>NW_027185887.1:5438125-5473269 GCF_028583685.1 Petaurus breviceps papuanus
GGAAGGAAGGAAGGAAGGAAGGAAGGAAGGAAGGAAGGAAGGAAGGATGAATGGATGGATGGATGGATGGATGTTACTTCACCTAAGAGTTTGAAGTCAGGGGAGGGAAGATTTTGATTCACATGCTTAGTTAGACCGAGAAAGAAAAGGTCAAGGAATTAGCAATCTAACAAAGTGAGGTGTTGGATGTTATTTACTACCAGTATGTTGAGAATGATTTTTTTGAACCTACATCCTCATTTGTAAAATGAGAGTATCAAACCCAATGACCTCTGAAGTCCCTTCCATCTCTATATCTATGATCCTATGCCCACCAATAGGAGAATACTGTAATTATACAATTTAAGCTGTCACAAGCCAGGGGATCTAGACTTTGACAACCCTCCATGATAATTACTGAGAATTGCTCAGATACTGCAGGTCTGAGGTGAATGGGAAATATTTATTCAGCAGTACCATAAAGGTATGTTTTTGCTTTAAATAAGGAAGGAAACAAGCATTTATTAAACATCTGCTATGTGCCAGACAGGACACAGCTAGGTGGCTCAGTGTATAGCACTCTGGACCTGTAGTTAACAAGACCCAAGTTTAAATTTGGCCTCAGACACTTACTAGCTTTGTGACCCTGGGCAAGTCACTTACCTCTGTTTCTTGCCTTAATCCACTGTAGGAGGAAATGCAAATAACTATAGTATCTTTCCAAGAAAACCCCACAGACAATATAGTCTGTGGGGTGACAAATAGTCGGACATGCCTGAACAACTAAACAAAAAGATGGGCCACAAACTGGACTGAACACTTTTCAAATATTATCTCATTTGTTTTTAATTACAATCCTGTGAGGTAGGTGCTATCATCCACATTTTACATTAAAGGAAACTGAGGCACAGACAAGGATTAAATAACTTGCCCAATCACACCCCACCTAGTAAGGCTGGATTTGAACTCAAATCTTCCTAATTCTAACCCAGTATTCCCTCTATAACCTAGCTGTCTGATTAGATTTCCTGCTACCCCCTGCCACCTCAATAAGGGGAATATAATGTGTATATTAAAGTATAGAAGTAATTTGTTTTTCTGCATGAGTCTATGGGTTCCTCTTTATACTTTGCAACTTGTGTGTGAAAGAAATAAGAAGCTGTCTGATACCTGAAGGAGCTAGGAATTTGGAATCTGAAGAGCTCTTGTTGCTGCAGGTGCAGACCTCATTCACCATTGTACTTCTCTCTAAATCACCAATTTTCTTCTTCTAGGAAGGAGGGAGTGAAAATTCCCTCATCTACTTCTTGTTGCTATCTAAAATTTCAAAAGAGAGAGGGGTATTACCATTCCATAGCTCACTAGTATAGACTACAAGAATTCTTCTAACAACCTCCCCTCCCCCACTCCATGCTCAGTAGTCTATCATATTAGAAATAGTCTCAGTCACCAGAATCCACTATTCCAATAAATACAATTTACCCTTCTGAATACTTTTGAGATAGGAGTCCTCTCAAGAAGGAGATAGGACACATATTTCTCAGCCAGGGGATGGGACACATGTCTAGTTTATTTTTTTGCTTTTTTGGGGGGGGAGGGCAATTGGGGTTAAGTGACTTGCCCAAGGTCACATGGCTAGTTTTTGTGTTAAGTGTCTGAGATCAGATCTGAACTCAGGTCCTCCGGACTCCAGGGCTGGTACTCTGTGAATACACTGTACCACCTAGCCAGCCATACATGTCTAGTTTCATAGGAAATTTCCCCTTCTGATAAACGTATGCGTCCTACAATCTCATCAAAGATCAAGGAGAGAGGGGTTCTTCTGTTCATCCCTGCTAAAGTGGTGAACTCATACCCTGAATACCCTAAAACTTTGAGGCTAATTTTTTTTTCTAAAAGAATAGGACATGGGGGCCTGGATGCTATTGATGGAGTGATGAATGGAGAATACTACCAGGTGAGTAATGGTCCAACTAATAGTTATGCAGGTATTTCACAAGTGGATTGATTACAGTCAGAAACAAAGAGTATCAGTAAATAGAGAGAACAAATGAAATGTCTGGAAGTCCTTGTAATAGCAAACAAAGGAGTACTTATTTCCTTGTTTCAGTTATTCAAGTATTTAGCACCTTGTTTCAGGTCTTTAATTGCCTTTGAGCCCCACCTGTGATTTGAAGGTGGGAGGAACTTACTGACGCAACAGGAATAGAACAGGAAGGAGAACCATGATATAAAAGCAGGATCACAAACTGGAACAGAACAGAACTGAGAAGAACACTTGGGGTGTCTAGCATTCTGCTTGTCTGTTCAGTCTGTGTTGATTTGTGTTTGTGTTACTTTGTCTTCTGTCTGTTGTTTGTGTTATTTTGTCAGCTAGAAGGACTCTATATGTTGATTGTGTTACTTTGTCAGATGTACCCTGTCCGTTGACTTGTGATTTCACAGGCAGAAAGTGAATTGAGATGATAGTGCCAGCAATGTGAATGAATGTTGTTGTGGCTCTGTTAAGTTTTGACTTCCCAGAAACTTTGAAGGGCTTGAGATGGACTAGTCACTGTGAGCTTCAATATGGAAAGGGAACTGAATGAGGACCTGGATGAGGAGTTAAACAAGGAGCTGGATGAGGGGCTGGAGCAGGAGCTGAGAGCTGCCTACCTGTGCATCCAGGTGACTGTTGGGTGAATTCAGGCAAGAGCTGGGAATATGGAAGAGGAACCATGGAATTTGGGAGCCGTCCTCAAGCCAAGATGAAAGGACCTTTTCTTGCATACTTAGTGTTGACTGACAAGATCATGATTTACTGTGACATAGGGGTGAGAGAACTTTGTGCTTTGTTTCCCTTAAGGGTGATTGGAAACTAGTCTCCATTCAAGAAGAAAGAAGACTTTCTGACTGACAAGATTAAGACAATGTGCTCTAGGGGTGGGTGACCTTTGTACTTTGTATCCTGAATGATATCTTTTGTTAAAAACTATGTGGCCATTTTAGCAATAAGTTGTTGTGTTATATCCCTGTGAATGTTAAACTTTGGTTTATATAAATGTTTTGCTTTAGTTTACTGCTTAATAAATAGAGAGTTCAATATACTATGTGATCAGAACCTTAAAGCTATTCACAGCAGCAGTCCTCTGGAAAGCTCCTTCATGCTTGACTTAACTTTTCTTGATGCTCATTCCCAGAAGCAGGAAGCATTCTGGAAAGAAAAAGCAATTAAAGAGTTGGAAGAATGGTATGCAAGGCAAGATGAATAGCTACAAAAAGAAAAGTAAATAACATAGCAGCTGAAGAAGCTTTCGTAAATGATGTTAAAGAAGTTTCTCCTGGCATAGAGTGAGAACACATAGCTCCACTGTGTGACTTTAACCCCAAGTCTAGCAAGCAAGCCAAGGATGTATACTGTATGAGCTCAGTCCTCATCTCCCTCAAGCAGACCCCTTTGGTTAATTGAAGGGAAGCCCAACGAAACACCACAATTACAATATCTTAATCTTACTCAGTGAAGCTGTTCACAGTCATTGGATTAATTATGTTGGGGTCTTTTGGACCTAACCTCTTGTCTTTAGAGTTGATCATTGTGATTGCATGTTTTCTTCAACTGTTTTATCCTTGGCATTCTGAGTGGGAGGGAAGTGGTAACCTCCAGGAAAATAGCCTCTTATGCTTTTGTACATTATAATTTTCAACTGTACTGAGGGGCAGCTAAGTGGTGCAGTGAATAGAGCAATGGCCTCAGGAGGACTTGAGTTCAAATCTGGCCTCAGACACTTGACACTTACTAGCTGTGTGACCTTGGGCAAATCATTTAACCCCAATTGCCCTGCTTTTCCCCCTCCAAAGAGACCAACAAAACAAAACAAATAGCAACTTAAAAAAAAGGACAGTGATGTCAGTTTAGCTAAATTCTATTATTTAGATAATGACACATCTTTATTTAAAGGTTGTAAGAAGGCTGATCCATAACTAGTAACCAAATACTTCATGCCTGATACCTCTATCAGGTGAGAAAAATTTCTGATTGAGTCATAGAGCCAAAAAATTAAAGGTGAATATTAGGTTTGAAAAATCTAATAAACCAATTTGGTAGCAGCAGAAATATTTATAACCTTTGGATGACATTGAATGAGGAAATATATTGAGATTACTTAAAACAATTAAAAATGCCACTTGTCCAAGTATATATGTATATGTATGTATATACTCACACATACATACACATATATAGATACACAGATATAGTTCTCTATAATTATGTATAACTATATATAAAACTATATGTATATATAAAACTACAACAATTTATGTGTGTATACATATATGTGTATATATGTACATGTTTGTATACACACATATGTATATATGTAGTTCCCATGAAAAATTCTTCATGAAGTCTCAAGGGAGGAAGAAAATGGACTTGCATTCAACTAGCAGCTACAAGTCACTCTTTTTACAGATATAATCTATAAGCTTTAACCCACTTTTCTCTAAATTTTGTATATACTTGAAGTAGAGTGTTTCCCAGATTTTGGGTGATATTACTTCATTACCATCTATCCTTTCTTTATCTGCTTAGTAATACTTCTTTCTAAATGCTAATTAAATCTGGTTGCCTGGTAATCAATGGGGAGCATGCCAGATGGGGGCTCAAAAGCAATAATACTAGAAACCATTCAAATCCCTCAAAGTTACCCCCTGAAACCTAGAGTGAAGAAGTAGTTAATTGTTCTTTGGATACCTAACTTACCTGTAAGAATGGTAGTTGGGAAAGTGTGTCCAGAAAATGTGCTACAATTTTCGAGTCCTGTTTCTCTTTGCAGAAGCTGCAAAGCTTATAAAATTGGGCATTTTAAAGTGGTGTTAATTTTTTTTCTTTTCATTTAAGGGGGTGATTATACATTCAAAATGCTAATAGTAAAAGTAATCTCTATATGGATTGAAAATTTCCAGTTTCTCATTCTTCCCCCCACCATTTAATAGTATTTTATTTTTTCTAAGTTCATGTAAATATAGTTTTCAACATTCACTTTTATAAGATTTTGAGTTCCAGTTTTTTTCCTCCCTACTTCCCCTCCCCAAGAGAGCAAGCAATCAGATATAGGTTATATATGTATAATCATATTAAAAATATTTACACTTTAGTCGTGTTCTGAAAGAAGAATCAGAACAAAAGGGGAAAACCATGAGAAAGAAAAACAACACAACAATAACAAAAAAAAAAGAGAGAGAAAATAGTATGCTCCAATCTCCAATCCATAGTTCTTTCTCTGGATGTGGATACCATTTTCCATCATGAATTTTTTGGAATTGTCTTAGGTAATTGAATTGTTGAACAGAGCTAGGTTTATCAAAGTTGATCATCACACAATGTTGCTGTTACTGTGTACAGTGTTTGCCTGTTTCTGTCTGCTTCATTCAGCATTAGTTCATGTAAGTCCTTCCTAGTTTTTCTGAAATCTTGCTGCTCATCATTTCTTAAAGCACAATAGTATGCCATTACATTCATATACCACCTTTTTTTCAGTCATTCCCCAATTGATGGGCATCCCCTAAATTTCCAGTTCTTGGTCACCACAAAAAGAGATGCTTTACATATTTTTGTAATGTGGATCCTTTTCCCTTTTTTATAATCCCTTTGGGATACAGACCTAATAGTGATATTGCCAGATCAAAGGGTATGCACAGTTTTATATCCCTTTGGGTATAGTTCCAAATTGTTTTCCATAATGTTTGGATCAGGTCACAACTCAGTGGGGTACTCTTCTACTCCCACCCCTAAGTTTTAATTTAATATGGGGAATGAACAAGAGTTATTGATTGAGATTGAGAAGAAAGAGAGGAGTTATTATGTAACAACTTGGAAGGAGTACTCATATTGGTGAGATCATGGATTTATTAAACTATAAAATCACTAGATTTCAGTCAAATATAGCTTCAGGTACTAATTCTCTATGTCACTCTGGTAAAGTCACCGAAGCCCTGTCTTCCCCAGTTTTCCAATCTGTAAGATTCTTATAGCTGTTCTGAGAACAAAATGAGTTAATATTTGTTAAGCACTTTGCAAATCTTAGCATGCTCTGAGTGGTAGATTATGATAATGAAGATGAAGGTGATGGTGGTGGTGGTGAAGATTTCAACCTAGCTTTCTCATAGGCATTGTAGATCCTATCAGAATGATTTTGAAAAAGCATTCTATACCAGTATTGTGATTCCCATCACACACTAATGAGATTTTAATTTCAGTCAAGATATTAAAATTAGTGTTTATTAGTAATTCTGTATAGCAACCTTGAGAAGATGAACCTAAATATAATCCTCCCCTCTGTGGGTATATGGATAAAAAAATATACCACATAGGGATTTAAGACTATTGGTTTTACTTGTGTTTCATGGTCATAAATTTGCAAATGGCAGGTCTAAAATTCTAGCTGAGAAGCCCAGGCCCAGACTATTACACTTCTTCCAGAGACCACTGCATCTCTTTGCTTCCACTGCAATTGTGGGTGTACAGATGTTAACATTATTAGTTTTTCCAAACCTCCTCACAAGCACTACAGGACTTTTCTTTAAAATTCCTGGAGTGAAGACCATTGTGGTTAATCCCTAACTCTGTAAATGCTCTGACAGGCCGCATTTCAAATGAAAGGTCATGCTTAGGGATTTGGAAAACAGAACATTTGCTTATTCTTTTTGTAAGGACAGCAACCTGCAAAAGCTTAGGGTGAGCTTAAGCAAACCACTCATAATATTTTACAGGAGTTCAGAGTAATTAGAGGGGTAAGTAATGTTAAATGAAATGCTAGATTATAAGAGAAGCTAGAGGGGCCCTAAGAGTGTCAGCATCAATTTGAGGCTTGAAATGTGTCAAGGGGAGACAATGTCATGTGGGAAATGCAATAAGCCAGTGTGCATAGTTATGGATTTAAAACATGCTTGGGTATTTTTGGTTTGATATTTCTATTTAGAATGCCAAAAACATTAAGTGACACCCCCTCCCACCCCTGCTGTAATCTTTTCTGTCCTTGACTCTGTCTACAACACCATTCCCTCCATGAAAACAAAACAGACCCTAGAGGAGAAATGAGTTCTTGCCAAATTACAGAGAAACAAAAGCAACTCTGGTTTTTGGCCTGGTCCTTGGTTTATATCCCAACTAGGAAAATCAGGACTCCTAAGCTCTGTTCTGAAGCCTGGGGTTTATATTCAGAGGTGTTCCTCTTAAACTGATATTACACCCTCCTCTTAGTTATTAGTGTCAGAAGAAAGTGACAAAAGCTTTAGATAATTAGTCTCATTTGTTTCCAATGGAATTTGTATTAAAATACACACCCACACAAATGGATTTAAAGCTCAAAATCAAAGAATTGGGGAAAAAATCAGTATTTTTCTTGACATGACAAAAATCTTTTTGCTTGGTGGTATTCTTTTATCCTTTGTTTTATATGACCCTTCCTCAATTACTGGGTTTTTTTTCTGTATTTCTTTGCTACCTGCTCTTCCTCCTTCTTTCTCCATATTTTGTGTTCTTCTCAAAGCTTTACTCCAAAAGACCCTCTCCTCTTCTCTTTCTCTTTCCATTATTTATTTATATGAATTTGTTTAGTCTTAACGTTTCAATGATCACACCCCTATGGATGCATTCTGAGTCTATATCTCCATTCTCGTTATCTTCTTAAACTAATGGTCTTTTTTTAATTTTTTGAATTTCCAATTAGATATCCCCCATATACCTTATAGACATCTGAAATGAAATATGCCTAAATTTGAACTCATCTTCTTCCCTCTCTCAAAAAATATAAACTCTTCCCCCTTCACTTCCTCATAGCCTATAAAGTGGTATTATTAGCTGAACAATTTTCCTGATTTCAAGTTTGAAGTTTGAAATTCAGCCATCTCCTTTACCCTCACAGGTACAAAGTTCTGCTAATCCTATCTTCAGAGCAGTTTTTCATTCTTCCTTATTACCATCACCCTAAATTAAGATCCTCCTTACTTCTGTCTCCTTAGTTGTCTCCTTAGTCATTAAAATGATAAGATAGTGTGAGTAGCATGATGTAAATTTCCTGCTTTTTAAAATTTTTCAAATGCTTTATTAACTTCTGATTTACATCATTCATTTCTGCCAGATTTTGAGTTACAAATTTTCTCCCCGTTTTTCTCCTACCCACTGCCCCAAAATAGCAGTCCCACAAGATATCCCCTCCTCCAATCTGCTCTCTCCCATATTTTCTCCCATACCACTTTTGACTTTTCCAGTACGGCATGGTAGATCTCTATGCCCCAGTGCTTGTATATCTTATTTCCCAATTATGCGTAAAATAGTATTAATAATAGTATATCTATTAAACATTTGATTTTAAAACTTTGAATTCCAGATTCATTCCCCTACTCCCTTTTCACCCACCCATACTGGGAAGATAAGCAGTTCAGTATAGGTTGTACATGTATAGCTAATGCAAAACAATAACATAGTGAGATATTTCACATTGCCTTCTTGGATCTATTTAACAGCATCTTGATTTCTCATAAAATCATTAGCTTCCATTTGCTCCAATCTAATTCTGAAGCAATGATTCTCCTCGGTGAGCTTTTGAGATTCTTTTTCCATCTGGCAAATTCGGCTTTTTAAGGCATTCTTCTCCTCATTGCCTTTTTTAACTTCTTTTGCCATTTGAGTTAGTCTGTTTTTCAAGCTGTGATTTTCCTGAGTCAGGCTGTTGACACTCATTTCATTATTTTCTTGCATTGTTCTCATTTCTCTTCCCAATTTTTCCTCCACTTTCCTTATCTGCTTCTTAAGGTTCTCTATGGCCTGTAACCAGCTAGTATTTTCCTTTGAAGCTTTTGATGCCGGAGTTCTGACTTCACTGTCTCCCTCCTGTTCTATGCTCTGATCCTTTTTGTCCCCAAAATAAGAGTCTAATGTTGGAATCTTCTCTTTGCTTTGTTTCATTTGCCTGGTCATGTTGCCACTCAACTTGACTTTTGGACTTTTTGCCACAGTAGGACTCTGCTACCAGACAGGGGAGCTTTGTCCCAAATGCTGAGGTTTTCTTAGCTGCTGGAGGTATTACTTGGGTGCCCTTGCTGAAGTCTCCACATGCTCTGGCAAGCTGGACACACACAACAGGACCTCCACCCTAGACTGCAATCCAGATCCAAGCAGGTTAAAGCAAGAGTGATTACCCCTCAGACTGGTTGCTTTGTCCCCATGGCTCCTCAGTGGCTTCTCTCCCCAGGGACAAAAGCTGATGCACTCCCAACTACTGGGTCCCAAAGTCCACAGTACAGTGACCTCTAACTTTGTCCTTAGCATCTATATGTTGATAATTCTGAATCGCCACAGCTGCTGGTGATCTGGAATCCCTCCAGTTGGTGGTTGGTCAGGCCCAACCTGGGGCTAAAACCTGGGAGTTGGGCTGGGCTTGGCTCCCAGAGCGCTGTGATGGCCAATTCCTGCCAGCCTGCCTGGCTGTCCTCAGCAGGAAGTTAGCTTCTCTGTGTCATTTTGTGGGTTCTGTAGCTCCAAAGTTTGTTCAGAGTTCCCTTTTACATGAATTGCAGAAGGTAGAAGCCAGAGCCACCTGGAGGACCTGCTTCTACTCCGCCATCTTGACTCCGCCCATAAATTCCCTGCTTTTAAAAAATCAATGATTCACTTTTATTCAATAATTAAAGTTCATTTCCTTATTTTAGAATTCTTAATTTTATACAATCAGATTCCAACTTCACCTTCTACTTTATCACTCCTAGTTTCCTCCTCTACTCTAAACTTACCCTCTGACCAAACTAGACTGTTTGTCATTCCATGAACATAACCCTAGCTTTC
The DNA here is from genome assembly GCF_028583685.1 of Petaurus breviceps papuanus. Lineage (NCBI taxonomy): Eukaryota > Metazoa > Chordata > Mammalia > Diprotodontia > Petauridae > Petaurus > Petaurus breviceps. The sequence continues at coordinate 5,447,928 of NW_027185887.1, forward strand.
TTAGCAATATGCCTTTGCTCAACCATTTTTTTTAGGCCTAGAATGTCTTCCCTATGTGCTGGTTGAAATTTTTTTCTTTCAAACTATTATTCAGATGCCAAGAGAAATGGTCATTTCAGGTTTTGTAAACTCAAAGACATTTTCTCTATAACTGTTCTATGCCCTGTATTCTATAATGTATCACATTTATTCATGAATCTCTTATCTCCCCATTCATTCCAATTCAACATTATTAAACATTTATCTATTGTAACACTAATTAAGGCAGCACACCTGAAGACTACTGCTGCAAATAATTTTAAGGGTCTAATTGCATAATATAATGAACTCCCTATTTATTCAGAACTAAACATTGTTCAATAAAGTAAAGCATAACATTCATATCAACATCCTTAAACAAAACATATCATTTAATACATATATGTGTATGTATATAAAAATATATACATACATACATAAATACACACACTATATATGTATACACACACACACACATATATCATAACACTCAGTATGTCATATAGCATATAGCATATGACATTGCATTCAGTAGCATTCCCCCAAATAATTGTTTACATAACCAGGGGGTCCCAGGTTAGGGTTTTTCCCAGCACAACACATTACACAGTATATGTCAGTGCATTCCCAAAATCAGGGGGTCTCAGACTAGGGTCTTCCCTAGCATAATCCATCCTTAAGGGATAGCAGAAAATACCATCCCATCTACCCCTAGGTCACTGTAAGAACATTCTCTTTAATCAATACCAAATGTTCAAGTAAAGTCCTCTTTATTCTTTACTCATGGTTGACTTCCAAGTCCCATGGCTCTTCCTCTCTGGGCTAACCACTCTCTGCTCTTGCCTGGATTAAATTGTAATCAGCTCTCCACTCCTGTTCCATGTCTCAGCTCATAGGCATTGCTCCATTCCAAGCTCTCCCTACTCCTTTCTGACTGCAGTCTCCAGGGGCTCCTGCCTGCAGCTTCTGCCTCTGGGAAAACAAAGCTTAACAGGACAACAATGATACTGACACACCCCACTAGCAGCATCATCTCAATTCACCTCCAAATCTAGAGACTCTGTATTAACAGCTCAGTTCACTTTAAGAGCTCTCAAAAGGGGCTTAAGATAAGCCTCTTTTTCATGGGCAGGTTCTGCCCTGCAGCTCTATTCACTTTCAAATTTCAGCAAATCTCTGGCATAAGAGGTCTCCTCCCAGCTCTCAGAGGTCTCCTCTCTGCTCTCAGAGGTCTCCTCTCAGCTGTTTGAGGTCTCCTCCCAGCTCTCAGAGGTCTCCTCTCAGCTGCTTGAGGTCTCCTTCCAGCTCTCAGAGGTCTCCTCTCTGCTCTCAGAGGTCTCCTCCCAGCTCTCAGAAGTCTCCTCCCAGCTCTCAGAGGTCTCCTCCCAGCTCTCAGAGGTCTCCTCTCTGCTCTCAGAGGTCTCCTCTCTGCTCTCAGAGGTCTCCTCTCATCTGTTTGTGGTCTCCTCCCAGCTCTCAGAGGTCTCCTCTAAGCTTTTTGAGGTCTCCTTCCAGCTCTCAGAGGTCTTCTCTCTGCTCTCAGAGGTCTCTTCTTGTTGCCCACTCAAGCTGCTTCTATCAGAGCACTGTGTTGCTATCTCAATGCTGGCTCCCTTAATGTCTGCTTTTTTCAACACCAGCTCTCTTTATGCACAGTTCTAAGTAGCATCTGATTGGCTAGAACCCACATGTATGTATATGATTGGATAGAGCACACTTGCACATGTCTGATTGCCTCAGTTCAGAGGCATGTAGGACTGAAGTTGAGAAAATGAATAACAAAGAGAAAAACAGCAAAAAAAATAAATAAACCCCACTTTGCTTGCTTTTATAGCTATATATTTTACATTGTGTTGCAGAATGGAATAATGAAATAAGACATAATCTCTTTACTACAGGAGCTTACCATAGGAATTTAAAAATGTATACAAGTAATTATGACAAAAACAAATGAAAAATGAAGGAGAGATAGAAGGTACTTTTGAAAATTCGAGAAAAGAGACTCATTTTCATTTAGGGACATTCACAAAAACTTCATAGGGGAGGGATTTTACTTGGGCCTTGGAACAAGGTAAGGAGTTCATTAGACAGATTTAAATTTGAGTTTTCTATTCCAGGCTTCAATAATAGCATGAAGAAAGACAGAAATCTGAAAGTTGATATAATGAGAAAAGGAAATTACAAGTGCCATATTTAACATATGAGATGAGGTAAGCAGGCAGGAGCCAAAATGGGGATAGATCTTGATGTCAATTAATGAAAATAGTATTTCATTTGTCATGTCATGGGTGGCTACTAAAGGTTTTGGAAATAATGCACTAGGAAATTTGCTCACACAAAGGTGTTAAGTATGGACTATGGAAATGAGAGACTTGAGAGGAAGGACAATTTGGATATTGTTGCTATAGTACAAGAAATAAGGGATGAGAGACTGAAGTGAGGTGGCTACAATGATAATAGAGAAGGAATAACATATGCTAGAGATATTAATAAGGTCAGATAATTGGAACTTGTAAAATGTTTTTACATGAGGGGTGCGTGAAAGGAATTGTTAAAGGTGACTGAAATTTTGAGCTTATAAGATAGGGGTTGTAGAGGAGGAAGGTGTCCTGTTACCATAATCAAAGAGATAGGTCTCTTGGGTGACAGAAACTGGCTTCTGCCCTCCCCCTCCTGTTTTTCACCTCTCACTCTAAGAACTGTAATAAATCAATACTACAAATCATTTATATTGGGAAATGGATGTCAGTAGACTAATCTATTTTTATTTACCATCCCTTACCAGGATTTGTCTGTATATGTTATTCTCCCTTATTAAAATTTAAGGTCTTTCAGGATGGGGGCTACTTGACTTTTGCATTCTCATCCTCAATGCTTAGCACATAGTAAGTACTTATTATTATTATTATTATTGTTACTATTAATTCAACCCATTAGATTCCTTCCTATTCATAGTCACTGGCCAACAGTAGACAAAGGCAAGAAAGCCCAAAGTCTTTAGATTGGTGTTCAGCATTTGGATATTGTTGCAACTATAGAACAAACTTTGTTGATAGGAGAGAATTGATTGGGAATGGTAGAGCTATATAGCCTGGTAGAATTTACATGTTATATAATAGTAGAATACTATAATCAGGGGAAGAATGTCCCTGGGGTTTGTTATTGTGTGCCTGAATTGGATGTAAGATGTCAGTAGGACACTGACATGGAGATATCCAGCAAGGTGTACAAAATAAAAGAACAGAACCCTGGAGAGAACTCAGAGTTGGTGATAAAAGATTTTATGCTGGTCTAGATATAAGAAGTACTTAAAGCCAGGGTGGTGGATGAAATTGCTAAAGGAGAAAATGTGAAAAGCAAAAATAAGAGGACTGAGGATAGGGTATTTGGGTGTACCCAATTTTAATGGGTAAGAGGAGGATGAAAAGATGTATTCTGCTATCTAGTTTCTCTGAACCCATTGTTATTTCTCAGACAAGGCACACCATCTCCCTCCTCTGTAAATTTTTATCAACTGTCCTCCATATCCAGCATTTTGTTCTTCTTCATCTCTATCTCTTGGTTTCCTTCAGGTTTCAGTCAACATTCCACCATGTACAAAAAACAAAACAAAACAAAAATACAAAACAAACACAAAAGCTTCTCTGATCCCCCTTAATGCTAATGCCTTCCCTCTGTTGATTATCTCCAATTTATACAGTATACATTTTGTTGGCACATAGTTGTTTTCATGTGTTCTCTCTTATTAGACTGTGAGCTCCTTGAGAACAAGAACTGTGTTTTGACTTACTTGTATCTGCAGAACGTAGCACAGTTCATGAAACATAGTAGGCATTTAATAAATTCTTGTTGACTTGACATGGACTAAGAAAAAGTGTTCTGAGAAGTAAGAAGAGAATAATAAAAGCGTAACATCATGGAAGCTGCTGATTAATAAGAAATATGTAACTGTCTTCATTTCCCCAATACTTAGCATAATATACAGTCCAAGTTGCCTGTGATAAACTGTATGAAACCCAGTGCATATCAGTGTCTAGACCCAGTTTAAACATTCATAAATTAAACAGGTGAAACTACTATAACTCTAGGGGGAAAGTTTTCATGCTGTAGTACTGGAGGACATTTGTTGTGCATTGTGGCACCAAAATGGGACTTAGGTTGATAATTTTGTTAAATTTCACTCTAAAATCAGATCACTGAAAAATATCTATCTCCAACCCTTAGCTGTCTACAGAGTTTGAATATCATATTTCAGATTGCCTATTGGATATCTCCATCTGAGTTTGATGTAGTCAACTTAGCTGCAAATTCATAATCCTCAGCAACACTACCCTCCAGACCCTTGCCAGTGTCCTATTCTAACAGTAATGAAATCTCTCATTTTCTCTCCTATCAACATAGTCTGTGTTATAATCACAATATAATTCCTAGGCTAAGAACACCTATTTTTGTGAATATTTCTATCTTCTATTTTTATTTTTACAAAGTAGTCTCAGAGAGATTAAAAAAAATCATTTCCCAATTACATACATATTCTCTCAGGGCTATAAAACTATATCACTGAAAACGCACTATAGCTAAGAGATTACTGGAATACTAGTCACCCCCTATCACTCACCTAGGATATAGATAGAAAACACATTGTACAATCACTTTTTCTGGGAAATGGTCTATTCCAATTTTTCCTTCTGCCCAGCTGGATAATTTTCCCATTCTTTTACTCTTGTTTGATATTCCTAATGTTGTCTTTCTCCTAACCTCTCTTTAGCACTGTAGTATTAAATTAAAGTCACTGTGCAGTTGATTCACAAACATTTAATCATACTTATAAACAGACAAAAAAGAGAGATGATTACATACCTGATTATCAAATGGATACCATTTTTCTTTTAGCATATTTCAAGTCAAATTTAGTTTTCATGATAATGTAAATTCTAATTTGTTGCACTAGCTAAAAAATAATTGTTTTCAGTAGCATTCTCTTTGATATGGACATATTTGAGTACTTTGATATATAAATTCACAAGAATATGAGATTTCAGAACTCTACCTTATGCAATGTATTTTTTCTTGAAAATTTTCACATAAGTAAAAATGTGAACTTGATCACTGAATTGGGGGAGGCCACTTTAAAAAATAATCTTGGGAAAGTCTATTGATGTAGTAAGAACTTTTTAATAAAATAAATAGCCTAAAATAGATCTGTTTTGCAAACAGTTTTGTATATAGTTTCTTAAATAATAGATATATCATTGTTTAAAGATTCACATTCCAGACATACTTTTCCTAAATTTCATGTCTTTGAAAGACTTAGATACTTGTTTTCTTTTTTATTGTAATAAAAAGTCTATAATATATATATATATATACATATATGTATTTCCATGTCTAATCTGATTCAAAGTTTAGGGTCTTTATCTTGGATTTTTTTGAGAGACTTCATGTTCATGATTCTGAGAGTCATGATAGAAAGATTTTTCAATTTTAGCAATCAATAATGATATTCAAAACAGATATTAATGGTTTTCAATACTTGAAATGTGAATACTTAGTACTTTTGATCATGGTAAAATTGGTTGAAATTAGGAGCAATATATTATACTCTATGCTCTTGAATCAGACAGAATCTAAGACTGTCTTTAAAAGCTATTGCCTGAGCAGTAGTTTATTTGGCAATAAATAAAGCATGTCAACATTTGGTATATCAAGATTCTATACAAAGCTTTTCATTTTTCCAGCTGTCATTCTTTCATTCTCTAGTCATTTCATGTTTCAAGTAGCCAAACACATAAGTTTAATATAATAATTGCCTGCCCTAGTACACTGATAGAGATAGACAAGCGTACTAAGGAGTATATCTATTTCAGTTAGTTATTTTGTGCTTTCATGGAAAGTCACCTTCATGAAATACTTGATGCAAAACCTGCTACTTTCCTAATGTAGTACTGCTATTTATTTGTTTTCTTGAGCTGAGCACATCATGACTTAATTCTTAAGTTTTCTAAATGCACATTGAAAAGCCACCCCCTCTCCCAGGTGCTTAACAAATAAAGCAAAAACTCAACTTTTAAAAGTATTCAACTCCATCTCAAAAACATAAAAATTACTTAATGGTGGGAAAGATGTCTTATTCTTATTTTCAGGATGACTGGGTTAATTTTAAGATTACTTGAAATCAGAATATATACACACGCACACGTATATACCTGTATATATGGTATATATGTGTATACATGTACATATACAGATAGATAATTATTTTTTATTCTAGTCTAAATAGAAAACTAATGGGATATCTTTTTATGGGGGAATGGCTAAATAAATTATGACATAAATGTAATGGAACAATATTGTGCCAAGAGAAATGATGAAATGGACATTTTCAGAAGGAAATTAGAAAGATAGTTCTTAACTGATGCAAATCAAAGTGATAGCAGGGAGAATAATTTATAAATGTAAATAATATTATAGAAAAATAAATTTATAAAATATGAAAACTCTCTTAATCAGAACAATGATAAAGCATAGGTCCAAAAGACTGAAGATATGGAGAGAGAGAGAGAGAGAGAGAGAGGGAGAGAGAGAGAAAGAAACAGAGAGGGAGGTAGGGAGGAAGAGAGAGGAGAGGATAGAAGGGAGAAAGTGAATATGAGAATTTGTTTTTTTCTGAACTGAACATCATTTTGGTGAGGGCTGTGTTTCTAGGGTTTTGTTTTGTTTATTGTTCAATTGGCAGGTAGAGTGGAAAGGGTAGATTATAAATGTATGAAAAATAAACAAATTTGCTTTGTAAATATTATTTAGAATAATGGAACTTTAGTGCTAGAAGAGATATTGAACATCATGTATAGTCCACACATTACCTTTTTTACAATGAGGAAACCTGAACTAGAGATAGGACACACCTTATCCAGGTTACACATCCATTTCAGAGTCAAACCCAGCCCAGACTAGTACTCTTGACTTTTGACTTCTTGTCTAGTTAATTCTCTGCAACAATTTATAAAAAAAAATAAGTTTTTATTGGTATATATATTTTTAAATTATCACCATGGTATCCAATATTTCCTTCCACCCTCCCCTTTCCCACAAATGAACTCATATGACAATATTTTTTTTCTTTTAGAAGAAAGTCATTGATACAGTGAAAAATTCTGAAAATACGTGTAGTGTGTAACACCTGTGAACCTCCCACCTCCATGAAAGGGTAGGTTGAGGGGGGGGGTGTTTTCTCATATCTCTTCATTTGAGTCCCACTTGATATTTATAATTTACATACATTTACTTCTGATATTTTTGCCATTGAGATTATTGTAGTTATGTATATTGTTTTTTTTTCCTATGCTTATTTCACTCTACACCAGTTCATTTAGATCTTTCCTTTCTTCTCTGGATCCATCACAGCCATCATCTTTTATAGCACACAATTTCTTTACCATTTGCTTAGCTATTCCCCAACTGATGGACATCTACTTTGTTTCTAATTCTTAGCTATCATAAAAAAGACCTATTACAAGGATTTATAAATTTATAAATAGAGATTTTCATCCCTTATTTATGTCTTCCCAAATTAATTTTCTTATCATTTTATCAAATTCTATAAAGCATCCTCTTAGTAATTTTATTGGTGTAGTATTAAAAGAGTTAATAATTTTGTTATTATTATCATTTTATTATGTTGGCACAGTCCAGCCATAAGCATTGAATATTCCTTCAGTTATTTAGGTTGTTCTTTATGTTTTTAATGTTTGCTTTATACATGAACCTACATAATTCTTTTGTGTGCTTTGGGAGTTTGTTCCCCAGATATTTTATTAATTTTGTAAGTATGTGAAATGGAATTTCCATCTCTATAATTACTTCATGTATTTTCTAAAAATTACATAGAAATATTGTTGATTTTTGAATCTTTATTTTACAGCCTGCCACTTTGCTAAAACTATTGTTTCACTTAGTATCTTTGTTGATTCCCTAGGGTTTTCCAAGTAAACCATCATATTACCAGTAAACACACACAAAAACATATGTGTGTATTACTTGTATATATACATAATGTAATATTTAAAATATAATGTAATATTTAAATGTATATAATATACACATATCTATCTAGCTTTGTATGCATGTACATTCTCTTCTTATCATTATTTCTCCAATTTCTTTCTCTTGTTGCATTACTTTTCCTAGCATTTCCAGTACTAGTAACAGTGAGGAGAGTGTGCACCCTTGCTTCACCCCCATATTTATTGGAAAAAGGTTCTAGTATATCTTCATTGCATATGATGATTACTTTTGGTTTTAGGTAGATGTGTTTTATAATACTTTAAATACTTCAATGCCTATCCTTTGTAGCATTTTTTTGTATAAAAGAGTGTTGTGCTATATTGATTTTTTCCACATTTATTGAGATGATCATGTGTGGATGTTTTTAATGTGATTATGTTGATTACTTTTCTAATGGTAGACCATCTTTTCATGCCTGGTATAAATTCCATTTGATTATAATATATGTTTACTTAGATAAGTAATTGTTGTCTTTTTGTGAGGATTTTGTTTAAATTTCTTGAATCAATGGTCATTGATGATATTGGTCTTCAGTTTTCTTACCATATATTTTTTTCTTCCCCTGGCTTAGGTATTTGGAAAATGTTGGTCTCATATACAGGATCCTGATAAGGCTTTTCTTTCTCAATTCTTGAGAATAATTATAAAGAATTGTTTTTTAAGAGTTTGATAGCATTTTCCTGTGAATCTGTCAGGTCCAGGAGTTTTGTACTCCCTCCCCACTTTGGTAATGCTATTATAGTTTGATCTATTTCCTTCTCTGAGATTGGATTATTTAAGATCTCTAGCTTCTCTTCTGACAGTTTAGGTATTTTATATTTTTTAAAGTATTGTTCTATTTCTTTTGTATTTTTAGTTTTGTTAGCACATAGCTTTGCATAATATATTCTGATTGTCATTTTATTTCTTCTGGTTTTGCTGTGATTTTGCCTTATTCATTTACCATTTTATTGATTTAATTTTCTTCTTTTTAATTAGATTAGTCAAGGGTTTATCAATATTATCAGTTTTTTTTCAAAGTACTCAGTTTTATTTTTGTGCTCATTTTAGGTTTATAGGTTGATCTAATTTTTAAATGCATATCCAGTTCATTGACCATTTTTTTTAATTTTTCATTAATGGGTGATTATAAGGATATGATTCCCTCCCTCCCTTTGCCCTGTAGATTCCCTTTGCTACATGCCAGAAATTTTGGTATATTGTTTCATCGTTATCATTTTTATATAGTATTAATGGTTTCTTTGATTTATTCTTTGATCCACTCATTATTTAAGATTTCATTGTTAAGTTTTCATTTGGGTCTATATTTTTTGTCTGGGGTTACAGAACCAATTTCTATTCTTATTGCTTATGGTCGGTATAATATGTAATGACTATTTTTATCTTTTTACATTTCTTTGTAATATATCTGTGATGTAATACATGGTCAATTTTGTACCTCTACAATAATTTGATCTCTGCGTCTCAAAGTAGAAAAATAAGTAGCTCACAATAGCTGAACAAAATGATTTGTTCCAAAAGATTCAAATGTTCAACATTTGTGAACTGAAGTAAATATTGTTATCATAACTGATGTAAAGAAAGAAACCTGGAGGGTCTTTGAAGTGAGAAAGCCTTGTAGAGGAACCCACTGGGATGGTGATACAGATGTGCCATGTTAACTGGCATCGAATGGTTATGGGGATATAACCTCTACATGTCTTTAAGCTCTGATAGAGGCATCAAATCAAAAAATGGCTCTACTCCAAAATTTGTGGAAGAGCCTCTGCATGGAGCCAATTTTGGGCTCCCTTCTGACAGATTGGCATTCTCCCAAGAACAAAAAATCCTGCACTGGGATATGCTTTGATATTAGTATGGAAGAAATAGGTCCCTCAAGCCATTTCTCCGTAGCCATCTGTTTCTGACTACTGGCCCTCTTTCTATCCCTCTTTCCTTCAACTCTCTCCCTTAATCCAGTTCCATTTCAATGCTGTTTTCTTTGCCCAGAGTGGCACAATTAGCCTAGGTTCAGCCAGATATTCTGAAATAGCAAGATGGATCATTGATGGCATTTCACTTAGCTTCCTCCTCCTGAGGCAATTGTAACCAAAGATGTCAGGCAAGGAGAGGACGATATGTGTCTCTTCCCTCTCTAGTTTCTTCTTGTCAAAGAAGCCACGTTTATGTAAAGTACTCACCATGGAAAGACTGACCAATTACTGCAGACACTTTGGCATTGTGCCTGATAATAGACAACTGTAAGGAATTCTCCAGCAGACTTATGAGGGAAGTGTGATCTCCCTCAAATGCTAAATCATGGCAAATCTTTGTAGGGAAGGACATAAAAATATATTAACAGCTTTCCAATGTGACTATACACAAGCCCACCCATTGATAGATTTTTTTTTTTTAGAGACAGTTCATTTTTATTTACTATGTTGACTTTGAATAAGTGAAATTCCCCTCCCTCCTCCATAACCTTCTAAAAGATTTAGGATATAGCAAGCATGTTCTGGAAAGGGAGGAACATGAAAACACTCTGGCTGGAAATAGAAGGTAAAAAAACAGTTAATTTCAATCACGATGACAGTTTCTCAGTGAACAATAGTCTCTGAGAGTTGACATGGAGTAGTAATGAATGAATGAAAGGAGAACTGAGTCACAGCTGCACATTGCAATCACGGTCGAACATCTACTCTCCTTCAGCCAAAATACTATTAATACGTGTGTCAGCACAGTGAGTGAATCTCATAGTGTGTACGCATTGGAACAGTTCAGGAAAGAAAATGAAGAATATCCTCAGGGACAGTCTCTCCTTTTTCTCCGAGAGTCTTCATTATTCAGGCATTGTGATACTTTTCCTTTATTTGTGTAAAGATTAAATTGCACATGATTTCTAATGTTTCTGCTACTCCAACTGTCATAGGTCGATGACCTTCATGGAAGTGAGATAATAGATACATCGTCTGTGGCTGAGCCTAGTGCTATTCTTCCACAGCCCAGTACTTTTCTATTGTTATAAGTCGAAAGCAATTAAATAAAAATACAAGATAAGGCATCTCAAGTATCTTTAGATTTCCATATGTATCTTTACATGGCTGTCATTTAGCACTAATATGAGATATAATCTAATGGAATAATGAGGCTGAGAAGCATACATCATGGATCTAAATCATAGGAGACATGAAACATTACAGAGGAAGATGTCCATCTGGAAGGGTATTTAATAATGTAGTCTCTAGAAATAAGCACTCCAGATATTTAAAACTTCTGATCAAGAGGCTGCTAATGGATACTCTCTCTCTCTCATACAGCCTGTGGTCTTTAATTGGCTATCACAATACCACATGACTGCATTGGAAAACTATTTTCCAGCAACCAAAGAGGGTTAATGTTCAGTGATTACTTCCCCCCCCAAAAAAAAAATTTTTCTTATAAAAATCATGGTGCTCCTCCATCTCCGATTAGTCATGCTAATGGCAGGGATGTATATGTTGATCAATTCACCAGGGAATATATATCATTTGGGGGAAAACAACATTCACTCCGACAATTCCCTGCCTCTGTCACTAGCACCCCATTTTTCTTAAACTCCCTACATCAAAGTACTACACACCTTTGAGACATCTATTCTGACATTTATTTCTATTCTCTGTCCTTTAGAAACTGTGTCTCTTTTTAAGGATCTCAACTTTTACTTCTTTGTGGAGACTGCCAAATATATCTCCAACCCTGTCCTTTCTTTGAAATGCTATTCTCTTTTTGAGAATATTGAGCAGGCATACAAAAATACCTTCTGAACATTTCTACTTAATGTTACACATAGTTACTTAAAACTTAAAATAAATCTAAAACAGACATCTACACTTCTAATGTTTTGGATTTTCTCCTCAGTTCTTATTTGTATCTACTTTGCCATTCCTTATAGTCACCAAATATGAATTCTGGGTAATTTTTGACTCTTATGTCTTCTTGTCTACTGATTCTAGCAATAATTACTCATGTTTATATGGAGCTTTTGAAAATTTATTTTCCTCCCAACAGTTTTCAGCAGTGCTGTGATGGGAGGACAACTCTTGATGGGTAAATTTCATCTTTATCTTTCAATGCAGATTCTTGGTGAATAATACATTACTCAACAACTAATAGCTACCTTCAGGAATTGCTTCATATTTGCCTTATTTCTCAGCACTAAAGAGATAACCTTTCTTTCTGACCTAACACTATATGGCAAATTATTTGCAACCAAGTACTGTGACATCCCCAATTTCCTTGTATTCAGTATGTGTACAGAAACATTGCTCAAATCCAGGTCTCCCTGACTCCTAGACTCATCCTTAATCCTACTTCTATCATGATATAAGTATAATTATTCACATTTTATAGCTGAGGAAACTGAGACTTAGGGAAGATAAATGAGTTGCCTGAGCACACAGAGCTAATATGAATTAGAGTGGGGTTTAAAACTTAGGTCTTCTAATCTCAAGGCCATGGCTCTTTCCAGTGTGCTATGGTGGCTCTCTAAATGCCCCAAGTCTTGTTGATTTTTCCATTGTAAATTTTTTCAAATCTTTCCCTTCCTTTCTATTCCCATAAAAATTTTCAAGTCTTTCCCTTCCTATCCATTCCCATATCCACCAAAGTATTTCTTTCTTTTTTTTTTTTAAGCAATTGGGGTTAAGTAACTTGCTCAAGGTTACACGGCCAGTTATTTCTGGGTGGGTGCTAAGTGTCTGAGCCCGGGATTCGATCTCCAGACCTTCTCAACACTGGAGCCGGTGCTCTTACTTGCTGTGCTACCTGGCCACCCCCACGAGAGTATTTCAAGCTTGCATCATATCTTGTTTGGATTATTGAAATAGATTGCTCAGTAGGTTTATTACTGCAAGTCTCTCCCCATCCCAATCCATTATGCACAATATCATCATCCCCTACCCCTAAAATATATTATCAAACACAATAACATCTAATGGCTACCCCTCCGATTAGGCTAGTATGTTTACTGCATCTCTACATGCTTGTTGTATATTTCAGTCTTTGTGACTTTAGTTCATCCTGGTCCTCTTCACCTATGTCATTCTTACCAGATCCTCTTTCAAGGAACATTTCAAGTCCCCTACCTTTCACAAAATTATCTTTTGTCTAACCTAATTTATTAGGCAACTTGGTGGTGTAGTGGATAGGGTAGAGTGCTAGATGTCAAATCAGGAAGACCTGACTTCAAATGTTTGCTTTAGACAGTTACTAGTTGTGTACTTCTGGGCAAATTACTCAGTTTCCTCACCTGCAAAATGAGCTGAAGAAGGAAATGGCAAACTGCTCCAGTATCTTTGCCAAGAAAACCACAGATGAGGTCACAAAGAATCAGATACAACTGAAATGACTGAACCAAAATAGCAATAGCACCCACATCCCAGGTTTATTGTGGGAATAAAAACAAGGTATTCATAAACCACCTTGCGGAACTTAAAAGTGCTATATAAATATGAGCTATTATTAAGATCTTTATATCCTTTGAACTAAAACAAAAAAAAATCATAGCTCTCTGTGCCACATGGGAGGAAAAATAAATTCTTCAGCCTGACATTTAAAGACCTCTACAATCTGACTATAGCCTACCTTTTGGGCAAAATTTCTTATTATCCCCCAACCCCAGCACACTTCTAAATCTATGTTCAAGACAAACTAGACTACTCAAAGCTTTCTAATTTTTCTTGCCATCTCCTTTTGTTCATTTTTTTTCACACTGCTATTCATGATATCTGAAGTTCATTTTCTCTTCCTTTTTTTGTCATTTAAAATTCTTGTGTTCTCCCCAATTTTACAAGTGGTCAAAGGATATTAACATGCAGTTTTCAGATGAAGAAATTAAAGCTATCTATAGTCACATGAAAGAATCCTCTAAATCACTGTTGATTAGAGAAATACAAATTAAAACCACTAAACAACTCTGAGGTACCACATAATACCTATCAGATTGGCTCACATACCAAAACAGGAAAATGATAAATATTGGAGAAGATTTTGGAAAAAAAAAATGGAACAGTAATGCATTGTTGGTAGAGTTGTGAACTGATCCAACCATTCTGGAGAGCAATTTGGAACTATGCCCAAAGGGAAATAAAACTGTGCATACCTTTTGATGCAGCAATACCACTTCTAGGTCTTTATCCCAAAGAGATTATAAAAAGGGAAAAGGTCCCACATGTAAAAAAAAATTGTTATAGCAGCTCTTTTCTTAGGGTAACTGGAAATTGGGGGGTTCTCATCAATTGGGGAATGGCTGAACAAGTTGTGATTTATGAATGTAATGGAATACCATTGTTCTATAAGAAATAAGCATCAGACAGATTTCAGAAAATCCTGAAAAGACTTTCATGAACTGAGGTTGAGTGAAGTGAGCAGAACTAGGAGAACATTGTATATGGTAACAGCAACATTGTGCTATGACCAGCTTTGATAGACTCAGCTCTTCTCAGTGATTCAGTGATCTAAGATAATTCCAAAACACTCATGATGGAAAATGCTACCCAAATCGAGAGAAAGAACTATGGAACCTGAATATTGATTGAAATATAGTATTTTCTGTTTTTGTCTTTTTCTGTCTTGTGGTTTTTCTCTTTGGTTCTGATTCTTTACAATATGACTAATGTGGAAATATGTTTAATATGATTATACATAGATAACCTATGTCAGATTCCATGCCATCTTGGGGGGACAGGAAGAAGGGAGAGAAAATTTGGAACTCAAAATCTTATAAAAGTGAATATTGAAAACTAAATTTAAATAATCAAATGTTTGAAAAAAAAAGTTCTTCTGTTCCTTTAAGTTATATCTAAGTCAGTTCACCTCTGTGGCAAAACTTTCCTTGACTCCATGTAAGCTGAAAGAAAAATTTTCTCCCTCAAATTTTCCTAGATTACTTTATTGGCATCTCTACTTTCCCCTGTCATTTCTACTTTATATAGATTATCCTCCTAACATGTAAGCCCTCTTAACTATCAAACTAATTATTAAACTAATCAAAAATCACAGTTCACAAATAACCACTGAAGTTTCTGTTAATAAACCATCCAGGAATACATTAGTCAGAATCAAAAAAAAGTCATTTTATTAAATATTATAGCAAACAAAACAACAAAGAATCACCCCACCTCAATTCCATAAACATCCTTAGGACATACTCTCCCACAGATTCATTTCCATGTTAGTACTGGAAGAGAATAGACATTCAGAAAATATATGTAGCAAGGTAACTCACTTTGCTAAAACTACATCCCACCTAACCTCACTCTCTGTTTTCTATATCACTGCTAGCTTCTTTCTCCACTATACTATAAGCTGCTAGTTTATTTTAATGGGTGACTTTCTTCATTGTACCAACTCTCTGCTGATTTACAGCTACTATGTTATCTCTTCCCCATAGGAAACAAATCTTAATTCTTTTAACCATATTCTTGGAGCTATTTTTCAGAATTTTTTTATGATTCTTAACCAGGAATTATAACTGCAACCAAACATCTAGCAAATCCTTTTACTTTATCTGCCACTCACTGACATAAACTCTACAGTTTGAATTGGAAGTAAATTCTTTCAATTCCCATCATATCCCTAGTTTGCCAAGCTGGGTCAACGTGAGTCATACCAGCAGTTTTGCTTAGCTAAACTGTGGAGATTGATGTAGCAGAAAATATTTTGTCATGACTTTCTGTACATATGAAGGTTACTTTTTCCATATTTGCTTTTGCTCCTATGAATGTCTATTCTAATCTCTTCAATTAGATTATAATCTCCTTAAAAGCAGGGACTGTTTCATTTGTGGGGGGGTGGGCTCTAAATCCCAAGCTTAAGTGTTAGTGCTTATATAAGAAGGTCCTCAACATATGAACATTGACTTCAGTTGTATTTATAGTAGGTATTATCTGTACCAATAATTTGTTACATTGAACTCATCAGAGTTAGATCCCAGATTGGAAGTCAGATATCCTTACTGTGAGCCTAATGCTCATTTCACTGCTCAAGCTGCCTCTCCTTTGAATAGATTAAACAATTTTATATCTCCCCTCCACCCATCCCCAAGACAAGGAATCTAACAGAGTTGTTTTGATTGAATAATCATTCTCTGGCAATTAAACTTGCTTATTATCTGCTTCTTAGTATTCTTTGGATGGGGGTTATAGTTTGAGAAGAAAATTTCCATTCTACTTGTCTTCCAGTTTCTGTGAACAGAGATAGTTGGCAGGAATATCAATAAAGTAGTTAATTAAGCAGGATAGGTGATAGTATCACAAAGAAATTATTAATTTCCAAGTTATGTAGAAAAGAGGATAAAATTATAAAGATATAACTGAGAATTGACTTATAAGAGAATTTTTTGGTAGTTTTTTTGCAAGGCAGGAGAACAAGTATATTTATATTGATTATATAATATAATGATTATACACAATAAATATTATAATAAATACACAATAAATGATTATACACAACCAGATATCACTGACCATTCATTCACGTAACAAACATTTATCAAATGTTTATCAAAGCATTATACTAGGCATTTGAGAAACTCCAATATTCCAACATATCTGTGATCTCACTGTTACTGCTATTCTCTCTAACAATTCAAATTATGATCCATCATACTATCCAATCTGTGATACCTCCCATAAACTTACCACAGGTGTGAGTGTACCCAATGTGTTGGATGTTTTCCTCCTGTTCCATGATGAGGATACCATTGGAATACAAAAGCTCAGTTACCATTCACTATTTCCCCACTTAATCTTTTCTGAATGTATATTTTTGATGCCATCCTTTTCACAAATTGACCCTGTTTGCAATATGCTATATCTTGTGTAGACCCCTCATAGACTTCTTTATAGTCTTTTGAATGTTTCCCAATCTCATTTTAAAAATAGATTTTTTCAGGGGAGAGGATTCTGAGAAGATGGCAGAGTAGTTCATAAAATTCTGAACTCTCAAGGTTTTCCCCATAAAAAACTTCAAGTAGTACCTTAGGGCAAATGAAGTGTGGGTAGATAAATTAAGAATAGGGGCATAATGGGTCCTCCTGGGACAGTTTGAGAAGATGGGAAGAAAAATGTCAGGACAAGGTTTGGTCCCTGTGAAGAGTAAACACCTCCAGTTTAGGTTCCATTTTAACAACAAATGGCAAGTCCTGGCGTTAGTTGGTTTGAGAGGCTGACTTGGCCCCAGCCACCAGAACTTTTACTCCCAGGATAGTGAAGGTAGTTGGGTGTTTGAGCCCTCAAGACTGATGGAACCTCTGCTGATAAGGAACCCCAGACACATCTGTGCTGCAAAGAGCAGTAGGGGTTAGAAGGAACCAGCACACACCTGGTGAGTGCAGAAGCAGTGAGGCAGAAAGCTCCTGACTATAGGCATTTACAGGATGTTAGAGGTTTGGCTTTGATTCCAGGCTAGCTGGGAGAACTGAAGATCTGGGACAAGAGGCATCATTTCCCATACCTCAGGGCTAGAGGTGATTATAAAAATTAAGCTATTACCACAAAAATGCACAGGCAAAGGAGAAAGGATCCAACCATAGAAAGTTATTATGGGAATAGAGATGGCCAGGGTTCATCTTCAGAGGAGGATACTGAAGTAAAGAAACCTTCAAAGAGTTCAAAAGGTCACCTGGCCAAAAAGAATTCATAGAAGATCTTTAAAAAAAAATTCAATCAAATGATAGAGATGGAGGAAAAACTAAAAAAGAAAAAGAATAATCCAAGAAAAACAAGAAATGTATGAAAGGAAAGTCAACCAATTAGATTAAAAGATGGCTAATCTTGGAACACAATATATCAAAGACCAAAAGAACTTGGGGCTCCAAGAATATCAGACCTGCAAAGTATTAATCTGAATGAAAAAAAATGGACATTTGATAAACTCTAGGACTTACAAGACTTTATTTTTTAAAATCCTGAACTTAATAGAAGATTCAACATATAAGAATGAAGAGAAATATAAGGTACATAACAAAGACTACAAGGGATCCATAAGGACAGACCGTTTGCTTTTTATATGTGTAAAATGTATGTCTAAGATTCTTATTAATAATTGGGTAGCTCATTAGAAATCATTGGGATAAACCTGAGTATGATATGAATTTAAAAAGTAAAAACATTTAGGAATAGCTTAAAAGAGTCATTATTTTATACAAATGAGGTGCAAGAGGAAGAATTGATACAGAGGAATTAGATGGGGGAGGAGGGCTGGTAGTTCTGATAACCTACTGTCTTCGGAGATGGGTTTAAGAGGGAACAATGCATCTATATTTAGAAGAGTATAAAAGTCTCCTAAATTCAGAAGAAATAAAACAATAGGAGCATAGGGGCATAGTGAGAGAGGGGCAGGTAGATGGTGCAGTGAATGGAGCACTGCCCATGAAGTCAGGAGGACCTCATTTCAAATGTGACCTCAGACATTTGATACTTAACTAGCTATGCAACATTGGGCAAGTCACTTAACCCCAATTGCCTTACCTTTTCCCCTCAAAAACAATAGATTTTCAGTCATAATTCCCTATAAGAATATTAGTATTAACAAGATGAACCTTTATTTCATGGAGAAATTTTGGGGGTCATGAAAAGAATTGTGTAGTTTTCTGAAAGTCCCAACTCCTTGTCCTTTTACAGAATAATCCAAAATAGAAATGTAAATAAAAGTATCCCCAACATGTTATAATTGGAAAAAGTTTTGGGACAACCTATATAGATGTAGATATAGATCAATACACTCACATGTAGAAACATATATAATATATAGGTACATACATGTGGACAAACATTTTTGGACAAACTGCAAGCTGTCCATCCAACTGTATGTCATATTCTGGACAGTAAGAACATAAAAGCAGAAAAAGGGCTGATACTGATATATCTGTCTGGGAGGGGGATAAAACTCGAGATTGCTATCAATCTCACCTAGTCAGCTTTTTTTTTTTCCTAGTAAGCTTTTTTAAAAAGTACCTGTCCAAGACAAATTTTTAAGTTGTTGCTAAACTTATAATACTCTAGTCATTTTGTTCTTCATTGTTACAACCAAGGATGTAAGAATTGGGTACAGTTTACCTCTTATAAGTATCATAAATTAGAGATCTCAATACTGGTAGCAAAACAAATGGAGGAAGCATATGATATTTTAATTAAAACTAAAGATGGAGACAAAATTATGCAATGACTAAAGAAAGTATATATAAGAAAACCATGGACAGTTGATGTTGATGATAATAGCTAGTTTTTATATAGTGCTTTAATGTTTGCAAAGCACTATACATATGTTATATCCTTCTATTCTCACAACAACTCTGTAAGATAGATGATATAGCATAGCAAATAAATATCTGGAGTAAGATTTAAATTCAGGTTTTACTAATTTCAAGTACATCACTCTATCTACTGTACAACTTATTTGTCTCTTTTCCTTCTTCCCTACAAGTTAAGTATAACTCAAGGTTTTCTTAAGACCAGTATAAGATATCTCTATCTTCATTTAGCTTCTCCCCTGATTTTGGTGGACTGAATGCATCTTGGAGAAAAAAACATCTCTACTCTGTAAGCAGAATACTAGAGTCTAAAACAGTAAATCAGGAAAGAAATATTATAATCTGCCAATAAGATCTCTGTATTGAACCATCAGCTATGTTAACAATAGGATAAGGTAGGGGCAGGCTAAGTTTATAAAGTTCACAATGGGTAAAATAAATGCTTAGAAGAAGGTTCAAAAGACTTATAACTTGTAGGAATCATAGAGATCATCTAGTATGACACTCATTCTGCAGATGGGAAACTGAGGCTCAGAAACACAAAACTGAAGATTACACAGCTAATGAGTTTCAGAACTGGGAGTTGAACCCAACCTCTCTAATAGCAAATCCTAGGTTCTTTCTACTGTATAATACCTGACAACAACTTGGAATGAGGAAAAGAGATGAGGAGCACAGTAGAATTTCATACTTTCAAAGTCAGCAAAGGTTTCATATGTTATTTCAACACTTTAGCCCTAGGTTGCAAAGTTAAATATCCCATTTCCAATGTGTGCCTTGGGTATATGGCTTTGTAAATATTTGCAAACTTGTGAGGGTCAGGACAAATATGCCTCTGTAGTTTTACTCTTGCTGACTACAAATGTGCTACTGAAAGGTGACTGAAATCCCCAAGTGAGTGAATAGGAAAATAACTATTTATAAAAACCCTCCTGATACCAAAACAAGGAAACAGATCATCGGGAAAAAGAAGGTTTTTCCAATTTGAATCTTTATAGTTTGTAATATGATGGATTTATGATATTTATAATTTATAGCCTTTATAATACTATGACTCTTTTAATACTAAAACTTCTTTAAAAGGAAGGTTAAAACTCCCATTAATATTCAAAATATAGTACATAGTGAGTATTTGCTTTCTCATGTCTCCCCTTAAAATATTGTCAGTCTTTTTTCCTGAATAGACTTTTATATGGTTTAATATTAAATATCATATTTTAATATCTTATTGATTCTGAGATTTTGAAAAAATAGTCTTACTTCTATTATAGTTTATGTTCCCATTTAAGGAAAATGTGAGAGACTTGATTTCAACCAGTTTAGTATGAGACGTGTTAGTGTTTTTTAAGATGAATAATACCATTAATTAATTAATTCAATAAATATTTTTGATTGCCTACTGTGTGCTAGGTGCAAGGGATACAAAGTGAATAGTCCCTTTCTTCAAATAGTTTGTATTCTATTTGGAAGAGATCATTAAAGAAATGAGTAAATATGATATATATATATATACAACACATGCATATTCATATATGTACATATGCATTTGTATGCATATATACATATGTATAAATATGTTGTAGGTAGATGAATAAACAGATAAAGATGGAAACTGATTCTTGAAGGAAGCTTGAAAATCTGAGAGAGAGATATTAAAAGTGTAGGGAGATTGTGTTCTAGCAAGCTCAAAGACCCCTAAATAGGAGATGTAATGTTGTGTATGGGGTGCAGCAAGAAAGTTCGTTAGGGAAACAAAAAGTCAATGAGGGAAGTTTGTGAAACCAACCTTTTAATAGAGGTGTAAACTATAGTACTTAGAAAGAAATGCTGCCATCCTTGAAAGTTCAAAAGATTATGTCATTACAAGGATTTCACCTTCTTCCATCCAACCCACAGATTAGATAAGACATCCATTATCCTTATAAGGCCTTTTGCCTGAGGCATAATATACAGCCCCAAAGTACAATGAGACTTCCAAATAGAGAATAGATAATAATTGTTCTAACAAAATCTTGTTACTCTATGTACTTCTTCCCAAGAAGAAGGGCAAATGTCCAGGCCTACTGCTAACAGTTCTCACCAGTCTTGACATGGTTGAAAAAATTATCAGGTACTCCCTACCTTCCATTTCCAGTAAACATGTCAAATTTACATAATTCAACCACAACTTTGTGCCTTGCATCCTTCTTTCTCCACCCACAGCTTATCTACTGGATTTGTCAAAATTCCTTTAAAAAATCTCAATCACTTATATCCATTCACTGTTAGGCAAATGGGCATTCCTTCTAATTCATTACATACTTTATAACCTTGGGTCCTTAGTCTTCAGTTTACCTCTCCCTGTAGATACATTACTTTGAGTAATTTAAAACATCATCGTATTGGTCTCTGAGAATGCTTATGACTTGTGACTCATGATAAAGCCAACAGACTTGCCGGCTTCTGAGATGCTCGACTGAAATTTCTAGAATTGAGCAAAGCAGAGAGAAGGGATACAACGATGATGAAAGAGAGACAAACTAATAAGCTAGGGAAAGTGCCATGTGAGGGTCTAGTAGAAGTATGTTGCCATGGCACTATCTCATTCAAATGTCTACAGGAAGCACTTCTCAATCTATCATAATTCTAGTGCCTTCCTTTGTTGATTATTTCCTTTTTTAGCCTGTCTTCCTATGTATGTGTACACACAGATACACACACAAACACAAAAATATACATAAACATATACACACACAAAGAGAGAGTTTGTTTATACATTTTTTTTGCATGTTGCACCATTAGATTGTGACCTCAAGGGCAGAGTCTTTTTTTTCCCCTCTTTCTGCCTTTCTTTGTATCCTCAAAGCTCAGCACAGTGTCTGACACATAGGAGGGTCAATAAATATTTTGACTGACTGATGGTTATAGGGGTTAAAGAAATCTCTCATTTCTAAGAACCATGAAACATTAGTTCTGCAAGGGATCTTGGAGAAATGATCCAAACCTTAGGAAAATTACATATTTGATTCTATGGTTCCTTCTACTACTAAATCAAAGATCCTATGCATCTGGAGGTCAGAGTTAAAATTTCCCAAAGCTTAGTGCCAGAATCAGTATTTGGCAGTATTTAGATTATTTTTTCCTCTTTTTGTTTTTGTCTCCTTATATTTTTTGAGTAACATTCTTCCCAGGTTATGAAGATGTCCTTCCACTTGCCTCTTCCCTATTCTAACAGTAATTTTAAGATAAATTTATTCTTTTTTTATTAGGAAGAAGGGTCCAATTTCCCTTAGTTTCCATACTTTTCCCACACTTTCCTTAACTCCACACTTTAATGAGTCTTGTCTTGTTTATACCAGACATTCCATTTGCAAATAATGTCAACAAAACTGAAAACAATTGCCAGAATTTTAAAAATGGACTTAGAGACACATTTAGGGTATCTAGGTAGCACAGTGGATGGATTGGTAGACATGGTATCTGGAAGAACTGAGGTCAAATATAACCTCAGAAATTGTATTACCTGGGCTAGTCAGTTGACTTGTTTGCCTCAGTTTCCTTGTATGTAAAATGGGAATAATGATAATATCTACCTCACAGGGTTGTTGTTACAGTCAAATGAAATAATATTTGTAAAGCCCTTAATATAGTGCCTGCCACATAGGAAGTGCTTTATAAATGTTAGCTTTTTTTGTTTTTCTCCTGTCACTGTATCACTTGTACAAAGTAAACCTCTGTGGTAAATAATACAGTGATTACAAATATGCTTTATTTGCTTATGAAAATACAGTACTAAGAAATATTGTTACGTCCTCAGTTAAAATTCATTGCTGGCAGGGTGGCTAGGTGGTGAAGTGAATAGAGCATTGGCCCTGGAGTCAGGAGGACCTGAGTTCAAACCTGGCCTCAGACACTTTGCACACACACACACGCACACGCACACACACACACACACGCTAGCCATGTGACCTTGGGCAAGTCACTTAACCCCAATTGCCCTACCTTCCCTCCTCTAAAAAAAGAAAAGAAAAAAGAAAAAAAAACAGGGGAAGAAGAGAACTAAACTGAATGGTGTATCATAATAATGACGATACTCTAATAAAAGATGAGAAAATGTGCCACCATTTTATTTTGCAGAGGTGAGAAATTATAAGACCATTGCCTGTACTATCAGACTAAGTTGATGTATGGATTAATTTTGCTGAGAGTCTTTTTTTTCTTCTTTTTTATATTTTATTTTAAGGGACAACTTGATGGGTTGAGATATGTTTGGAAATGAAGGTGATAAAAAAAAGATAGCAATAAAATTAAAAATAAAAAAGCACTGACTTCAAGTCTAAATGAGGCCATCAAAATATAAAATCAAATTAAATCCACTAGTGAGTCTTCCCATTTTTCAGGGCTTTTTTTTCTTATTCTGTTTTTTGGTGTTCTAACTTTAGGGCTACTTGTCATCACCATTGTTTTGTTTGTGCTTCCCATTTCTAAGACTTACTTGCTCTTTTTGTCAAATTGCTGGTATCTGATGCTGTTTCTATGAGCTTACTTCATTACAGTATATCATTTGGTTCAAAGTCATTCCTGATAAGGAAAAGACCAAGAAGTTAAAAAAATAAACAAACAGCAAAATAACTAGCTTCATTCCTATTTAGTGCATTACAATAAAAACACCCTTCATTGTTAGTGATAAAAAGGGTAGCAGGCTCCAGGAGATTTTTTTTTTTTTTTGGTAATCAGTAATATGAATCGGTTGCCTTTGTTTTGCCAGTGTTTGTTACTATTCTCTCCTCTATGAGCCTGTTTATCGAGGTCTACTGAAAGCCCAGAAGCCCATAGGTCAGAGAACAGCATTTTGATGGATTATGGGATTGTAACTGTCCCTGCCAGCTGACAGCTTTTATTGGCTGGGAGGATGAGCCTGTAAACCTTTATATAATTATTGTATTAAAGCCGCTGTGCCTCTGTGTTGCTGGCGCTTGTTCAGGGATCAATGTGAAGATAATTTCAAAAATGAATAGTAAGTATCGATCGTCCCTTGGTGCAGCCTTATCAGTGGCTGAAGCAGACTACTGTAGATTATAACTTCAATGTCATTTATGATGATATGATACGTATTGCCGAGGAGCAATTTAAACAAAGGGCTGATTTAATTCACAATGGATTTTTGTAGTGTGATGGGTAATAAATCACAATCTGTGTAATTTTTAGAAATGAACACGTGTTGGCAGTAGTTCAGGGCAGTTCCTAAGAGATCTGAAAATGACCAGGGAGGGCAAATATCAGCAGAGAACCCCTTCTGAATGATTGGCCTTTACTTGATTCTGGCATTCAGATGACCTTGGGGCCTCCGCTGGCAGCTGCTGGTTAATTTTCTTCACTGAGGACACAGTTTAACTTTCTATCTGTCTGCCAATTACCTGACATTTTCAACTTATCACCTTCTATTTTTTAAATGATTGGAGGCACATCCACATTTTGACATTTTTTTTAGGCAAGTATTCATTTTGGCAGCTGCTGAGAAATCTGTCACCTTGCTGTATTATCCTGGTTACTTAAAAAAAAAAAAATTACAACTGTTAACTAGATAAAAGGAAAAGCCAGGAGTTTTTATTGGTAACCTTAATACTTCTTTTTTGCATTAGTTGTTTCCAACTTGTAAATATCATCTTTATGTTGTTCCTATGTATGGAAACTGAAAAAAAATTGTCCGCTTAGGTTTGGTATACATGATGAATCTTTGTTTTAGGAGATTTGATTCTCTATATTGAAAATCAATCATTAAAACAGTTATTTTACAACAACATTAATGAATTGATAATTAAGTCTACTGATGGGAGAAAAGTTGAAACTAAACCTACTAGGTGTAACTAGCTTAACCCATTGGCTTTAGCTGTTAAATTTGCAATTCAATTTCATTTTATTCATTTAGTAAATATATCTATATACCCACATTTCTATCTCTATCTATCTATCTATCTATCTATCTATCTATCTATCTATCTATCTATCTAT
>NW_027185887.1:5473279-5510141 GCF_028583685.1 Petaurus breviceps papuanus
TATCTATCTATCTATCTATCTATCTATCTATCTATCTATCTATCTATTTATCTATCTATCTAGAGTAGGGAATGCAGCATGCATCTTCCCTCTAAAATGTTTAAAATGTGTAGCTTACAACCTGCCACTGTCTGTCACCTTGTCCATGTTTTCCCATAAGTTTATCACAAAGGTCTACATAACCTGTCAGGGACCTTTATTTAACATTATAAGTATGCCAAATGAAGTATACACACTTTCTACTACTTAACTCTCATTCTTGACATACAACCATCTCATCATCTTTTTCAATCATACATTTTTTTGGACAGTGTCTTTTATTCTAATCCTTTTTGGATCAAGATTTCCCAGACTGAATTTTTTAAAGATATTTTTGATAACTATATTTCAATATAGTTGGTTTCCTTTGTAATCCTGTGTATTTTATTTTATGCATTTAAAAATACCCTGAGGAAGTATCCATGGAGGTCCATTTGGCAGTCTTCATTAAACTGCCAAAGGAATCCATGACACCAAAAAAGAAGAGTAGAGGTAGTGAGAACCAAAGTGGTCAGTGGTAGAGACCAATCTGCAGTTTCTTTTTGCAAATGCTAAGTCATCAAAGGAAACCATGAGAGGTGACCTCTAAACAGACAAGCCAAATGGTAAAAATTAAGTTTTTCTTCTTGTTTTAATTATGAGTTCTTACTCTGATAGCAGGGGTCCTGAGAGATAAACTGAATGAAGGAAATGTTGGGCTTTACCCAAGCTCCTTCTCCATCCCCAACTACCACCTTGCCTTACTTAAACTGTGCGGGAAGGCATTATTTAACTGTGTTCTTTAAAACAAATCTAAGCTTAAATTTTATATATTTCTTATTCTTACAGTTCATAAACATCTGTGGTTGACCCCTTCCTTGAATTTCCTGTTGTATGTTTGTTTATGGCATGAGGGATAGCTCTGGGACCCCCACAAGAGAGACTGACCTTTCCTAGCTCAGTGCTAAGATATCGCTACTTCCCCAACCCTAACCCATTTTTACAGTTTTTGCTACCTGGGAATACACATATTCTACCATCCCCATTAGTTTTAGGATCTTACTGGGGGGTGGAGAAATACACTTATGTACTGTTCCAGCATTGATGAATATTAATGCTTGATATTTGGTACCACCAGTGAGAATACCATCTGCTTTGTGATTGCCTTCATTATTATAGCTATTACTATCGTGTAACTTGCCCATGACTAAATTTGATGCTTATTACTTTTTTTCTGAGCTTTATCCAATTTAACTAAGTTGTTTTGTCAACTGTGTTGTTCTTTGGTAATTGGTTAAATATAGGCATTATGGAATGTTATTATTCTCCAATTGAGCTATCAGTGAAATACTGTCTGTCATCTTGCAAATAATGATGTACTTAAATGTTTAGTTATACTTATATTGAATCTACTTATTGGAATGAGAATGTTATCAGAGTTTTATAGGTCAATGTGATTTGGAGGACAATATAATCCTTCATCGATGTTGGGTTAGGACAAGCCTCTGTGTGTATGTGTATGCATATATGTAAATTATCAGTCATATGACTATCACACATTATAAAAAATGAATAGGAAATGATTATTGGAATTGGCTTGTGACCCAACTCCCTCCCCCATGTGAGGTGAAGGAAATCTTTAATAAAATGGTGACCGATGAAGAAAGAGAGCAACGTAGCATATCAGTTGAGGAGAAAAGTTGAAAACATATTGGGGTACTCATCTGTTCAAAAAGTTAAATAAAAACTTTGTCAGTACTAAAAGAAAACTATGTGTGAGTTACACTGAGTTTTGTCAAACATCACTGAAGGATGTGATGTCTGTGCTTCAGTCTAGGTATTCAAGGCAAGATACTACCCTTTAGCCTAATAGCATACACCCCACCCAACAAAATGACTCAAGATTATACATCAAAAAAATAAGTTCCCTCACCTCAAGGATCTAAGTTTAAGGAACTTGCATTCTAATTGGATGGATAACATGTACATGTATAGGTATAAACTTTATATATGTAAAATAGTTACATAGTAACTAAACTGCTACATGACAGGCAGAGTCATGAAGTAGCCTTTCATGGAGTCAGAAAGACCAAGCTCCAAGTTCTGTTTCTGTACATACTGTGAACGTGGAATAGGCACAACTTCTCAGTGTTCAAGGTTACTCTGCAAGACTGTAATACAGAGGTAGTTTCTACAGGAGGACGTTCAGTGACATTGGCTTCCGTTCTCTTTCTCTTACAAATGAATGTTCTCCAGAATGAATTTGATATCAAATTCCATTTGATATCTCCTGTAGCTGAAATACCCTCTCTCCTTGTCTCTGCCTCCTGATTTCCTTCAGGTCTCAAATTTCATATAAATTTTTTTTAAAGTTTTTACCTGTTTCCTTCCCCAGTCCTTTAATGATGTCATCTTCCCACTGAAATTACTTCCAATTTATCAAGTCTATGACTTGTTTACATATGGTTGTTTGCATGTTGGCTCCCTACATTGGATTATGAGTTCCTTGAGGACAAATACTTTTTGCCTTTCTTTGTATCTCTGGAGTTTCTCATAGTAGCTGTTAAATAAATCTTTGTTGACTTTACTTGGTCTTGATACAAACAATGTTTTCTCCCTACTTCATAAAAATAATCCCCACTGGGAAATGATCTTCACTGGTTTCTCAGATTCTTCTAAAGTGCAAATTCTCAAGTAAGACAAAGTTCTTGGGAATTATTTGGTTAGATTTTGATAATATTGAAAGGAAAAAAAACAAAGTAGGAAAAGGATACATTAGAGAAAATGGTGGGGTGGAGGGGAACAGAGTAGGATAGTCTACTATAATTAAGGTGTATATAAAACTGTATGCAAATAAGGAAGGCATTACTTTAATTTAACTTTCTTCTGACCTGGTCAAAAAAAGGTACATCACACATGTACACACATATACAAATACTGTGGATAAAGAATTACATTCAACTCAATAGGAAAATAAGGAGAAAGGGGGGGAAAGAGAGAGGGCAGGTTAAGGGAGAAATTAATCGTAAGCAAAACAAACCCTGAACTTGGTAAGAGAGTCTTTTTTAAATTTTTTTTAAAGCAATTGGGGTTAAGTAACTTGCTCAAGGCCAGTTCTTTCTGGATGTGGTGCTGATTATCTGAGCCCGGATTTGATCCCCAGGTCATCCCGACACTGGAGCCGGTGCTCTTACTCGCTGTGCTACCTGGCCTCCCCTGTAAGAGAGTCTTGAAAACTATTTTAAAAGGAAAGAAAATCAGAGTAAGAACTTGTGATAAAGAACCCAATAGAGCACAGAGAGGGGAAAAATATTAGGGATTATGATAGAAGGAAATAAATGTTTAATGATAAGAATTGTGAATGTGACTGAGCTGAACATAAGATAAAGTGAAAGAAGACAACAGAATGGATAAAATCCAACAATATGTTGTTTATAAGAAACACAATTGAAACAAAACTTAACTCCATCTTTAAAAAAAATAGAATTCTAGAAAAGTCTATTATGCCTCAGGTAAACTCAAAGAAGGAGCATCATCAATCATTATCTCAGACAAGGCAAAAGAAAAATAAATTTAATTGAAAGAGATAAAGAAAATACATTTTGCTAAAAGTACTATAGGCAATGAATTAATTTCAAGCAAATGCTAAACTATTTGAAGGTAGAAATAGACCATGAAGCTTTAATAAGTGGGGTATCTCAATGTAAATCTTTCAGAGCTAGTCAAATATAAACCCAAAAAAAAAAAAAGAAAGTTAAGGATCTGAATAGAATTTTAGAAAAAATAGATTATTGAATAGAAATAGGAAAGAGCATTCATATTACTCACCTATGTATGATACCTTTTCAGAAATGGGCTATGTATTTAGAAATAAAAGTCTTTTAAATAATTGTAGAGAAGCAGTAATATAACATATCTTTCAGATAAAATAAAAATACATATTCTTTTTTTTCTGCCTTTTTGGAGGGCAATTGGGGTTAAGTAACTTGCCCAAGGTTACACAGCTAGTGTGTGTGTGTGTGTGTGTGTGTGTGTGTGTGTGTGTTTGTGTGTGTGTTAAGTGTCTGAGGCTGGAAACAAACTCAGGTCCTCCCGACTCCAGGGCCAGTGCTTTACTCACTGCGCCACCTAGCCACCCCAAAAATACATATTCTTTATGTGCCTTTTGATAAAAGAATGAACGTTAACTGGAAACTAAGCAAAATGATCCTAAAAAATTGGTGGGACACAGAACCCGTCATAGAAATGCTAGATAAGTTAATTGAAGGCAATGACAACAATGAGACAACATATAAAAATGATTAGGATGAAGCCAAATCATTCCTTATGATTATATTTATATCTCTAAACAATTTATTCAACAAAGTGAGAAAAAAAATCAACAAATTTCAAGGAAGAAATATTTATATCCAACCAAAAAAATAAAACTTGAAAACCAAACATTTAAAAAAAATACCAAAATAGGAATTCTCAACATCAAAGAAGAGATGAATAAAATTCAAATTTAAAAATTGAATTATAAATAAAACTAAGAGTTTGTTTTTGAAAAAATCAACAAAAGTGATTATCAAATTATTTTGCTAAAAAGAAATACAGGAAAAAAACATTGTCAATATAATTTTTTAAAATTAGAATTCATAACAAACGAAAAACAGATAAAGGATATCAGAAACATTTTTTCTCAACTATATGCCAATAAAACTAATAAATTATAGAAAAGTAGTGGATATCTACAAAAGTTTAAAATTCCCAGATTAGCAGGACAAGAAATAGGGAATTATAAAAAACCTAATCTCATAAAAAATTAAACAAGGAATGTATGAAGTCTCAAATAAAAAAAAGATACTTTTGATTAATTTCCTATTATAGACACTGTTTTCAAAAATAGTAATAAGGGTCCTGCAAAATTCTTTGCATGATACTTACATGATCTATATAACTTAAACACAAAAATAAAAACAAATGATACTGATCAATATCTGTCATAAACATTAATACAAAAAACTTAAATAAAATATTGGCAAAGAGGCTAGAGCAACAATATATGTAAAGTGGAAAGAAAATGGAGTCTTTCCCAAAAACATAAAATATAAAAATTGAAAAAAGGTAAAGTAAGTATGGCAGTTGTCATTGCTACTATTTGATATAGTCCTAAAGTATTAGCTATTGTAATAAAGCAAGAGAAAATAATTGAGGAAATAAACCTAGACAAAGAATAAATAAAATGATTAATTTTTGCAGATGATAATATAGTATAATCAGAAAATCCAAGAGAACAAACTAAAATAAATTAAAACAATAATTTCTGCAAAGTTTCAGGATACAAAATGAATTTACATAAATCATTTAGATTTATTTATGTTGCCGACTAAGCACAGAAAGTATAGAAAAATTCTACTTAAAATATCTATAGAATATATAAAATACTTGGGGATAGACCTACTAAGAGACTCACAGGAACAATATCAATTCATCAGTAAACTAACGGGAGACCTAAATAATTGAAGAAATGTCAATTGCTCATGGGCAGGATAAATCATTATAATAATATGATAATATTACCTAAATTAATTTACATATTCAGTTCCAAACCAATAGAATTATTAGAGATATGGAAAATAGAAAAATAAAATGAAATTCAGATGGAAGAAAAAAAATCTTAAGGGAAATAAAGAAAAAAAATGGGAACAAAAAGAGTCTAGCCAGACCACATCATAAACTATACTGCAAAGAACAAACCTAGTAGTTTAGTATTCCATGAACCAAAAGATCCCAAATTACTGTAGCCAAGTCTTAATATTTGTCAAAATCTTCTAAGAAAATAAGGCATCGTTAAGACCAAAATTTGATTTAGACAAATACCTCACATCATATGCCAAGATTAACTCTAAATCAATAAATGACCTAAATATAGATTATATCATGTCAACAACATAATAAACAAATTAAAGGAACAGGGTGTAATGGGAAGGTAAATTTTTAAGATCTTCCCTGCCCCTAGGCTAAAGTGTACCTAGAGCCTGGGGTGGGATGCTTGTTTTTCAGTAGATACTTCTTGATTGGCCAGTGAGTCAATAAGGTTGTTACATTCTCTGAGCCAGGAGAAAGCTATATAAGCCCTGATGTGTCCTTTGTTTTGGGGCTCACTTTGAGAAGTGTTCTGTGATTTGATCTGGATTCTGGGAAGCCGTTGTTGAGAGCCCCACCTCGGCTTTGAAAAACCCAGATGTTGAAACCCAGATGTTGATTTGGCATGGATGTAATGGTTGGACAGTTTGAAATGTGTCTACTTAATCTGTTTCTCTGACTTGATAATTCTGTCTGTATATTTTGAAGTTTGGGGTGCTGACCTTTTCCCCCTGAACTAGGTAAATGATACATATATTTGACTGATTAAAGTAAGCTTGTTAACCCAGTTTGAGTTGCTTTCCTTTATCAAAGCAGATCCAAAAACCTGTGTTGTCAGCCACCCTGGTGACGCTGGGGTGCTTGCTGCTACACAGGGAAGAAATTATTTTTTTCATATCTTTGGATAGGAGAAGAGTTTATGACCAAAGAATCAAGAAAATAATAGAAAATAAAATGGAAGGTTTTGATTACATAATTTAAAAAAATGCATAAATAAATAAAATACAGCTAAGATTAAAACAGAAATACTTGGGGGGAAATCTTTGTAGTAATTTTTTTTCTAATAAATATCTCAATTCCAAGATATATAAGGAACTGATTCAAAAGTACAATTAGGAGCCATTCCACAATTGATGAATGTACAAAGGATATGAAAAAAACAATTCTCAAGACAAAAGATTTGTTGGTTGGCTGTTTTTCTTATTAGTTTATTTATATTTATTATAGTTATTGCCACCACTATTGGTAAAGGATAGTTTGGGAGAATCATTAAGTATATGAAGTAATGTATAGATTTTTAGCCAAAGGCAGCTAAATGGAACAATGGGGTACAATGTTGGTTGGGTCTGGAGTAAGAAAAATTCTAAATTCAAATTCAGCTTCAGCTACTTGATAGCTGTGTGACCTTTCGTAAGTCACTTAATCACTATATGCCTTAATTTCTTCAACTGTAAAACCTATCTCACAGGGTTATTGTAAGGATCAAAGGGGACCCATATGTGTAATGTGCTGGCATATAGTAGGTAATAAATATTTATTTCCTTAAATCCACGTATTATATCTTAGCAATCACAATATTTGACTCTCTCCTAGCTCCTTGATTTTTGCTTTATATAAAGCAAGTGTTTAAAAAAAAAGTTAAATAAATGAAATGAATGAATGAATATAACCAGGCTACACTTGCTTATAAATAGCAAATATATGTTTGCCATTGGTGTCTTACAACTTTAAGATCAGGCAGAGATCTTTCATTTTAACATTTAAACTAAAGAAAAAAATGGTAGGGGAGGTTGTGCTTCATACTTATTAGATCAGAGCCTTATGCCTTTCCCCTTGTACTCAGGTAATTCATTTTTGATCCCTGAAAGACAGTCAGCATCTTAGAGAAGACAACAAAAGTATCAAAAAAAAGTCTTATGACTTAGAGTATTCTCTAATTCCCCCCCACACACACCTATAGATGTACATATAATCTCTATTACAAACACACACATATCTATCTATTTGAATGTGCACAAATATCTACTAACTTACAAAATTAGCTATACTAGATCCATTGGTCAATGACCTCCATTTTCCTCCTTCCCAGTGTCAGGTTGTCTGTCTTCTTTTTCCATGGTGCACTAGATAAGAAAGGGACAACCACTGATATATGGAAAATACTTTTTTTTTTTGCAGGCAGAAATTTCCATGAAAACCAAGTCATAAGCTAATTTAAAAAAAAAGAAAAGTGGATATCTAATTGTTGTGATAACTGATCCTTGGCAACTTTGAGAGTACCCAAGCTCCTCTTGGTATGGGATATTTTGCAGAGCTGCCTATGAACCTGTCCATTAGAAGTCAGTGTCTGAAGCTCATTAGAAACAGAAGTGGGCTATACTTCTGAGAAAATTCTATAGAAAAAAGAAATTCAACACTGAATTTGGCCCTGGATTCAATTTTTATTTGTAACTTTGTTTTCCTTACAATCTTCCCCCCTTATTCAAAAAATAGATCTTATCAAATGGGTAAAAAAAATCTTAGGGATGTCCTCTGGGTATATGATTCATTTTTGAGGCTTATCATATTTATCATATTATACCCCAAATGGTCAGTTTAAGAACCTTCTTTTATGCTACCAAAATACTAGAATCTTTTCAAACCTCCCAATTTAAGGCCTCATTAACTTTTGTAATAACTATAATGTTATATTTGCAATACTGTATTGTAGTTAAGGGTCAGTCTTAATTTACAGAAGAAAAATCCTTTTAAGGGATATACTTTCTAATGTTTAGGGGAGAAATTTGGTATATTGTTTCTTCAATTAAGATGTGACTTTTTCTGAGAAATGTAATTAATTTTTCATAAGAAATTTTTACATTGTTTTAAAAGTGATTTTAAGTATTGTCTAATTCCCCCCCCCAATAAGTGCTTTTAAAGAAATAAATATGAGGTGTATGTTGATTGGATGATGTGATGTTGATTGGAACTTTAGTATATTTCTATAGTATTATATGAATTATCCTTTGGAGAAATAAAATTGCATATACATTTTTGTCAAAAACATGACAGATTTATGAAATTAGATACCAAAGGGATTTGGCAATTCATCTCCTTCATTCTCTCATTTCCAAAGGAGTCAATAACAAAATCATTCTAGATGGAGGAAATGTTTTAGAGATCTTCTGAAAAAGATATCTTCAGATATTCTTCAGCCATTATTTATTACAATATATGCTTACTGTCAGGCAAGACTCTCCCCCCTCATATTTAAGCCTCAGGCTTTAATATTCCTCTTTGTTCTTTTTTAATTTCAGAAAAGCTAGCCCTACTCATATTTGATAGCCCCTTACATTCAATACTCAATTCACAATAAGTGTTGAGTGACTGTCTCTCTGACTTGAACTGTTATTAAGTTAGTCCAGAGCTCTTCTGCTCATTAAGTGACTCCAGTTTCTTTGTGTTATTTGCCATTGTACACATGTACAAACATTCATACATTCCATCTGTCTCTTTCCTTTAAAATCACCATCAAAAATTAATTTAACTGACAGTTTTGAAAGATCCCCTACCAAACAGATTGAAATGCTCTCTAATGATACCGATATAAAAACTACTTTGGTTATCCCTGAATAAGGGCATGCAAAGAAAGGCATCAAATTATAAACTCTGCTCCATTTGGGGCATAATATATATTATAGTTCAATTGAACTTAGATGAACTATTCAATTTGAAAATTTATAATTATATAACACTAATGAGTACAGATACAATATCTTCAAATATTTACCTCTCACATCTTGTAGCTGTGAGGTACCAAAACTATATTCTTCAAAGAAGCTGTTAGCATAAACAGAATTATACAAATTTGAAAAGAAGATATGCAAAAAAAAACCTCCCTCCTTTCAACTTGTCTGTACTAATGGAAGGAAGGGAGGAGCAGTGGTTGGAAAATATAGACCAACAGATTTTTTTTTTAATAGTATATTTAGCTTTAAAGGGTGCCTTTTGAATTTATATGTAA
This sequence comes from Petaurus breviceps papuanus, assembly GCF_028583685.1. Taxonomy (NCBI): domain Eukaryota; kingdom Metazoa; phylum Chordata; class Mammalia; order Diprotodontia; family Petauridae; genus Petaurus; species Petaurus breviceps. Next base: position 5,482,929 of record NW_027185887.1, read on the forward strand.
CATTGTATGGTTGCAAAGTGCTGTACCCCATTGTCTTTAGCAACCTAAGCCATTGGAACCTATGCCTATCTTTCATTGAAGATCTATTCCAAGATCATCTTTCTGTCATGATCATCCTTGGTTCTCAGAGGCTATGATAGTGGAGTGGGAACTTTGGTACAGTCTAACAAACTGACAGAGTTTTCAAAAATGGTTGGTGGAAGATTGTATGTTTGTTGCTTAGAGATCAACATAGCTAATTTCACAGAGAAATGAGAATTTGGGCTGTGTAAACTTTTGGTTTTTACAGTAAGGTCATGGAATCATAGATTAATGATGAAAAGCACATTATAAGTCAATTAGTCCATAATTTTATAGATTAAGAAACTGAGGTCAAAAGAAGATTGCCCCCCCCCAATCCCATTTCTTTTAAGTTGCTGTTGAAATAGGGAACATTTGAGGGGAGCAGAACCAGGAGAACATTATACACAGTTACAGTCATATTGTGTGATGACTAACTGATAGAATTGGTTCTTCTCAGCAATACAAGGTCCTAAGACAATGCCAAAAGGCATTGAAAATCGAAAATACTATCCACATTCAGAGAAAAAGTTACAGTGTGAATGTAGGTCGAAGCATATTATTTGGTCTCTCTCTTTTTTGTTTTATTTCTTCTTTCTTGTGTTTCATTCCATTGACTCTAATTCTTTACAACATGACTAATGTGAAAATATGTCTAATTTGAATATATATATGTAGAGCCTATATCAGATTGCATGCCATCTTGGGGAAGGGAAGGAGGAGGAGAAAATTTGGAACTCAAAAGCTTGTGGAACCGAATGTTGTAATCTAAAATCAAATTAATTAATTAAAAAATCAGTAATGTTATTAAACCCCGAAAAACAGGGGAAAGATTTTTAAAGTACAACTCAGTTGGAATCAGTAATGATGCCTACTAAAAACACTAACTTTAAGACTTACACAGGTCCTCTCAATACAGCAGTCCAATAAACTGACTGAGAAATTCTTTGATAAGAACCCACAACTTTGGGGGAAGATGGGACATAAAGTATAGATGAACAATAGAACTATATTCTTTATGGAATATAGAAACTAAAACTAAGACAAACAATAGAACAGCAATGTTTTCAGCATGACATATTGGCACAGAATGTAGCAGAGGAGCTGTGACCTAGGTAAGGGAGCAAAGCATTTATAACAAGGACATTAAAATTTCTTTAAATTTATATCATAAAACAATGAAGCCACACCTTGAAGCTCCTACTTTGGGAAATCTTGGAAGTTCTCCAATCTCCTTTCATCCTGAAACTCTTTATCTCCTTCCAAAATTCAAGTGGATGTCGGATATCAATTTAAGTATCCTTACCAATAATGCAGATCCTAACTGTTCCATGGTTGCCCTAAACACAGATACAGAGACAGACACACACACAGACACATGAGTATGTATGTATATACATGCTCACATGTACTAATAGATGAGTTTTAAAACTTAGCCGTTTAACTCAATATAATATTCTTGATTCAACCAATCTTTATCCACTTGGTATTTTCTCATTAATAGATCAAACTTCTTTGAGTGATTATGATTCGCTTCCAGAAGTCATACAGTTTTCCAGGGCTTGATGTAATTTGCACAATATTATTTGCAAATAGTAGCATTGAGGGAATCTGCCCATCTGTTGGGATCCTTATTCAACTTGTAATCTGTGTTGGATTTTCTCCATGATAAAGTCAAACTCATTTGGCAAATATTTGTCTTACTGCTTTATGACTCACTTGATATTCATGAGCAAGTCTTTTACTGAGGTTATCTCTGTTGTTACATATTTTTCTGGACTGTGTATAATTTGAATATATATGCATATGATTCATCTTACTGGGGAAGACACTTTAAAATAGTATTTTATTTTTTCAAATCAAACAACTTTTTCTAGTTAACAATAAAAACAACTTTCAAATTTTCTACATCTTTCAATCAACTTGGTCACTACAGATATGTAGTCTACTATGGAATATTGCTTCTGAAAATTTGCCTATTAGCTTCCATTACCCTCATTAAGATTGTCTTTGATTCTTTTAAAACTTATATAGATGAGATATTTGACACGTGAGTCAGTAATTATTGATGCTCTCCTAATCACTTTTTCATTTTGTTTTATTTTAGAAAGGTTAAGAATAGATCCCTCATTACTCTCAAACTTTTATCACCTGTTGTACAGATTTCTATATCAAGCTTGAGCTAGTTATTTTTCTCATTTTTATTTTCTTCATTTACATTTCCACTTCCTCAAAAAGCACATCGTGGATTAAGATGTTGGAGTTCAGATGCTATGGGAATATGCTACTTAATAGTGAAAGTTTCTGCTATGTTTTTTATATTTGTAGTCTTACTTCCAGTTTCATACTTAATTGTGCTTAGGATGACTGTGCTTATATCTCTCATCAAGCTTTATTTTTTAAGTGATTTTTTTCCTACTTTTTCTTTCTGTTTTATGATCCATCATTCTCTTCCACAATATTTACAATGGAGTTTATCTTCTAAACTGGTGATGCCCATGGCTACCATTTCCCTCCACTTATCAATTTAGTCAAATGTTTGCTTAGGCAGTCTTTTGACTCCTTTAGTTTCTTGCTAATTTCAATAAACTTACATCAGTTAACATGTGTATGCAATTGTTCTAACTATAGTAGATCTATTTTTCTGTATCCATTTTCCAGTTTGAGGAATCAATATATAATTTGAATGAGTTGGGTTTGACTTGTTTTAATTATACACTAAACTTTTTTTCATTTTTTTTATTCTTTCAACTAAAAAAAGTAATGTAAAATATGTGATATATAAGTGGAACAACCTAACTCTAAATTATTTAGATGTCATTCAAAATTTTAAAAATGGAAATGGACAAGTCAAATTATATTGACACCAACTATAATAATATTCTCCACAAAGTTAATCATTATAAATTACTTGGAACAAGAAGACAAAAAGAACCCAGAAAGTTTCTTGATCAGTAAGTATGTAAGTTCCTTATCAGAGAGAAATAGTTGGCAAAGACTTCACCTGTTTAAAATATAAACTCATTTGTTAAAAATCTAATGAAAAAAAATTATGAACATTTAGGAGCAATATTATCTCATAAAACAGAGAACAGAGGAGAATGAAACCAATTTTAAAAAATGTTTGGGAAGTTATTCAACTAATCAAACTTATCTCAAGAGCATTCAAGGAAGATGACAAATAGAAGAAAAATAAAATGATGTTTGCAAAAATCATTGTAATAGACTCTTTTATCAGTCAAGGAGAGTGGAACCACCTCACTTGGATTTTAACATCACAATATCAGTCATGCTTTTATAGGAGGTAAAATGGAACTGTAAAAAAACAAAAATGGAAGATGCAGTCAAATTATGCCAAGTGTATGGAGAAAAATTTTGCTGGAATTGACACAATGGGGAGGGCATTGAGGGACTAATAAATAAGATAAGTAAAGGATAGAGCAATACTAAAGGCATGGAAAAGATCTTGGAAATTATCCATACTGAAAGACTGACAGAAAAAATTTCAGTCACTACTAGACTGTATGACTACTCATATCTACACAAAATCTTTATGGGTCTCATCTATATACTACTTAAGGACGTCCTTGAAGAGGGTATTAGTAAGCAGCAAGCAGACTTTCGTAAGTAATATTCAATAATGAGTCACATTTTTTATTTCTTAAATATAGTGAAAATATAAAATTCCATTGTAGATATAGTAATGCAAAATTCCATCTGGGACAAACATTGCAGATGTTGAGTCTAGAGTTAAATTGGGAAAAAAAAATGAGGTTAGATCATGCTCAGGAAATCAAAAGGCTCTTTTACTTTCCCCAAGCTTCCCTTGAAAGCAGAGGCCTATTTTTCAAAACTAATATTTAGCCAGTTTCATATGGTGACAAAACATGGAATACAACTACTTTTAAAGAATTGAAAATTAATATCTCACATAGGACAATGGACAGGCTCATGATAAACATAAGAAGGATGCATGTTTAACCATTAAGGAACTCTGAAAAACAAGAGTAAAACAACTCATCTAAGAATTGTATCATAGAAGAGGGAAATGGGCTTGTCATATGACAGGAGTGATAGATGAGAGGTGGGCAACTATAGAATTCAACTGGAACCTTCATAATGACAGGAGAAAATGAGGAAGGTCTCTAGCATGGAATGAAGAGTTCCTGTGGCAGAGTTAAAGGAGGATGTGAACAAGAATTATGTAGAATGGGTACAGATGGATGAATTGCAATCTGCTTCCTTGGAGGGAACTCACAAATCTATGCGATCACAGATCTAGTTGAGTATTCTTTCTTCTAGCTTTTTATAAGTTTTGATTTTTATTTTATCAATAATGGTGCTGATTTGGGGAGGCTAGGTGGTGCAGTGAATAGAGCACCAGCCCTGGAGTCAGGAGGACCTGAGTTCAAATCCGGCCTCAAATACGTAACATAAAAAAAACTAGCCATGTGACCTTGGGCAAGTCACTTAACCCCAAATGCCCTCCAAAAAGCAAAATAATAATAATAATAATAATAATAATAATGTTGCTGATTCCAGAATGATATTGACATCAATAACAAATTATCTCCTATTTGTTAATATACAATTTCATTCTTTTTCTCTTTCTTCCTTTTTCATTCTTTCTTTCTCTTTCTTTCCTTCTATTCTCTCTGTCTCTGTCTGTCTCTGTCTCTCTGTCTGCCTCTCTCTCTCTCTCTTTCTCTGTCCCCTCTCTCCTCTCTCCTCTCCCCTTTCTCTCTCTCTGGTGATATTATCCAGTGCATGCCAGTTAGCACCTTTTAGTCCTTTACTTGTGGAATACATTCAAGATATGCAAGCAGGAGCACCTTCCTGTGTAATCTCCAAGTCTATTATTTCTCTCCTTTTCTCCGGAACTTTATTTTTCACCATCATTACTCATGCTTAGCTTTGCATTGAATTAACTGTGTATCAAATTATATATGGAGGGTTTTTTTTAAGCATTTGGGGTAAAGTAACTTGCTCAAGGTTACACAGCCAGTTATTTTTGTGTGGGTGCTGAGTATCTGAAACCGGAACTGATCCCAGGTCTCCCAATGCTGGGGCTGGCACTTTTACTCACTGCGCTACCTGGCCACCCCTAAGCAATTGGGGTTAAGTAACTTGCTCAAGGTTACATGGCCAGTTATTTTATGTGGGTGTTAAGTATCTGAGGCCAGAACCGAACCCAGGTCTCCTGACTCTGGGGCCAGCGTCCTTACTCACTGCGCCACCTGGCCGCCCCTTATATGGAGGTTCTTACCAAGTGTTTATAGACTTTCTGTCTCTATATTGTCTGCAAGATTTTCATGCTTAAGTTACAGTTATTTTAATGATAATACTTTTGTAAGTACATATCATGAGCACTACGATATGACATGAGTAACATCCCATGAAAGGATATTTATTGTTGCCTTTGAGCACACAATAAATCATACTGGTGCTTAATAAATGAATCCTACTAGGTGCTTAATAAATGCTTATTGACTGACTAACCATATTTTTCAACCTTAGCAAAAGTTTGGCATGGTCATGGTCTAGCACCTTTTATCACTCTGTAATGTTATCTTTAAAAGAAATAGATTGGAGAAAATGCAGTATAAACAAGTATCTTTCCCCAGTTGTTTTTCCCCAGCAAGATGGTTCAGAGCAACTAAAATAGTTAGAAACAAGTCCTTGACAAATCAATGCCTAGGGAGTAAAATATTAAAATGTTAATCTTTTTGATCAAATGTAATTGCAAAGATAATTTATTACTGAGAGAAGAAATTGTTTGCTTCTTTTTAAAAGTTTTTTTTTGTAAGAATGAAGGTTTATGGGTGAGTGTGGAGTGTGTTTGTCAGGAGCTATGTATTTTTCAGGAGCTATAGGAATCTTAAGGAAAGTTTTCATGTAGTCAAGGCATTTCTTTCTTTCTTTCTTTTTTTTTTTTTTTTGCTTTTTGGAGGGCAATTGGGGTTAAGTAACTTGCCCAAGGTAACACGGCTAGTTTTTAGTGTGGCTGTGAAGTGTCTGAGGCCGGAACCAAACTCAGGTCCTCCTGATTCCGGGGCCAGCGCTTTACTTGCTGAGCCAGCTAGCCGCCCCCAAGGCATTTCTTTCAATCTGTGTTAAGTTTTCTAGATACGTCTGATGGAGTACATAAAAATTTAAAAATATTTCACATTAATAAATCTTCTTTAATGTTAAACTCAAATATTCCCCTTCACACATTCATCTTATTATTTTGATTATTTTCCTTGTCCTTAGTCTTGTATTAAAATTATTAAGATCTTGGCCTCACCAATATGATTTTACCACAGATGTCTCCAGAAAACTTTTAAGTATTTAAGGTTAAAAAATGAACCAAAAACATAGTTGAGTTAGTGATTTAAGAATCATTATTGAGAGGCAGCTTGATATAATGGGAATCAAACTCAATATGTCTCAAATAGAACTTGTTATCTTTTCCCCCAAACCCATACTTCTTCCAAACTCCTATTTCTGTCATGGGCCAATACCACATTTCTAGTCATCCAGATTTGGATCTTCAGAATTATCCTTAACTCCATGCTCTCCACCTCTTCTCAAACCCTCCTGCACATAGCTGCCACACTAAACTTCTCATGTTATTCCTTTGCCTAATAACATGACAGTAGCTCCCTATTTTGACCTTTAGAATCAAATACAAACTCCTTTGTTAAGTTCTGATCTCATTCATGTTCCACACATGTAAGTAACACTTCTATCTCTGTGTCTTTGCATTGCCTGTCCCCCATGCATAGAATGAAATTTCTCCTTACCTCTTACTCTCACAATGCCCAGTTTCCTTGAAAGTTCAGACCAAAACCAACTTTACATATGGGGCATTTTCTGATCCTCCTTGTTAGCCCCAGTTGCTAATGTCTCCCTGGTAAAATTTTCTTGTACTCATTTTGTATATTTTTCTATGAGTGCTATTTCTCCTTACAGTAAGAAAGTCCCTTTCAAACAGGGACTTTTCCATTTTTGCCTTTCTATCCTTAGAACCCAAGGCACCAATGTACCTGCAAATGATTATTATTATTATCTTGGATTTCTGCGTTAATGAAAAATTGGAGAATTTAAAACTTAATGAATAAAAATGTGGTTAAGTGTAATGGGATAGCTTTTTCTTTAAAAAAATTATGTCTATATAAACATAAAGCTTAAGTTTTAAAACATTCACACACTTAAGCTTACATACCTTTGAGATCCTCAATTTACTCAAAATTCTATGGGTGGGAGAAGTAAATCAAACCTTTATATGAGTACTACTCATATTACCATACATTTGTCCTCAAGAATGAGTTTATGGCTAATGGGTAGTTGGGCACCAAAAAAAAAGTACAGACACCTTTTAGCAATTATTCTTCACCAGATCATTTCAGGGGAAATATTAAAGAATGGAGAAAAAAATCTTTTCCATTGCTTCCATATTCAGAAAAACAAGTAGTCCTAAAAAGCAAGGTAAGCAGAAGTGAACAGCATAGAGCAAATTCAAGACAGCAAATAGTTGGGTTTGCCAGAGTTTAAATCTTGAGTGAAGACTTCACTATAGCTTTAAACGCCATATTTTCTGTTGCCAAAGCATGAATGAACTAATTGTGGTTTAAGTAGTTTGCCTTACAAAGAATTTGCTTTCTTTATTTAAAAAGAACTGTGATTTATTAATTTTCTTGTCTTTTATTTGTGGTAGACTTACTCTGGCACCTTCCTCATAAGTCACCATCTCTATTGATACCAACGTTGAAATCACAATGTAATTAGTGTAGATTGTAGAACTTATGTGAAATAAAACAAGGACATTTAAAATATCCAGGCAGGCCTCTATTCAGACAGAAATGTAAGGGACCCTTCAACTAGAAGAAGTCCATAGAATAGGATTTCTCACCTTGGCAGACAATTCAACAAAAAAGGTGACACACTAGATGCTAGGTCTTTTCACCCTCTCTCTTTTTAAATGGATTGCTAGAAAATTCTACAAAGTGCTAAATTGGGAAAGGAGACTTAATTATCTTGCCTCCAGCCCTTTACTGGACAGTATCCCAATTGACCAGAGACAAAACTCAGCATTTTTATCAATGCAATTCGCCTTAGTCCTTGGAATCCTTGCTTCTTAACCATATAGCTAGAAAGGTGCCTGACATTTTTTGCCACTATTTCTGTCATTGAGATTCAGAGATGTTAAGTATTGGACTTAACTTGTAAAATGTCTGTATGTCTAACGAGAGAGAGAGAGACAGACCTTCAAAATAGATTTATTTTCAAATGAAAAGTTATCAACTTCAAAACTTAAAAAAAAAATACCTTTTGTAATCTATTATCTTACTTTACCAAAAGCACTTAAAGCCACTGTCAGACATATACAACTCACTATTACTTTAAATTCTCACTTTTTAATTTTTATACAAATTTTATACAAACATATCCTACATGTCTTATTTTGGTAGAACGAACATGCTATGTGATACTGACAAAAATTTTAACCCGTCTTGGGTGGAGAAAATGTAGTTTTAAAATACAAGGAAAGTAGGAGACAAAGAAAGCAAAAAGAGCATTTATTGAGAGTGCCTACTGTGTGCCAAATAGTGTCCTAAGGCACTTTGCAAATGTTATCTCATTTGATTTTTATAACAAGAAGGTATGTACTATTATTACTATTGTCATTTTACAGTTGAGGAAACTGAAGAAACTTCAGGTCTGCCACTTTATCAATTGAACCACTTAGTTGCCTGTATGTTACAAATTAATTATCTTAGTTGAAACCAGACACAGGTTTGGAAATTGTTATGATTATGATTATTATTTTATGGAAATTGTTATGATTATGATTTTAGTTTTTAAGGATATTTCTTTCAAGGGTGTGGTGAGTACATACTTTCAAGGAGATGAAATATTATTCTTGGAAAGTTTTTATAAAGCTATTTAAGACATTCTAGTCTATTTATCCTCTTCCCTACTTCCTCTTATTTTCTTCTACAATTGTGCCAACAAAAATTCTTTTTAAAAATTTTTCTTATTCATTATTTAATACACTTTATATTGTTATTGCTTTTTGAGATGATTTTTAAATTTGTAGATAAAATCTTAGATTTGTCCCTATTGTCTGTGATTCAAAATAAACTAGATACCATGTTTAAAAGTTATTTAAACTCAGTTTATTTCTGTTCCCCTATGATCATATTTTCCCAGTTCTGTGTTTTGTGAGTAAACTTTCACTGCAGCCAGGTGTTTAGACTTGTAACATGGAGAATGATAGGTTAAAACAATTTCACAGGATTAGTATTGGGAAGGACTGGGAGGGGGAAAAAATGGAAGTTTTAAACATAGACATATGCTCAGACACACATGTAGTGCCAAAATACAGGATTAAGGTTACTAGCAATGATCTAAGGTAATGTGGATAACTTGGAAAGCAAGGACATTTGTAGAATTATTGAGGAGACAGCAGAGACCATCTGGTCCAGCCTATACATTTATAAAGCAGGAAATTTAAATATAAAGAGGGTAAGTGACTTGTACAAGATTACACAGTGAGTTATTGGTGGAGACAGGGCTAGAATATTAGGACTCTAAAAATCTAGGCAAGGGGTTATGTTATTATGTAATAATGCCCTTGCCTCATTTTTCATTATTGGTTTCAGACATCTCATATACCAAAACTTTTATTAAAAGAGCTGACTAGTGGTAGCAAAGTGGACTATTTTTAATTTCCTTTCTCTTCTCCCCCTAACTCCTCCCCCCCACTCTAATGGAATTTCAGTCAGGCAATTAAAAATGCCCAAAATATGGGCAGCAATCAGTCACGTGGTAAACAAGCAATCATTAAGCACCTACTATATACAAAGTGCTGTGTTTAATGCAAGGAAAATAAAGAACAAAGAACCTGCATAATCTACCTACTTCTTAATTAACCCTCAATAATTAAAAAGAGATTTTATATTCATATATATCAATGAATTACTTCAGAAACCCTCACGCTTAGTTTTGGATTTTTTAGGCTTTTGTTCTAATCTGTTGATCAATAAAATTCATTTTTATAAATAATTTTCATTGAAAATACCATGATGAATGAGCCACATGAGATAATAGTCATTAAGTGTTTTTCTAGTGTTGTAGAATTCTTGAAAACAAGCATTTTTTTCCCCCAGGAACATCATTTTTACCAGACTTAAAATGTGTTATTCAGTTTCAGTGTCTTTCTATAAATAAAAGTTATCAAGTTACTTTTCTTTCAAATGTGTACATCTGTATACATTAGCTATGATATTTACGTATATGTAAATATATTTATCTCTCTATCTACTTAATAATTTCCAAACACGGCTTCTTGGTAGCCTTCAAATGTAGTATTTATCAGTTTGTAGGCCAAAACTATGTGCTTGCCATATCATTACTAGCTCAGGGGGAATCATTCAAACCAATGTAATTTACTCAATATTGGTCAGTTTGACTCCTGACCCTGGTCCCTTGACAGTGTATCCTTGGCAACCCTTGATGTGTGTTAAGTCAGGATGTGCTTATTGGTCTCATCTGTGACAGCTTGCTAAAGGCTGCTTAACATAGCTTGGTCTTTTCAAAGAAAATTAGAAATCCAGTGACATACTGTATTCTGATCAGATTGGTATTTACATGAGGAGAATCACAACAAAAAAGAAAGCCTTCTATGTATATTACTGTACCTGTACGCTCAGAGTTAGTTCCTCACACATGTAGAGAAATGTGCATTGTTTTTATTCTTGTTTCATTGAGGGTGGGGGTGGGGTAGGAGAGGAAGCCAAGTACCTGAGTTTGCTTCTGAGCCACATCTGAAAGAAATGGTTGTATGTGAATCAACCAAGATAATTTGGGGAAGACACATTCTCAGGAAATTTTTTAGAATATTTTCAATTTTACATTCCAAATTTTCTTTCCTTTTGTTCTTTAACTGATTCAGAGATATAAATGCCTATGTACAAGACATGATTCACTTCCAAAAAAAAACCACTAAATGAATTCTTTTAGAAAATCACCACCCATTGAGAAACTAGGCTGTCAGTAACTGAATGTAGCAAGGTACCAGCCTCAGTGTTTGAAATATAATATTTATAGTTATTGAGAAATAAAAACACATTCCCTCATTAACATAACTGAGTTAGCTGATTTTAAAGACTGAAAAATGGGTCTAGATTAATAAAAAATGATTAGTCATCCTACATATAAACTTCAGAACTAAAGTGAAAAATCTTCCTTAACTGACCTCTTTTAAAGGGTTTTGTTTGATATTGTTTGTTTTTTCTTTTCATGTTCAACTTTTTTCTCCAAGATCCACAAAGGAATGCATATGTATGATAAACATACATATAAGTATGTATGTGTGTGTATATACACACATACATATCTATATACTCATATACAGAGAAATTATTTCCTTAATAAGAATAAAGTACTGTTTCTAAGAATATCACTGAAATTTTAATATAAAAATCATTTTCTTATTCAGAAGCAGAAACAGCATTACTAAATTCATGATACATTATTGTATCCTTGTCATTGAAAAGTTCAGAAGAAAAGCCAAACCAAAAGAGGGATCAATATTAGCTTTGCTTTAAGAACTAATCTTATTGGAAATACTAATATAAAATGTATTTGAAGTAAAAAATAAAATTATTTTCAATTGAATTCAACTCAATTCAACTAACATTGATTAAGTACTTTCTTTGCACTAGACATTTGTGTTAGAGACACAAAAACAAAACATTCTCTGCTTCCTCAAGCAACTTATATCTCATTGGAAAACAATAAGTAAATGCAGAGACAAAAATAATTAAATACAAGATGAGAACTCATAGGGGTTGGGGGAACTGGAGAAACACTAATAGCTGGAGAGATCAAGAAAGGCCTCATATAGGCCCTTGAATGAATCCTTGATCTAGGCTGGACCACAAAGAATTCAGCTACTTCTCACAGAGAAAGAAAAATCATACAAAAAAAAAAAAATCTGTGGCCTGAACTCGTAGTTTTCAATAAGAGTAACACTGTTGGGAAGTCAATTAGAACAGCATTTGAGACAAGGAGAGTATTTAAATCTTACGTGGTTCTTCTTTTGTCATACTTCAATAGTCTGTCGAAGTTGCAAGGAATTACTGTGTTGTTTCCTCTTTCTGTTGGATGGAAAATGGCAACAATCTTCATGTTTCAATAAACACATAGTTTTGATTGCTTGTTTGCATGGACATTCCACCCATGAGGCTGCTGAATTCAGGAAGTCCTTACTTCCCAAAATAGGCTTAAAAATCTCTATAAACTGAGAAAACAGAGGCTAGAATCTATGTACAAGAATTCTTGCTTTCCATTACTTCCCATTTCTTCCCTCTTTGCTACTGCCCAATAAAATCTGATCATTTAATTTTTTTTTCCCATCTTCTCTAAATTCAGACAGATACAGCTGTCAAGTTATATGTAGCACATGGGTTATCCTTTAGGTTAATATACTTTTTAGATGTGGTATTCAGGAACATATTGAGTGTACACACACACACACACACACACACACACAGATACACAGATAGTTCCAAAATTAAGTTTCTAAGATTAATGAAGAATGCATTGCATTAGCACAATAACTCTCATTCTCAGCTTGTTGGAATTTCGTTTAGAGGATAGGGAAATGTCAAAGGAAAAGGTTGCTTCCACCATTCAGAGAGATGGGTGTATTTTTGGCATGTACCAACATTGTAAAGTGAATTGACTGCCATTATTAGTGATGTGTGTACCTTTCATTACAAAGGGCTACTCACATAGGTAAATAGTTTCAAGGCTAAATTTTAAGGTTAGTATTCTCCCTTCCTTCCCATAACTTTCCTTGCCCCTTGAATAGATATTGTGCAATGAAAATATTCTCTTCATAAAATGAGCTTCACAAGTTAGTTGTTAATTATGCAACTGAAATCTTTTAACTTTGTTTTAAAATCAAATGACATCATGAACTCTATTATGAACCACATTTCTAGGAAAATGGCCATATTTAACAGCAGAAGAGGAGGGAGAAGGGAACAAGCATTTCCATACCTACTATGTGCCAGGCACTGTTCTGAGAACTTTAGAAACATTATCTCATTTAATTATGATAACAACCCAGTGAGGTAGGTACAATTATTACCTCTATTTCACAGAAGGATGGAAAAAGAGAGAGAGAGAGAGAGAGAGAGAGAGAGAGAGAGAGAGAGAGAGAGAGTGAGTCAGGGAGACATATGTAGCTGACAGAAACACAGCCTCAGTTTCAGGGAAATGGTTCATATGCCTCTTCTGATATGCATACCAACTTTATGACCCTCCTTAAACAAGTCACTTAACTCTCAGTACCATAAGCAATAGAAGAGTCTTAAGATGGAGTTTCTGAACAATGTTATTCATCTATATTGTTGAGGAAAATTCCTCACTATGAGTTTTTGACAGTAGTGAAAGTCTAGATCCACTCTGAATAATGATGATGAGGATACTTTCACATTTTTGTTATTTTTTTAAAAAAGTGATCAATCTGTTTTGAAATGTTTAATGCACACACTTAACAAGAAGTAGCATATTGGTAGGAGAAACATGGATTAGAATACCACCTCTTAAACAAGATCCTGTATATGTCACTTTACTTCTCTGAGACTTGTTTTTTCACCTATAAAATCAGGTTAATAATGCCTGTAATACCTCCTGATAGGATTATTGTGAGAAATCCAATGATATAATTATGTAGAGTACTTTGTGAAGTATAAATCATAATATGGAGTTCAGCTACTATTATTATCAAAATCATCTAATACCAAAACAGACATTTTGTTACACTGTACAATACTAATGAATAATCTTAGAAACTTCATTTTGATAATCTTAATGCTCATAGAATCTAGAAACTGAAGGGATTTTAAAACCCTTCTAGTCTAAGCCTCCACCTCCATTTTATATCTGAGTAAATTGAAGCCCAGAGTCATAACACAAGAAGCAAAGCCAGGATTCAAATATAAGTATGTGTGTGACTATGTATTTGTCTATCTATCCATCTCAGTGTAGATAGATGAAGTAACTTGTTCTGGATCACACAGCCAGTATGTATGAGAAGCAGGGTTTACCAAGCTCTATGTCATCTCTGTCTCTCTGTCTCTTTGTGTCTCTGCTTCTATCTCTCTGTCTTTCTTTTTCTGTATATATATCTTTCCACATCCTCTGTGTATCTCTATCAGTGTGTATACCGTATTAGTAATACTTGGCCATTGTGTTTTTCACAGACATAAGCTCTTCTGAAAGTCAGTGTAGTATAAGTAGATCAAGAGCTTCCCTTCAGGTCAGGAAGGTCTGGCTTTAAGCTCTGATTCCCGTAGTCACTGCCCATGACACATACAACCTTGCAGTGACTCCTGTAATGACCAAAGACAAAACACATGTCAGCATGCATTGGTAGGGGGAGTTTCCTCTTGAAGGATAACATACCCAGTGAAATCATAGGCCCAGAAAATCAAATAATATGTATTATTTATACATACAACAAATTATTATATTTATACAAAAAAAGAGGCAAACAATAGTAATTTCCCTCAAGGAGCTTACAATCTAATGGGGAGAAAATATAAAAACATATATATATATATATATACACATATATATATTACATATAGTATATATTGTTTTACATATATATGTATCAAGCTATTTACAAGATAAATAGAAGATAATTAACAAAGGGAAGATACTGGGATTAAGAGGGGTTAGGGCAAGGCTTCCTTTAGAAGGAAGAATTTTAGTCAGAATTTAAAGAAGTCAGGGATGTCAATGGTTGGAGCAGAGGAGGGAGAGCATTCCAGACATGGGGGACAGACAGAGAGAAGGCCTGCAGCTGAACTCCTCGTTCTGTTTTGTAGAGTCATACAGTATAAGTCTGTCTTATAGTTCAGTGACACTATTTGTCTTTGCAATCTTCTTTTTCACATTTGTAAGTCTTTCAACCAACCAGTCTTCAGCTGGAGCACACAGTCATCCTCCCCAAATTATAGAATCTATTAACTAACAGAAAAGTATTTTAAATGTGGTCTGGTCATGGCCTAGGGCTTCCCAGTTAGTCCAGGGCATCATGACACTTCTAGAGTCATACAGGGAAATGCTGTCCATTCTCAACCCAGACTCCTAGTGTCCCTGACTTTTTTCAAACTTCAGACCAAATCTTTATCATTAGCAAAAGGCCTTTCCCAGGCCATCCTACTTTCTACTCCATCCCACCCCTATCCCCACCCCCACCCAATATCTTCCTTTGAAAATATCTTCATTTCCCCTGTAAATGTCTTGATAATAGTTGCATTCTTGGTTCTGACTTAAAAAAGTGATTGTATGTACAGACAAACATAAATGAAATACATACATATATATGAGCATATTATATACATAACTGTGAGGATCTCTCTAGATATATGTGTATATCTATCTATCTATCTATATATGTGTGTGTGTGTTTGAGTAATTTTTATGTATGTGCATGAATAATATATGAAATATAGATTCCATACATATACATGCATGCATACATATGCACACACATATTCTCTTGACCATTGCATTTTGACTATAATAACATGTCCTTAAGGCATTCCTACATCACCTAAAATGTGGTGACCCCACTTGGATTATGCCAGGGACTTGCATATTTCCATCTTTAAAACATAAAACATTCTGCTTTTATGTGATTCGTTTTAAAATTCTGTAATACTCTAAAAATGAATATATTATTTTTTCCAATAAATGTTTCACATAATAGAAAATTGGTTATTTTGTTAAAGCATTACCTTAGCATTTATTTATAAACTTTTGTTTTCAATGAAGATAAAATCACTAATATACCTGCCTAGGTATAACTTTGGAATTAAAGGCATCATGGCATAGAGGATCAAGGGTCAAACTTTAGCCTTGGAGTCCAGACAAAGTGAAACATTTTAGTTGGGTGACTCTGAAAAAGTCATTACATCTCTTAATACTACAGACCAGAAGTTGAAGAATAGTTACTGATCTGAATTGGTAGAGGAAGTTTCTTTGTCAAGAATTCCTTAAATTAAAGATTTCACAGGTCTAGACAAAAAGAAAGTGGTATAATACCTGAGGCAAGAGCACTGACATAGGATTCAGAAGACCCAGGGTTCTTTACCCTTACCTACTCATAGGTTCCTGGGCAACCTTGTTGTTGTTCAGTCTTTTTCAAGTGGTGTCTGACTCTTTGTTACCACATTTGGGGTTTTCGTGGTGGACATACTAGAGTAGTTTGCCATTTCATTCTCCAGCTCATTTTACAGAGGAAACTGAGACAAATAGGGTAAGGTGACTTGCCCAGGGTCACACAGCAAGTAAGTACCTCAGGCTGGATTTGAACTCAACAAGATTCATCTTCCAGGCTCCAGGCCCAATGCTCTATACACTGCCAGCTAGCTTCTTGGGCGACTTTTATTTCACTTCTTTCAGACCAATTTCTGTAGTCTGTAAAATGAGTATTTTGATCTAGGTGATCTCTGAGATCCCATCTAACTGCTATAGAATATAAACTCAAGTCAATAATATATATACAATTATGCCCAATCATTACACAATATATTATGACACAAGGTATGTCTGTTACAAGTATTACAGCTATTTATTTAAGCTCATAATATTTAGCTATATATGTATATTTATGTGTGTGTTAAAACAACCTATTTTGTTGCCTTGTACACTGTCTACAATGTTATACTTCTATGATATAGCATAGTGGTGTGTCAGACACAGGAGGGGGTATTTTGTTTCAGTTCCTTTAAGTTTAATTCCATTCCTTTTAGGGACCAAGTTGATCGAGAGTGTGCCTTCACAGTATCTTTTTTTGCAAAAATTAACTGCTAGGGGTGGCTAGGTGGCACAGTGAATAGAGCACTGGCCCTGGAGTCAGTAGGACCTGAGTTCAAATCCGGCCTTAGATATTTAACACACTTACTAGCCGTGTAACTTTGGGCAAGTCACTTAACCCCAATTGCCCTCCACAAAAAAAAAAAAAAAAAACAAAAAACTAACTGCTAACAAGGCAGCTCTGCGGCTCAGTGGGTAGAGGACTGGACCAGAAGACAGGAAAACCTGAGTTCAAATATAACCTCAGACACTTCCTAGCTGTTTGACTCTGGGTAAGTCACTTAAACTCTGTTTGAATTAATCCAGTGGAGAAGGAAATGAGAAACCATTTCTGTATCTTCACCAAGAAAACCCCATAGATGGTATGGTCCAGGAGGTCACAAAGAGTCTGACAGGACTGAAAAACAACAACTGATAATGACTAATTAATATTGGGGGAGCTCACAAGATGGGTGCTCATGAGTGGCAGTATTAGAAACTTTCAATCTTTCAGGATTAACCCTAGGTCCCTGAGGTGAGGAGCAGTGAGCCACCATCTAGGTGGGAGCACTAGCACACCAATGGAGGTAGGATTTGGGATAGTGTGCCCAGGGGAATGTTATATAGTAAAATAGAGTATGGTTTTTTTTTCCCCAGGAAATCAGGTTGTAGGCATGACTTTTAAGACACATTTGACAGAGAAATAGAGAATGTATCCCCCTAACAAATGAAGTTTGTTGTATTATTTTAGCTAAAAAGAAATGCCAACAGGCTGCTATTTTAGTTGGCTCTTTGTGCAGGGTTGTCCAAATGAATTTACAATAAAATAAGATTGCTTTTAACAAGTCCAACTTGTCTAAGAAGATTGAACTAGAGAGATTACCTTTTCATCAACACACACACATTCTCTCTGTCTCCTACACAGACACACATACAAAAACAAACTTGTAATGAGTGGGTACTTTATCAAGGCCTCTCTCCATCCTTCATTAAATGACAGAAAATTGCTCTTTGCTGGGTTTGTCAATGCAGCTTTCCCTCCCAGAAGCCCATTTGTTTCACATGCTAGCACAGAATATTGCAGGAATTTGCAGATTTTAAATGACAAATGTGTCTAAGTTTACTTTGTTCTCAAGAGTTTTTTAAGCATGATTTTTTTGGTTTTATTTTAACTAGCCTGGCCTTTCCTTCTGCATCAGAAGAATTGGTCATTCTGTTGTCTTTCTTTATGGACAGCAAAGCCCATTACCTCATTCATGGAGGAGCATTGTAGTGTGTGATCTTTTCTCACTTGATAAATGTTTCCGAAGGATTCTTTAGCCAGCGACAACAGCAGGCTTCAGTACAAGCTGTAATATATGTGAGCTGTTTACGCTAAAAGCAGGAAGCAAACAGGAAATGCATTTTTTTCACCACATTCTTTCCATTCTTTATAAAATCTTATTGAATTTGTCATCATTTCTTAATTGCACTTATGTCTAATGGTGGTGAAAGGTGTTTTTTATGAGTTAAAAAAAAAAAAACCCAAACACACTTTTGGCACCCCGGGAAGAAACCAGCTCTAGCCAGCATTTTTTAGTAAAGGACGAGTTTACTGATAGCAGCCAGAGTGTAGTGGCTTCGTGAGGGTCATACTTTGATGTGTAGGATTATAATCAATGTGAATTATTGAGCTTTGCTGCTGCGAAATGTTGAAGCCAGAATTTGTTGCTCTGTGGTTTGTTTGTGTGGTCATTATTTATTCATGGCAAAGGATTAGCCATTGCAAAATATTTGTGGAAATTCTAGGACCAAGGTGAATGAACAGGTGTGGCTTTAAGCATCCTTGAATGCTTCCAGTGCCCAGGATTCCAGATTTCAATATCTAGAATGTTATTGCTGTTTGCAACATTTACATAGGCTATGAATTTCAATACAAATAAATGAAGAAGAGTTTAGGACAGAGCCTGCAGCATGCCAATTCCTTTAATTGCCATTTACATAGCAGAGGAATCATTAATTTCTAATTCACCTATTATTCATTCTCTTTAGTATGCTGTGTTGATGGCGGTTTGGGGCCAGTGAAATAAATGTGGTTTCAACATGACTTTAGAAACCTTGCCATTTTGTGATTTTTTTTCTCCCAGTGCTATTTTGACCAGAACACAGCCCTCCTTACCCATAGAAGCTTAGGGCGCTTGTTTAGATATGATTTATGATGCTACATTAACCCTTCATTGACCTAGAAATGCCCTAATATTAAAACAGTTTGACACATAGAAAATCAAAAGCCCTTTTATTGGAAGTGCTATTGTCCGCATCATAAGTTTCCTCAATGTGATGCCACAGTTACACCATCAATTTCCTACTCTTATTGAACAGTGTATTGAAAAACTAATGGACAGAATCCTTTGTCATTTCTGTCCCAGTGACCAGCAAATAGCTCAGGGAAAGTCTTTCCCTTCATATCACTGCAGGCATTTCTAAATGACATATCTAAGATACTAAGGGAGCATTTTAGAGTAGGGGGAGGGAGGTTCTAGGGGTGTAAGGGAGAGAAATCACAATGGAGCCCTTTGGCTTAATTATGCACTTGTAAAATTATTATGCCTCTGTTCTTCCTGATTTATTGCCACAGAGTTCATTTAAATGGAAAATGTGGGAAGAAATCTTAGATCTTTGGTACACTGATTTGTTAAAATTTCTTTTTAATCCATGTACCTTGTAGATTAAGCCCCCATAGGAATCTTTCTATTAATTGAAGAAACCTTTTCTATTTCTTGTTCTATTTTGTATTTTTTTAAATGCTAGGATAAATCCATAGGTGAAACCTGGAAATATTCAATTCAATAAAGGTTGTTGAATTCAATGATTATTTGTTTTTAAACTACTATGCTAGGTAGGCAATGTGTATAAAAAGACAAAAATAAACTAGCCCCTGTAGTCAAGGAGTTTACATAATAGGGTAAAACAATTTATATACAGATAAGTAAAAATTAAATATATGCAAAGAAAATGCAGTCATTGAGGAGGAGAAATACTAGCAGCTGGGGAGTCAGGAAAGATCTTTTGTGGTAGGTAATACTTGAAAGTAAAACTGAAAGGAATATTACTCTGAAGGGTAACAAGTTTGTTGGAAATGATTTTTGACAAATCTATTAGAAATCAATTTTACATACACATAAATACACACACATACTTTTATCCTCTAATATGCAACTAAAAAGCCCTTGAAAAAAAACAAAAACTCTTAGTATTACCTCCATGCATTTGTTTCCTCAACTGTGAAATAAAAGTCATGAACTAGATAACCTCTAGGCTTTCTTTTAGCTCTAAATCCTGAGTCTATGATATGTTTAATAAGGTTTATATGCTCATGCTTTAAATAAGTGATGTTCATTAAAAAAAAAACATTCAATTTCCATCGGCTATATGTGTTAATATAGGATGTAATATATAGATATAGAATCTATAAATGTGCATATGTAATATTTTAATCTACTCAATTGATATATCATTTCAAAATGGTATTTTGGGATTTTTTGGCACACAAATGGAAGTATAAGACTAATTTTTTTTAAAGGGCAAAAAAAATTACATTCACTTTAACCAACATTAAATCCCTATGATGTCCAAGATAGTGTGATAGGTACTAGGTGTAAAAAGATGAAAAATAATGCAGTACCTTATAATTTAAGGGGCAAGGAAAGGACATATCTATATGTATGACAGAAGAGGAATGTGGTAAGGGCAAAGGAGAGATCAACACAGAGTCCTCAATGGAATTTTGAAAAAAGGAGAGTGCACTTTCTTTTTAGCTTGGGGAAATCAAAAGAGGCTTCATGGAAATGTCCCATGTTTTCACCCTTAAAAGAAGAAGTGTGTTTCAAAAAACATAAATGTGAAGGAAGGGAGGTAAGAGGTCATTGCAGGCATGTCAGATGGTGCAGAGAGGATGTAGAATGACTAGGGCAGATAGAGAGGGGTGGAAATTGCCAGAAGACAGGGGAAGAGTTAAGAGTCAAATTTGACTAGAATATAGAACACAATAGTAAATAAAGAAAGGTTGCAGCTAGATTGTACAAAGTCCTAAAAATGGAGGACTGAGAAATTTGAGGCAATAAGGAACCACTGAAAAGCCATTTGAGTATATACTGAAATTTATGCTTTAGCAAAGTTAATTGGGCAGATGTGTGAAGGATAGATTACATAGGAGTGATATTGGGTATGGGAATAATAGAAGAATATGGATACTATTAAAAACATCTTGCAAATTGGAAATATTTCATATTTTGAACATCAAAGTGTAAAGTCTCCCTACTCTGTTGAGACCAGGCCCTTGCAATTTATAGAAAACAAATCAGTAAGCAAAAAATAAAATGCTTACATAACAATTTGGTTTTAGTGTACATAGTAAGTTATTTACCACGCGTTCTGGTAAACTGTTTGCCAGTCTTTCCCTTCCCCTCTTTCCTCCCTACACTCGTAGAGATATGAATTTTCTGTACAATTTTGGGGAAAGAAGGGAAAACTTTTTTCTCAACTTCTGCCCATAGACATCTGAACTTAAAACACACACACACACACACAACACAAAATATATACACACACACACACACTAATAGCTCAAAATTGTATTGCACTTTGAAATATACTTTTCCCCAAAGCAAACCTGAAAGGAGGACTTTTTAAGTATTGTTATGCTCATTTCAAAAATGTGGAAATAGAGGCTTTGAAAATCCCTAACTCCCTTCAGGGCTCAGCTAAGGTGCAGCTTGTTACTGGAGGGAGGCCTTTCAAGATCCCAACCAGTTGTCTATACTCCTTCCAACCCAGAAGGTACTTTATATTTATTATGTGGATAGTTTGTATTTACTTATCTACTTACAGGTTGTTCCACTCTCCCCAGCAGAAACCAAGCTATTTTAAAGCTCATGCTGTTTTGCTTTGTCTCTTTATCTTTCCCCAGTGCCTTACAGAGTGCCTGTCCTGTCCTATAATTAGCACTTAATAAATACTTGTTAAATTGAATCACATTAAGGGACTTACTAGCATATAATGAGTTGAAGTGGTACTGGGGTCTCCTAAGTCCCAATCCAAGTCCATGGTCATCACAGCATCTACCATCTTTATTAGGAATATATATGTATGTGTGTGTGTGTATACATATATTCCTACATATATATGCCTACATATATACACATATGTACACACATATTTTGTTGTTCTTCAGTTGTTTCTGTCAGGTTTGACTATTTGTGACCCCATTTAGGATTTTCTTGGCAAAAATACTAGAGTGGTTTGTCATTTTCTTCTCCAGCTCATTTTACAGGTGAGGTAACTAAGACAGGTTTAAGTGACTTGTCTGAGACTAGATTTGAGCTTAGGAAGGTGAGTCTTTCTAACTTTAGGGCTGGCACTGTATTCACCGCTCCACCAAATACATGCACACAGACACATACACAGAGACACATATTTAAAAACAAAGTTTCTGAAAATGCCTACTAAGAAGCCAGGTTGTAATTTTACTTTCAAAAAATGGTTTTGGCTAGGCAATTCTTGTTTCCATCAGACCAGTCTCTTACCCTGTTGCCTTTGCAACAGCTTAACATCTTCTACAGATCTCATCTCCCATCCTGATAATAGAAAATATAGCTCTATGTTGATCATTAATTCAAACTTCTTATATTTTTTATAAGCTGATTTTTTTAGGTTATTCCTTAAGTCCCAGTGATAGATAACTGAAACAAACCAATTAGTTAAACTTTATACAAGTGTCTCCCACCCCCACTCCCACCCCCACCCGCAATTCCTTGACGTTGCTTGGACCCTGAGTGGTGAACTTGTAGAAGGCACAGGTGAGAGTCACATAGGATTGACAGTCCCAGATAAGCTGAAATCCACATACTAAAATCACAGATCAAGTGATCTGAGTCAATCATACTGACATCCATTTTACAATTCGATAGGTCTCCATCACTCAATCCTTCAAAGTAAAGAAGGGAAACATCAGATTCTTTCAACCCTGGGCAGTAAAAGAAAGGATGTTAATAGAGCTGGTACAAAGAACTTGGATCATCACAGACTCAATTTCTTTGATATCGATGAGAGAGAGAGTGTGGGCAAGTGTAAGCCCTCTAGAAAGGAATGAGAGGGACCCATGCATGGTGTAAGTTGGTGCCTAAGGGTATACTTGACAGTGGACTACATTTTGATTCATCATGGAACAGATAGAAGAACGGAGAAAAGAAATTGAATGGCTGGTTTAATGAAAACTAAATCATGTGGGCTTAAAGTTTTCATTGGAGAGATCATAGTATTTTAGAACTAAAAGAGACTTTAGATATTGTTGATTTTGAGCTGGTTATTTCTAGCTAAGGAAACTGAGGCCAAAAGAGGTAGTAACTGGCCCAAGATCATAAAGGTATTAAGTAAAAGGTAAAAGCTTGGATTTCAACCCAGATCTTCTTTCAGTAAGCTAAAATACAGGTACAAAATGACAACAACAAGAACAAAAAAAAAAAACCCTAGCCTGCTCCCACAGAGAGGCTCATATAGCATTTTGTATTTCAAAATTCAAGCTAGATTTTAACCATCATGTTATAAGTATTGAGCCCTCCCCCCTTTTTGTAAATAAAATTGCTTATGTTTTTTTTTCCTTCAGTAGTCTATACAAACAGAGAGACCTGTTTATTTTCGCAGACCAGGTCCTGTATATTATGTAAATGTAAAGGGTGAGAGAGCACTCCAAGACCTCGGGCATGAAATTTAAAATTGAGCCATGTCAAATCATAGGAACTCAAGTGTAATTCTTATTGTGGGGATGACAGCAGGCTAATTAGTAATACTAGAGACTGTCACCCATGACCTCTAAGGTCATAAGCCAATGTACTTCCCCTTGTTTATTAGCTTAACCCAAAGGATCATTATGATAATCCTCCTCCACCCCCACTTTGTGGCTGCTGATGGTAGCTGTTCCAGTTTGATTCTGGCTTAATAGAGAAAATGGGAATAGCATTGTCTCATGCTGAGACACAGCCTCTACATTCTGTTTACTGATAATTATCAAAATACATTATTAATACTCTGACTAATACTTAGCAAAGTATTTGTTCATAAAATTGACCAAGGTGATACAGTATACAAATCTATGTCTAGTCTTGCTAATGTGATTTCATATCAGCCTCTCTTACCATGTCTCTGATCTATAAGAGAGAACTTAATTTACCAGCTAGTGCTTTTTTGGTTCAAAAATTAGAGTTTCCAAGTTTAATTACTACTCCATATATCTTGTGACTAAACTTTTTTTTTCCTATACTGTACTAAACTGCTCTAGCTATTTTGTAAGGGCTAAGTATTTCACTAAGCTCTTGCAATATTGAAAGAATCTATATTCTGAGAATTTGAAAACATGTCAGCTCACCTAAATTACATATTGATCAGGTTTAATTGCATGCCACCCATCAGTATTAGGTTTGAAAATTCATAAAAGAGAAATAATGTACTCTTTGTGGATGATTACTTCTGGGGCATTTAAATGAATTCCATCACTTAACCTGAGCTGAGACAGATTATTGAGCCTTGCAATCTAGCCATTCAAAGTCCAATGCAGTAGAACAGCTGTTTTCCAACTATCAAAGAACAGCAGAGAACAAACAGTATAAATTTATATAGATTTTCTTTTAAAGAAAATAGGAAAGTAAAACATTAAAAGTAAACATGCATTATTCAATTGCTTCACAACTCACAATCCTCATTGTTTTTCTATATCAACATTCATTTTTAATTCTTCTGTATGTCCCAATCGTCTCTTTATTTGGAGGGAGAGAGGTACATCTTAATTATTACACTGTAATCAAAAAGATAATAGAAAAAAATGATTCACAGCATGATTTCATTAACTAAAGTTATTTTTTTCATGTTCAACCAGTTATTCAGTCGAAACCGTTTTTTAAAAGAGAGCTCAGAAGTTTTTTTGTTGTTTTTTTTAAAGTGTGGATTCTGTATGTGTGTGTGTGTGTGTGTATGTGTGTGTGTGTACGGGCACACGCACACTCTTTAAAATCCATCTTTTCATGAAGGTCACATTGGCTAAGAAAATGAGTTTATCATTAATTTGCAGGATGTTCTTTACATTTAGAAATTATGTTTGCTAGTATTGGTTGTGTTTTGAGAAATTGTGCTTATGTATGTTTTTCTTTACAGATTATCAATACCAAGTGAAAAGGACCAGTTAAAATCATTGGGCTTACTTGGATAATAGTTTAAGAGCTACATTTTATTTGGACACTTTGAGGTAATAAATATCTGTGAGCATAATTAACTGTCTTTATCTAGGTCTGGTCCTTAGAGATGCCTTTTTTAGGACCTTTAGTATTGTCTTCCCTTAACATTAATGCTCAGTTGGGTCTTGAAAATGATTTCACGCAGTGAGGCATGGGAACAACATTTGTTTTTAAGTACGTGGTTATTATATGGACCTACAGAGCAGATGTCTCATTTAGTCCCCTCTTTGGCACCCACACTATGCCATCTTTTATTCCTCGGGGAGTAAAAAAGAAAGCTCTACAAGGGACCTCTCCTGACATGTCTGACTTCATTGTTTATTGTACTGAAATTACCACTATGGGAAGTGGCAAAGTCAAGTTCAGGAGGTTCAAGGGGCAGAATTATATCTTGTGTCTTTACCTCGGCTAACAGCTGCATCAAGACTCTTCCAATGGAACAAGTGTTGAAAACCCGACAGCTCAGAATGCAGGTCCTAGAAACTTTAGGGGCCTACTGACTCTTGGGGATTATGGGGATGAACTCAAAACCTTCAGATATGTGTGTTTGGGAAGAAAACCAGATTAAAGTATATGAAGATGGGAAGCAAGTCTTGATGCTGTAGTAGCCATTGGACTCTCTGTATATCCTATCTGGAGTAATGAAAATCTCACTGTCACCCAATAAAAAAAAGACATCTCATAGAAAGGCCCCTAGTTTTGAGAGAAAATAGAATTCTCTTCTTAGGCTAAGATAGGATCTTAGCCATGTGGTTGCAGTCCAAGTGGGGAGGCACCTAACCAAATCACCCTTTCAAGGCCACAGAAAGTTGCTCTAGATTTTGGCTAAGAATTAGAAAACAGCTAGCAGTGAGGGACTACTCTGAAGCTTCTTCCTTTAAATCCCTGTAATTCTTTCCTGATTGATCAACATTGTAAGTCAGGGTGGAATTGATCCTACTTTGGGAGGTTTGAGGAAAACTCTTAGGATAAAACAGCTCCAAAGGAAGCAATCACCTTATGTCCTATTACTCAGAAAATGAAACAACTGAATAGGGAAGGGAATTACATCCAGAGCCATGCAAACTAGCAGAGTCTGTGTCTAAACCAAAGAGGGTTACTGGGCAGCATGATGTAGAAAACAAAATCCAAAACCAAACTGAGCATAATAATAATTGTTGACTTTTATGTAGTGCTTTAAGGTTTGCAAAGGACTTTATAAATATAATTTCATTTTATACTCACACCAACCTGAGCAGTAGGTATTATTATTATTCCCATAATACTGATGAGGAAACTGAGGAAGATGAGAGTTAAGTGACTTGCCCATGATTGCATGACTAGAAAATGTCTGAGGCTAGATTCAAACTCTAATCCTCTTGACTCCACATACAATGCTTTATGCACTGCACCACCTAGCTGCCTAGAAGCTAACCCATTGGGATGAAAGAGTTATTTTTCAAACTTCTGATCAGTCCAGTAGCTTGTAAAGGGAGTAGAATGAAGAAGAACAAACTCTCTCTAAAGGCTTTTACATTCTTTAGGATACATCTTGTTCATACCTAAGTATGAACACACTGGATACACATACACTCACAATAATTGGGGAAGAGTCCTACCAGCTGGGGAAATGGAGAGAGACCACTTGAAAGAGATGACATTTGATCTGAAGCTTGAAGGAAACTAGGGACTCTTTTTTTGTTTTTGTTTTTGTTTTTGGAGTGCAGTTGGGGTTAAGCAACTTGCCCAAGATCACACGGCTAGTAAGTATTTTTTTTTAAATGCTTTATTAACTTCTGATTTACACCATTCGTTTCCGCCAGATTTTGAGTTACAAATTTTCTCCCCGTTTTTCCCCCACCAATCCCCCCAAAACAGCAGTCCCACAGGATATCCCCACCTCCAATCTGCTCTCTCCTATATTTTCTCACATACCCGTTTCGACTTTTCCAGTGGATCTCTATGCCTCAGTGCCTGTATATCTTATTTTTTAATTGCATGTAAGATGGTATTAATAATAGTATATATATAATATATATATATA
>NW_027185887.1:5510541-5543991 GCF_028583685.1 Petaurus breviceps papuanus
TTATATTCCTCTCACCTCTTAATTTCACCTTTTAAGTATCATCCCTTCCTGTTAAATTGGTCCCGTGCCCTCTATCTATGTATACCTGTAAACGTAAATACACACATTCACATATGTATTCATATGTCCGCATACCCACATATAAAGACATATATATATATGTATATATATATATATATATATATATATATATTTCTAATCCCTTCAACTACTGAGAAAAGTTTCATAAGTTACAATTATTGTTTTTCCATGTAGGAATGTTAATAGTTCAACTTTGATAAGTTCCTTATGATTTCTTTTCCTTGTTTACCTTCTCATGCTTCTCTTACTTCTTGTATCTGAATGTCAAATTTTCTATTCAACTCTGGTTTTTTCAGCAAGAATGCTTGAAAGTCCTGTATTCCACTGAATGACCATATTTTCCCCTGAAACATGATACTCAGTTTTGCTGGGTAGGTGACTCTTGGTTTTAATCCCAGCTCCCTTGACCTCCGGAATATCACATTCCAAGCCCTTCGATCCCTCAGTGTAGAAGCTGCCAGATCCTGGGTTATCCTGATTGTGTTTCCACAATATTCAAATTGTTTCTTCCTGGCTGCTTGTAATATTCTCTCTTTAATCTGGGAATTCTGGAACCTGGCTATAATATTCCTAGGAGTTTTCTTTTTGGGATCTTTTTCAGGAGGTGATTGGTGGATTCTTTCAACCTCTATTTTGCCCTCTGGTTCTAAAACATCAGGGCAGTTTTCTTTGAGAACTTCCTGGAGGATGCTTTCTAGGTTCTTACTTTGGTCATGGCTTTCAGGTAGTCCAATAATTTTTAAGTTATCTCTCCTGGATCTATTTTCCAGGTCAGTGCTTTTTCCCATGAGATATTTCACATGGCCTTCTATTCTTTTATTTGTTTCGATCTGTTTAACAGCATCTTGATTTCTCATCAAGTCATTAGCTTCCATTTGCTATAATCTAATTCTGAAGCAATGATTCTCCTCATTGAGTTTTTGAGATTCTTTTTTCATCTGCCAAATTCGACTTTTTAAGGCATTCTTCTCCTCATTGCCTTTTTGAGCCTCCTTTGCCATTTGAGTTAGTCTGTTTTTTAAGGTATTATTTTCTTCAGTCAGGCTGTTGACTCTCATTTCATAATTTTCTTGCATCGTTCTCATTTCTTTTCCCAATTTTTCCTCCACTTCTCTTATCTGCTTCTTAAGGTCCTCTATGGCCTGTAATCAGCTTGTATTTTCCTTTGAAGCTCTTGGTGCAGGAGTTCTGACTTCACTGTTTTCCTCCTGTTCCATGCCTTGCTCCTTCTTGTCTCCAAAATAGGAATGTAATGTTGGAATCTTCTGTCTGCTTTGCTTCCTTTGCCTATTCATTTTGCCACTCAATTCCTTGACTTTTGGGCTTTTTGCCACAGTAGGACTCTGCCACCAGACCCGGGAGTTTTCGTCCCAAACGCTGGGGTTTTCTCAGCTGCCTGAGGTATTAGATGGGTGCCCTCTCTGAGGTCTCCACACACTCTGGCAAGCTGGACACACACCCCAGGACCTCCACCCTAGACTGCAATCCAGATCCAAGCAGGTTAAAGCAAGAGCGATTGTGCTTCAGACTGGTGTTTGGTCCCCCTACACTCTGCAGGCCAGGAACTGAAACTGCCACGTGGCACTGGCTGGCTGTGCTGGCGTCTCAGCGGTTTCTCACCCCGGGGGTAAAAGCCAGGCTCTCCTACTTATTGGGTCCCAAAGTCCAGACTGCACTGGCCTCTCACCTTGTCCTTCGCATCTATGTATTGATAAATCTGGAAACAGCCACAGCTGCTGCTGATCTGGAGTCCCTCTGACTGGCGGCTGGTCAGGCCCACCCTAGGGCTAAAGCCTTGGCGTGAGGCTGGGCTCAGCTCCCAGAGCGCTGTGCTGGCTGCTTCCTGCTGGCCTGACAGGCTGTCCTCAGCAGGAGGTTAGCTTCTCTGTGTCATTTTGTGGGTTCTGCAGCTCCAAAGTTTGTTTAGAGTCCCCTTTTTACATGGATTGGGGAAGGTGGAAGCTGGAGCCGCGGGAAGGTCATGCTTCTACTCCGCCATCTTGGCCCCGCCCCCCTAACTTCACAGCTAGTAAGTATTAAGTGTCTGAGGCCAGATTTGAGCTCAGGTCCTCCTGACTCCAGGGCCGGTGCTCTATTCACTGTGCCACCTAGCCACCCTGAAACTAGGGACTCTTCAGAGATGAAATCCCTCTTCTCTCTAAACTTTCATGGTTATCTCATGACAGGGAAGGAGTTGAGAGGAGCTGTGACTTGATCAGAATCTACCTCAAAAATGACTAACATGGCAATGGTACATGGTATGGACCATTTTTAAGGAAGGTCAGGGAGACAATGTTGAAGATAATTAATGTACTGAAGACAAGAAACAGTGAAAGGTTTAATTTGACAGGGAGGTGTCTGAAGGAATCTAACAAACATTCATAGAAATGATGAAATGATACATTTGATGATAACAGTTGCCAGTGTCGCATTAGGACATATTTGAACCACTTGAATGGAAACCTTCAATCTTTCCCCATTGTCCACAGAACTGTGTCCAAGTTTCTGAGAATGACATGCAAAGCCTTTCACAATTTGGTCCTACTGTTTTGGCTAATGGGCTCCATATGCTCTTCAATTTCCCCAAAATCTCTTTTTGCTAAATTTATCTTGTGTATTTTTAGGTGTGAGTTCCTATAAAGAAAAAAAGTATCACATATGATGGTGAGATGTAAGGTAGAATGTCAATAAAGAAGGTAAATTTTCATTTCTCATAGTCTTGATTTATCTATGATGAATGTATCACTCAATCCTTTCACTACTTTTTCTCAATATATGGTACTAATAATTTCTATAGCATAAAGATGGCAATATCTTTGTTTATGTTTCTGAAAAAATTATTTGAAAATATGCTTAATTTCATTTTAACTGTTTGCCTTCCTTTATGATATTTTGCAATTTTAAAAAGTTCTAAGAAAATAGAGTCTATAGTAACTTTACCCTCATTAGTCAATATTTTAATTGCTATTTATTTTACCCATCTATTAATGAATACTGAAAATATTCAGAATACCTATACTGTAAGTATACTTATTATATTGTGAATACAAATATATTATAAAATTCCATTTCTACAAAAGAAGTTCCTACTTTTTTTTCCAAAATGACTTTTAAATTGTGATTGAACAGCTATAAATAAAGAGGATATTAAAGTAAGTCAAAATGGTGATTCATCTTTTATACTTGGCATTTTCACTTTTGTCTGCTGAATTCCTGAAGTTCCTAGTTCTGTGCTAGTGGGAGTGGGGTGTGGGGGAGGGGCACAGTACCAATCCATTTTAACCTGTGGACAAATCAATAGTCAATCACCTATTACTCAAGACCTGAGAAACAAATCTACAGAAGCCCAGACGTGAATTTGGTGTCCCAAATTAAAGCTTATCCACAATAAATCATCCTTACCTGTGC
Source organism: Petaurus breviceps papuanus (assembly GCF_028583685.1). Classification (NCBI taxonomy): domain Eukaryota; kingdom Metazoa; phylum Chordata; class Mammalia; order Diprotodontia; family Petauridae; genus Petaurus; species Petaurus breviceps. The sequence goes on from NW_027185887.1 coordinate 5,514,031, forward strand.
TCTGATGGATTCTGAAATGACTAATGTCTAGGCTATAGTGTAAATATTTCACTCACATGCTTGATTTTCTTTAACAAATGTCTTTATTCTTCTTGGGGCCAGGAGTGCTTTGTGAGATATGAACACCTTTCTCCATTATAGTAATTCAGCTCAATAAACATTTATTAGTTGCCTATGATATGCAAGACACTATGATTGGTACTAGAAAAAGGAGAGACAAAGAAGAAGGGTGGGGCAAGCCATATTCTGGAATTGGTGTGAAGGACTAGTTGTTATAATTCTGCTGATCTCAGAGTATCCGTGATAAGGTAGGTGCCAGGGATTCAATACAAAGACTCACAAGCGAAAAGTAAAGTTATCATTTCTACACCACATTAAATTTGGTCATCAGCATAATGATGATTTTGGAGTCTGGAAACCTAGGTTCAATTTCCATGTGTGTCACTTACTATCTATGTGACCTTGGGTAAGTCATTTCATTTCAATAGATCTCAGTATGTATTGGGGGATGGACTAGATTAGAGTTTCTGAACTTTTATTTGTGTGACTTGGATCCCTTGGAAATCTGGTGAACCAAACAAAACTTCTCTCAGAATAATGTTTTCATATTTATAAAATAAAACATATAGCATTACAAATAAATTCTATTGAAATATAATATCACAATATTTAAAAAAAAGAACCCTTGGGTTAGAATCATGATCTCTAATATCTTTTCCAGTTTTTAGTCTACAATCTTATGATAGTGTTAATTCACTCCTTTGCTATTACAGGTCTTTAAAGGTTATTGTAGAAAAAACATACTAATAGCATTTTTTTCTATAATTGACAAGTCTAGGAAATTGTAAAAATGTAATAACATATGAATTGAAATCCAAGGCAAGTAGATTGCCAAATTAATATAAAATTAAAACTAGATTTTTTAAGCTATTTTATACTAATTGAAGATCTTCTTAATGGCCTAAATTAATATAATTTTATACATATCTTCAGGTGCAAAATGGTTCTAAAGTCCTGTTTTAGGCCTAACCCTGGCAGAGTAGGACACCTACCATGGAAGGGTGGAAAGAGTCCTAGCTCACAAATCAGAGACCATGGGTGCAGATTTTACTTCTGCCATAGATAATATATCCATGAGGGCTTCACATCCACCGGTGCAGTTCATGGACCATTTCCTATTGTTGCTTTTGTTCCCATCCTGTGAAGTTCTTGCTCTCATTCTCATGTAGAACTTTCACAGATGGATGCATGTAAAAATAGAAATAATTGCCAGAAGGGTTAGTATAAACACCAAAAGAGTAACGTTTTGAGGCAAATGTAGTGAGCATACTTTGAACTGTAATGATCTGAGAACATCACGTGGAGCAAGTTGATTTTGATAAAGGTTGTGGAGAGGCTTAAAGGAGATTATAGATGTAAAGCACTTTGCAAACCTTAAAGTGATGGAAAGATGCCTATTGTTGGTGGTGGTGGTGTTACTAGCTTGCACTGGCCAAGCATCCAGTCTGGTGATGACTTCATTCCCTGAGCCTTCCCCTATACTCCTTTTGAACTCAAGCAATGCATATAGAACAGTACAAGACTGTGCTGGTGTTTAACAATTGAGCTCTGGGGAAAGAAATGTATGAACATTTTTGTTACATCTGCATAACCAGCATTTTCTTAAGTCTAGAGACAATAAAAAAAAACAACAATAAATCAAGGCCTAATTTATATCATTAGCTGATTTCTGAGTGTAAGTACTCACATTAAATATTTAAAAACATTAGATTTCCAGATGGCTCTAGGCCCACCTTGGTTTTGTCTTCTCTTTTCTTTTGTTTTATTTAGACATCATATTTAATAGACTAATCAAAATAGGATTTGACTAAAAATAACTAAGTTGATTTTTTAGAGATAATTTGCCTTCTAAATGATCTGTAACTTTCTCCCTCCCACAGAGAAAGATCTACCAACACTGTGGTGAATTAGTCACATTTGCATAGGAAATTGCCAGAATTTCATTTTTTTTATTCTTCCTCATCTAACATGTTATCTATAACAATTTAAGATATTAACTCATCTGGGCTTCAATCTAGACAGGACCTACTAGTCCCCAAAGTTACCTCTACCCTAGAGTGGCACAATGCAATTATATTTTACTGGAGGGTATTGAATAATGACATAGATAGATAAGTTGATCATTTCTGTGGTATGGGGGGAAAAGGGATAAGAAGAATAGCATCCCCCATAGTCAGTAGGATAGTTTTATGCTTAATAGACACTTAATAAATACTTGTCGAATTCAGGCAAAAGAGAGAATTGAAGGCTTTCTGGAAGACGGAAATGTCTTGGGGCCTGTTAAGTACTAGTAAACTTGAGGTAAAAAAATGTGGTACATAATGTGAAATGAGACAAATTCATTATAAAGCCTTTCTTTCCTTTCCTCCTTGCCTCTCTCCGTCCCTCCCTTCCTTCCTTCTTTTCTCCCTTCTTTCCTTCCTTCCTCCCTTTCTTCCTGTTTTCCTTATGTCAATTTCACTTAAAAATAAAACTAGAACAGATCTAGAGCTCTGTCTTCAGGCATTGAAGGCTCTTTTATTACTATTGTTGGAATTTAGGCTCTGCCCACCCAGGGACACCAAAAACTGTGATAATGTTTCGGGAAGGTAACGAATTTAAAGCTATAAGCAATCTTAGAGGTCATTTTGTTCAACTCCCAGTAGCCATAAAAGCATTGTCTTGCCAAAGATCATGATGGGATTTAGACTGTCATTCTTTATCCCTAGAACCAGCACCCTTTCCACTGTACCAATATCAAAAGTTTCATTAGAGGTAATATCTCTGGAAGGACTTCTCTTTTTTCCTTTCTTTTTTTTTTGGGGGGGGGGAGGTGGGGAAGGCAGGGCAATTGGGGTTAAGTGACTTGCCCAAGGTCACACAGTAGAAAGACTTCTCTTAAAGGACTTGGGGAAAAGGCCAGAAGTTGCCCTATTATTTCTGGAATAAAATGCAAATTCTTCAATTTAGAATTTTAAAACTCTCATCTACCTTGCCAGATATTTCATATTTCTCCCCTTTATGCACTATGTTTCAGCCAAACTCAGAATTCCAATCCTCATCTCTTTATCTTCACAACTTCTGCTTCTCAGAATCTTTATCTTCATTCAAAGCTCAGCTCAGGCATCAACTACTTCGTCAAGTCTCCCCTGATGCTTCCCTTGTGATCTGTCTCTTCAAAGTATTTGCTTATCTGTAGTTGTTCATCCTTCTTTCTTGAAGAGAATCAATGGCATTCAGGGTTGACGTCTTGGCATGGAAGTTAAATGGATTTTAGTAAAGCAGGGTTGTCCTAGTCATCAGCCCCACTCTCTCCTCCAGAGTCATAGGAGTACAGTGGCAAGTCATAGGTCAGGATGACTGGGGATGAGGCTCCTACAAGCAGTGGGAGACCTTGGACCTTTTAAGCTAAGGTCTTTCCTAGGTCTCAATTTGAGGCAATGCCCATTTAGTAATTAAAGTCTAGGTAAGAATGAAAGCAAAAGATGACCTAGTCTGCCTTCTCAAAAGAATCAGTTTGAGAGGTGCATAATCTCAGAGCTTCTGGCCCAAACAGAAACAAGTGCTTTTTATACTCACTCTGAGTTATCAAAACCCAAACAATGAGCAAGTGAGGCTTGGGCTGGAACCTATTATTGGCCAATCAGTGAGAACCAGAGTGATTTGGGTTTAAAGGCATAATTTCATTTGAATCCCAATGGGCTTCATCAAAGCCTGATTTTTCAGAGTTATATTTCAAGCAATCATGAATGAAAACTACATGAGACAAAAGAGTTAATGTACATGTCATATTGAAGAGGTTACCCATAAAGAGGGTTAGGGTTGCTCTGGAGACCCCAAAATACCAACACACTGGGTCCTGCTGAATGAATTTGACTCAAGTCTTCTCAGCCAAAGAAAAGTAAAGTTTATTAAAAGTTCTCTTGTATTGGACACAGAGTAAATCTGTGCTAGGTCATTCTATGATGCTCTCACAAATATGAAGACAGGATGGGGTTTTATATACAGAAGGCTGGGGAAGGAATCTAGGGGTGGTCTAGGGGAGAAGTTTGGGGAGGGTTTTCAAGAGGAGTTGATGAGGTCAATGAGTGATTAAGGGTGGGAAGTCCCTGGAGACTACAGAAAAACGTGGGCTAGGCCAGTTCAAGGGTGGATTGATATTTTGATAGGCTCAAGGGTAGGAAGTCTAGTAACAGAGGCTTGGGCTCAGCCACAGTGTAAGGCTTATTGCCTCATGCAAATGCCTCATCGAATGGGAAGGTTCAATCAGAGTTCAAGGGGGCTCCCAGAGCCCATACGTCATCAATATCCCTACAATTCCTAGGAAATGTAAACTCCTTGAGGTAAAAGCTGTTTCATTTTTTCTTTTATTCTTTGAGCCTGGCACATAAATGCTTATGAAATTGAAATGCAAATCAAGTACCTGAAGAAGTTGCTTACACATAGGAAATTGGGAACATGAGGGTAAGTATTAGGCTTAAGAAGACTTCTCTTTACCTGGAGATAACTTTGGTAACTTTGTATGTCTAAGGATCTAGAGCAGAGGTTGCATAAATATAACATACATCAACAATACATAAGAAGCATTGACCAAAAAACTCTTAGAACTGGAATCCTAGAAACACTATAGAAGCCTATAGATAGGCTTGCATCTATATGGGGTTCATTTTGAAGAGTGCCCTTGTGCCATTTTAATTTATACCTATAAACTTAGGCTGCCTGTATTTGTTTTTAATATATGCTACATGGTTTTTCTTTCCTTTTTCTTTTTGTTATACAATTCCTTGGTTCCTGATTTTTAAAGGGAGAATCTCTGCCACAATAATCTCTGTAATGTTCTGCCCCACACGAGTAATATCAGAATATTATTTCTATGCTCTCTTAAAAACCCAAGCGCCCAGGAACCATTAAAGTTAAGAAAAGCATTAACCACATTCTGTGTTTATTAACTGCTTGTGTAAAAGTTCAATTCAGCAAGGTTATTAAATGACAAGGAAAGAGAAAATGTGAAGTTCTGAATGATTTAATTGCAAAAATAAAGGTTTGAATTGACAATTTATGAAATTATAAAAAGAGGTAGGCACGCCCAGTTCTGTTGAGTACTCACTGGGAAAGCCCATAGTGGCACTAGTAAGTTTGGCTGCAATCACATTTTAGTAAGGCACAGAAGGTACAGAGAGATATGATAAAAGGTGTACTGAGATAGACAGCATGAGGGGGGATAAGATGGTGAAGGTGAAGAATTATGGGCTCTGTTTGCCCCCTCGAGCGCCTTGAGTCCTTGAGTCCTTGAGGTACAGGCTCTGGGAACCTCCCTTGGACACTTGATTAAATTTTCTCATTTGATGAGGCATTTTCAAGAGCTAAGCCTTACTTTGTGGCTGGGCCCAGACCTCTACCCTAGTTACTAACTGCTAACTACTAGCCTAGCCCTCCATTGTTCATCTACTTCCCACCCCTGAGCCTATGAAAATATCAACACACCCTTGAACTGGCCTAGCCCACCTTTGTCTGTAGCCTCCAGCTACTTCCCACCCTTAATCACTCATTGACCTCATTAACTCCTCCTGAAGACCCTCCCAAAATCCTCCTCTAAACAACCCCTAGATTCCTCCCACAACCTTCTGTATATAAGACCCCCATATCACACCATGTGGTGTGAGAGCACCATAGAATAGTGAGAGCCCTAGCACAGACTTACTCTGGCTAATGCAAGTGAACTTTTAATAAATTTTACTTTTCTTTGGCTGAGAAGACCTGAGTCGAATTCATTTGGCAGGACCCAGAATGTTAGTATTTTGGGGTCTCCAGAGCAACCCTAACCCTCTTAGTGGGTACCCTCTTCAAAGGGAGGTTGTATAAGGAAGAAGGGGCAGGGGAGAAGAGGCAGAAAATACCATGTAACTGTGGATTAGAATTGGGAGCACTAGCAGCAAGGACTAGAGAGAGACAGAAGGAGGACTTGGTGGCAGTAATTTGAGGTCTCATTTTTATAGGGTTTTTTGTTTGTTTAAAATAGGCTAACTTTTTTATGTCATCTTGGGTTAGTATGTTAATATATCCCCATCATTTCAAAGTTGTCAGTAAAACTTTAAAGTTAAAATATCCAAATCATCTCAAAATTAACAGTACCATTTGGTGTTCTATTGGTCTTTATTTTAGAGGTATAGAATTTGTCTGGGATGTGTATATCATAGAGTCAATAGCCCTGATTGCAGCATCTAGATGACTTATACTGATTCAACACGAATTACCAGAATGTGAATTTTGATTACTATATGAAACAATTCCTAATTATGCTCTTTTGATCTTTGGAATGATTTGAATATAACTTTTCAGGTTCCCCTTTGCAATTTTATGTATTGCTATTGCCACTTTATACTAACTCCTTATAAACTTACTTGTACTGACTGGAAAGAAGAGGGGTGGTGGTGGAGAAGGTGGTCAGGGGTACCAGAACAAGATCCCTTTTTTTTGTAGTTTTTTTATTTCTTTATTCTTTAGTTTACATCATTCATTTTCACAAGATTTTGAGTTGCAAATTTTCTCCCCATTTTTTGCTTACCCACCACCCCAAAACAGCATTCCCACTGAATATCCCCTCTCCCAATCTGCTCTCTTCTATATCTTCCCCCCATTCCCCCTCCAACTTTCTAGTAGGTCATGGTGGATCTCTATGCCCCAGTGCCTGTATATCTTATTTCCCAGTTACATGTAAAGTAATAATAACAATAATATCTATTTTTTAAACATTTGATTTTAAACCTTTGAATTCCAGATTCTTTCCCTACCTCCCTCATCACCCACCCTTACTGGGAAGATAAGCAATTCAATATAAGTAGTACATGTGTAGCTATGCAAAACATATCCATAGTGGATACATTGTGAAAGACTGACTATGTTTCTCTCCATCCCATCCCACCTCCCACTTGTTCTATTCTCACCTTTGATCTTGTCCCTTTTCAAAAGTGGGTGCTTCCAACTTCCCTCTCCCCCAGCCTATCCTCCCTTCCATCATCCACCCTCTCATCCCCTTCCTCCCTACTCTACTGTAGGGTGAGATACCCTATTTAGTGTGTATATCATTCCCTCCCTAAGCCAAATTCATTGAGAATAAGGATGACTCATTCCCTTGTGCCTTCCTGTTCTTCCCCTCCATTGTAACAGTTTTCCTTTGCCTTTTATAATTTACCCCATTCTATCTCTCCCCATCTCCTCTCATTATATTCCTCTCTCACATCTTAATTTCACCTTTTAAGTATCATCCCTTCCTATTGAACTGGTCCTGTGCCCTCTGTCTATGTATACCTGTACACATATAGACACATACTCACATATGTATTCATACTCACATATACCCTCCTATATAGATGTATATATGTAAATGTGTGTGTGTATACACATTTCTATTCCCTTCAACTACTGAGAAAAGTTTCATCAGTTACAATTATTGTTTTTCCATGTAGGAATGTAAGTAGTTCAACTTTGATAAGTTCCTTATGATTTCTTTTCCCTGTTTACCTTCTCAAGTTTCTCTTGCTTCTTGTATCTGGATGTCAAATTTTCTATTCAGCTCTGTTTTTTTTTTTTATTAAGAATGCTTGAAAGTCCTCTATTTCATTGAATGACCATATTTTCCTCTGAAACATGATGCTTAGTTTGGCTGGATAGGTGATTCTTGGTTTTAATGCCAGCTCCTTTGACCCCCAGAAAATCATAATCTAAGCCCTTCGATGCCTCACTGTAGAAGCTGCCAGATCATGTGTTATCTTGATTGTGTTTCCACAGTATTCAAATTGTTTCTTCCTAGCTGCTTGAAATAGTTTCTCCTTGATCTGGGACCACCAGAACCTGGCTATAATATTCCTAGGAGTTTTCTTTTAAGGATCTTTTTCAGGAAGTGATCAATGGATTCTTTCAACCTCTATTTTGCCCTCTGGTTCTAAAACATCAGGCCAATTTTCTTGAGAATTTCTTGGAGTATGATTTCTAGGTTCTTTTTTTTTTATCATGGCTTTCAAGTAGTCTAATAATTTTCGAATTATCTCTCCTGGATCTATTTTCCAGGTCAGTGGTTTTTCCAAAGTGATATTTCACATTGCCTTCTATTTTTTTCATTTGTTTGTATCTGTTTAATAGTATCTTGATTTCTCATGAAGTCACTAGGTTCCATTTGCTCCAGTCTAATTCTGAAGGAATGATTCTCTTCAGTGAGCTTTTGGGATTCTTTTTCCATCTGGCAAATTTGGCTTTTTAAGGCATTCTTCTCCTCATTGGCTTTTTGAGCCTCTTTTACCATTTGAGTTAGTCTATTTTTTAAGGTGTTATTTTCTTCAGTCAGGTTGTTGACTCTCATTTCATAATTTTCTTGCGTCATTCTCATTTCTCTTCCCAATTTTTCCTCCACTTCTCTTATTTGTTTTTCAAAATCCTTTTTAAGCTCCTGTATGGCTTGTAAGCAGCTTGTGGATGCTTCCGGTATAGGAGTTCTGACTTTGATGTCTTCATCCTGTTCTGTGCCAGATCCTTTTTGTCTGCCCCCCCCTCCCCCAAAGGGATCCAGAGTCAGACAGCTGTGCTTCCCTTCCTTCCCTCATTTGCTCATATTGCTACTCAATTACTTGACTTTTGAGCTTTTTGCCACAGTAGAACTCTGCTACCAGAGTGAGGAGCTTTGTCCCAATTGCTGGGGTTTTTGCAGCTGCTGTATTAGGTGCCTTCTCTGAAGCCTCCACTGGCTCTGGCACACTGGTCACTCAACCTAGGACCTCCACCCTAGACCACAATCCAGATCCAAGCAGGTAAAAGCAAGTGTGATTACCCCTCAGACTGGTTGCTTGGTCCCCCTACAATCTGTAGCTCAGGAGCTCTGAAGCAGCCTTGTGAGGGTGGCTGCATGGCCGTGGAGCCTCAGCAGCTTCTCCTTCCCGGGGGTTAAGGTCTGACCACACTACCAAAGTCCTGGTTCACAAAATCCACACTGCACTGACCTCTCACTTATTCCTTAGCATCTATGGCTTGATAATTCTGGAAACTGCCACAGCTGCTGGTGATCTGAAGTCCCTCCAGCTGGTGGCTGGTTTTGGCAACCCTGAGGCTAAAACCCCTGGCTCCTGTGGGGCTGGGCTTGGTTCTCAAAGTGCTTTGCTGGCTACTTCCTGCCGGCTGTCCTCAGTGGGATGTAAGCTTCTCTGTGTCATTTTATGGGTTCTGTCACTCCAGAGTTTGTTCAGAGTCACCTTTCACATGAATTGGAGGAGGTGGATACAAGATCCATTTTTAACAGTCTTTCTAGTAAGGTTTAGATGGGCTTCCTTTGGAGGGGGCCTTAGATCCTGACACAAGGAGAGGACTAAAGGGAATAGTTTTAGGTCACAGATTAAAAAAGACCCCTTGAGAAAGAGGGAGAGAAAACTCACAGAGTATGGAGAAGGTAGTGCTTCCTTCTAGCATATGTGAATAGCAGTACTGGCAGCAGCAGTGGTGACACATTGGTAGTTCCATGTATAGAACCTTAGAGAACTTAAAAGCCTTAGAGAAGATTGAAGAGGCAGGAACTAAAACAACAGAGTGTAAGAATGTGTGTGTGGGGAGAGGTGTGGAGGGGGTGGAGTGTGTGTGTGCTTTCTTTAATTACTGATGAAAAGAGAAAAGAAGCCACAAAAGATACCAAGGACTGGTGGTCCTTATCCTTTATCTCTTCCTTACTTAAATTGGCCATAACTGGAATGCATTTCTAAATTTTATCTTTTATACTCTTAAAGATTGCATCTAACTTTATAATCTTTATTTCTCATAAACACCTATGGTTGAAGGGGTCTTTTGCATTTTCTTGTGTCCTTTTGCTTGAGGCATGGGGGTATGGGGCAGCCCTGGGAGAAAGATGGGAAGAGACTAAGAGGGACAGAGACAAAGAGGCAGAGTGAGAGACAGAATTAGGGAGGGGTAGGAACAGAGAGTCCCAGTCACAGAAGAAAGATAGAGGCACAGATATATGGAGATAGACTTTTCCTGGGAATTCAACCTCTCAGCCCATTGGTGGAGGCATAACTATAAAATATTCCTGTTTCCTAACTATACTTCAAAGGATTGAGTTCTTATGAGATTTAACATTTAATTCTGCTTCATCAGAACTTAAGCAACAGCCAATCACAACTCCTTGTGGTAGCAAAAAAAAATAAAACCCAGAAAAACAAAAACAAAACAAAAATAATGAATTTGCCTCAAGGCAAACCCTGCTTTGGAGTTTCCTATATACACATTTGTATGAGACTAAGATTGTCTTCTGTCCCTGTTTTCCAATCATTCATTTGTATAAGATCAAGGGGAGGAGCTCAGAATAAAAAACTAAATAAACAATAAAATAAAAACTGAGCACCTTAAACTCCTGAGCTATTTGGTTATTTTTGGGAAAATGTCCACAGTGATGAAGATTCTGGGAAATTCAGTGAGTATTGACGAGGTACAGGCTTTGGGAACCTCCTTGAACTCTGTTTGAATCTTCCCATTGGATGAGGCATTTGCCTGAGGCCATTAGCCTTTCATTGTGGCTGGGCCCAAACCTCTGTTACTAGCCTAGCCCTCCTTTGTCCAGCTAGCTCCCACCCTGGATCCTCCCAGACCCTCCATGTTCTCATCTGCAGGTATAAGAGCTACTTCCCACCTTAATCTCTCATCAACTGAGTCTGACTTCCTGAAGACCCTCTCCAAACTCCTCCCCTAGACGACCCCTAGATTCCTCCCACAACCTTTTCTTATATATGACCCCATCTTGCCTCCCTGAGGTGTGAGAGCACTGAAGAATTATCTAGTGCAGACTCACTTTGTATCAGATGATTCTGGCCTGCTTGCCCATTGCAAGTGTCACAGATACCTAGGATCCTTAAGAGTACTCATTAGGGTGAAATTTTAATAAATTTTGCTTTTCTTTAGCTGAGAGAAGGCTTGAGTAGAATTCATTTGGCAGGACCTTGGTATTTTCAGGTCTTGAGCACCTGTAACCCTATACCTCATCATTTTGGCAAATTGGTGGAGAAAGTGCTGATAGATTATATAGCCTTCTGGATTGTCACCTGCTTCCTGGGAGGTAGAGAAGAAAACCTCAAGGCCCAGTTGAGGGATCAGAATTAGAGCAGCTTCTGCCCACCTGAGGCTAAAGGTCTCTCTGCTCTGAAAGATCATAGCACTATCTCAGCTGAGGGCATCAGCTGGGACCAAACAGAAAGGGCCAAAGGCTTTAGCTGATATTTAGCTGAGTGAAGGAACAATTCATTCTAGCAATGGAGTAACTCATTTAGGAGAGTCAATCAGAGTGAATGGTCCAGCTGAGGCACTCCACCCTGTTATGAACTAGTCCAGTCTAATACCAGAGCAACCCGGCATAGTGACAGAACTACCCATTTAACATAGATACAATACCCAGCAGTGAACTTTATGAATCCACTTTGATGAAGACAAAAGACATTGAGACCCAGGAGGATCAGAATTATTAGTTGCCTTGGCCACCTGTGTTTCTAAATGTGTGCCACCTTATTATTGTCCTTTAAATTTCTGTCCACTCCCCCCATGGACACTATGTAAATTTGTGGTAAGGCCTGGCCCATTTTTATGGCAGGAATGTTATATAATTGTTGTTCATTTATGCCATTTGAGTTAAATGCCTTTGTTAATGTAACTACTGAATAAATGTTAATGGGAAATACACTGGTAGGGTCTCTGGACCTACTATGTTAAGAGTAGTCACCTACAAAGTTTATCTCTAAGAACTCTTTTTTTTTTTTTTTTTGCTTTTTGGAGGGCACTTGGGGTTAAGTGACTTACCCGAAGTCACATAGCTAGTAAATGTGTCAAGCATCTGAGACTAGATTTGAACTCAAGTTCTCCTGACTCCAGGGCCGGTGCTCTATTCACTGCACCACCTAGCTGCTCTAAGAACTTTTGAGAGTAGGAGAAGCTACCCCTTTGGATTACACATCAACCCATGAATTCTAAGTGGAGGAGAGTGAACCTACAGAAAAGAATATCACATCTATAAAGAACACATATAAAGACACATCTCTAAAGTCCTTTGTTGAAGCAATACTTATAACTTCCTTCTCATAAGTTTTATTTCCCTTACTCCACTCTGTCCTGAAAAATTCAGCTCACTCAAAAGTTTGTGAATTTTATTCTCATAGTCCAAAGCTTAATGAAGTCCCAGCAACATGAAAGTAATTGACAGTATCCCTAAATGGCAGTTTTTGACTTTCACTACCCTTTTTCTTCTCCACACATGTATGCTTTGTCCTTGGCAGTTTGCTCCATCCCTTTTTCCAGCACAAACACAGCTGTCCTCAGTCATCTCTCTCTTCTTTCTTCTCTCCCCTGAAAAGATACCTTTCCCACCCCCTTCCTGAGATCATCGCTCTGTATGATCCCACAGCTCCCAAGTTCACTCTATATTCTATTATGTAGTTTGGACTTTCTGTTATTATAGAGAAATGGGCAATAAGACTAGGAAAGCAGGCTGGTTCAGATTATGGGAGGTTCTGAATTACAGGCCGAGCAATCTGTTAAATTGAAAGATAAAATACTAAGGAGGTAACCTGGAAAATGCCATCTTGACTATTCTAAATTGGTATGCTGAAAATACATCAATAAACACAAAGGTTCTCTAAATTCTAGCATGTACAGTTAATGCTTAAATAATAACACATAAAAAGAGTACATAACCCTACCTCTACATTTTTTATTTCTCAGTTAACTTCTTGCCCCTTGCTCCCCCCCCCCACTTGCCCAGTTCATCCTGAAACATCATTGAACATTCTAAATAACTGATCACTCTTAACTGAGCTTATTAGACAGATACAGACAAAGAAGTAATAGATGCATAGAATCACAGAGCTACAAAAGACCTCAGGAGATCATTTATCGTAGCCTCCTAGCTATACCTAAAACATTTTGAAAAATCACTATCCTAGATGTGCAGATGTAAGATAATTAAATCTTTGGATAGCATTAGCTAACTACATTATCTAATAGCCATAGGATATGATCATTTGAGAGTTCAAAGGAAATTTGAAGATCATTTAATCTAATTCCCTCTCTTCATTTTAGAGATGACAGAATGGAGACACAGGAAAGTTGAGTGACTTTTCCAAGGTCTTACAAAGTTCTTTAATGGCAAAGCCAGATGTAGAATTCATTATTATAATGTAATTTTTAAATTTTAGTTTGTGACTTAATTAATTTCCCAATGGACTTTACATAAGCCAATTGGTCTTGGCATCTCTCTAATGCACATCTCATACATTTCTGTGCATTCCCATTTAAAAAAAAACAAAACAAAACTTCTTATTTCCCTACTAGACTGTAAGTTCTATGATGGTAGTTATCCAAATTTTCTATCTCTCTAGTGCCTAATATTGTTCTCTACACATAGTAGAAGTTTAATAAACATTATTGTTAACATAAATTAAATTGCAAAAAGACACATTTTGCATAGTACTACATAGTTAGAAATTTCATTGTATTAATTATCAAAGGACCCTGAAAGCTTCACAGTTCCACAGTGATCTTTTTATAAGGGTTCTGAGACAAACATTAGCCAGAAGCATGCTTACAGCAAGCAGAGATACTTTTAATTGTTTTGCAAGGAGTCCACATGATATGCATTCAGAACCACTCTTGTTCAAAGAATCCTCACTGTATAAGATAGAATCATGAATTAAATGGGACTTTCTACTAAAACCCTGTTAGCCCATTAGAGAAACTACTGAAGTTCTGTACAAATAAGGTAACTTTTAAAATACATATATTTTTTTTTCTATGAGGAAATCATATAAATTATCTTCCTTCATAATTCACATTCTCTGTGGAGATTCTCAGTTTCAAACCAAGTAATCATAAAGCTACCAAGCTTTGGAATTAAATCAATACTTTGCAATCAAATGTATTCTATCACTGCTTTTAGAAAGGAAATATCTATTGATTACCTTATTTCTTCATTCACCATTCCTATGCTTCCCAGATCAAAACTCTTCTCTTTCCATCACTCTCCACAACAACAACCACCACCTCTGTTCTGATTCCCACTATCAGATAGTTAGTTTCTTGAGGGCAGAGAAGGTTTCAATCTTATATTTATATCCCTAACACTTAGAACAGTACCTAGTACGTGATGATTGCTTAATAAATGCTTTTTCATTGATTATGATTTCATTCATTCACTCTTGTTTCTATGAGATGTAGGGTCTTGGTAAATGCAACGTTGTCCATTCCTGGACACATTTCCTTACATTACTAGAGATAGTAGGTAGCAAAGTGGGTAAAGTAGTGGACCTGGAACTAGAAAGACAGGAGCTTAAATTTTGCCCCAGATTGATTTGTGACTCTGGGAAAATCATTAGCCTCTGTCTCCTCACCTATAAAATGAAGATGAAAATATCATCTACCTCACAGGGATGATGTGGAGATCAAATGAGGTCATATGTGTAAAGTTCTTTAAAAATTAAAAGTGCTACATGAAATATCAGCTATTATTATAATAATACTATGATACTCATCAAGCCAGATAGTTCCTATTCAATCAGCCCCTCCCACAAGAAATATTGAGTTCAATTAAGAGACACATACTTTTGTTACTTTTAGATATTGCTTTGCAAAAAGTTCATATAGACAAAGATGCCTACATATCAATGGTCAGTTTCCAGTTTTATTGGTTGTATGCAGCCAAGGTTGCAATCAGGTTCCTGGTACCAGGAATAGCTGTATAAACTTTTCAAAGGAGAATGTTTTGTGGTTCATGGTTAAGGGCCTAATTTATTTAGATTTTATTCTCTGGCCAGATACAGATAATTTATAGGAGAATTAAAATTTTAACATTTTTATTTAGCAAGTTCAAATTTATGTTTTTGATTTAAAAAACTAATTTGCAAATCATATTGAGATGAGCTTGGAAAAAGCTGTCTACAAAATGGTAGAGTTAAAGAATTGTCCCATCTTTGTCAATAATAGCTATATGATATTATTAAATAATAACTAATGTATATATAACATATATGTGTTAGTTATTGTTATATTAATATCACACTATATATGTGTATGTATGTATGTATATATGTATGTATGTATGTGTGTATAGATATACACACCCACATAATTCCCTATGTGCCTGGCACTGTGCTAAATGTTTTACAATTATTATCTCATTTGATCCTTTCAAACAACCCTTCAAGTTAGGTGCTTTTATTATCCTCATTTTTCAGATGAACAAACTGAGGCAAACAGAGGTAAAGTTAAATTAACCAATTTGCTTAACTTCTTTGGGCCTCGGTTTCCTTATCTTTGAAATGAGGAAGTTGAACTAAACGACCTATAAGGTGTATTTCAATCTCATGATTTCTCTATAATTTCCCTTACAAGTGAGCATCTAGTTTCTGCTAAAAGACCTCCCAGAATGGGAAATTCTCTACAAGATGATATAATCTAAAATAAGGTTCCTTTTAACTGTAGCATTGTATGCTAACTTGTAGTTCAAAAGGATTCTTATTTTGCAAAAAAAGATTCCCTATATATTACTGGGGGGGAGGGAAAAAGGGGGAGTTGTTTTTTAGAGAAGAGATTTTTTTAGTGAAAGTACATCTTAAAGTTTGTTTACAGATCAAAAGGCCAAGTAGACTGAGTCTAAAAGCCACTGTTTCCAATTTGGTCAGTTCTAATTTTTAGGAAGAATTTCTTTAAAATATTCCTTTCTGCAATTGCCATCCATTGTTCCTGGTTTCTAATGCCTGACAAAGCAGAGCTATTTCCTCTTGTACATAACAATCTACAAATGCTTACAGACAGTTATCATGTACCCTTTAAGTCATCTTTGTTATAAAGATTTATTTAGATCTTCAAATTTCTTTGGATTTTCTTGGCCTGTCATGACTTTGAGTCATGACATCATGACATGACATCATCCTGGTTTCCCTGCTCTGACTATGTTTCTATTTGTCACACTCCACATTTGATCTGACCAACATAAATACATCTCTACGTAGATAACAATCAGAACTCTCTGTAAGTGGAAATGTGTTGTCTTAGCAAGCAATGGTCTGCCCCTTACTCAAGGTCTTTACAGAAGCCTAGATGACTGATCCAGATGTGATTCTCAGTCACGTATAGTTTAGACTAGGTGATCTCTGAAGTCCCTTACAATTTTGAGATTTTGTGTCTCCCAAATTCATATGATTAGCCTCAACATTTCCCCCTGAATTTCAGTTCAGATTTTCAAATACAGTCATTTTGACTCAGAAATTCTGCTGACACAGACAGTTCAACATACCACAAGCTGAACTCATAACTGGAAATCCACCTTTCCCCTTAACTTCTCTATTTTTCTTGGTGGTGCTGCCATCTTCCCAGTCTTATTTTATTCTTTCATTTTTCAGTTCTGTTTGACTCTTCATGACCTTATCTGGGATTTTCTGGGTACAGATACTAGAGTGGTTTACCATTTCCTTCTGCAGCTCATTTTACAGATGAGGAAATTGAGGCAAACAGGGTTAAGTAACTTGCCCAGAGTCACACAACAAGTAAGTGTCTAAGGCCAGATTTGAACTCAGGATGAATCTTCCTGACTCCAGGTCCAGTACTCTATCCACTGTGCTGTTGGCTACTCAGTCTCTCAGGCTCAAAACTGAGTAGTAGTCTTTGATTTGTTTTGACTTTCTCAGCTTCTATATACAATCACTTGCCATTGATAACACCTCCATAATATCTACTATCCTCTAGTAACTTGTTATTCCCACAGTTGTCACCTTAATTAATGCCTTTTCCTCCTTTTCTCTTTTTAAAATCTAAATATTTATTTATTTTTAGTTTTCAACATTCATTTCCACAAGATTTTGAGTTACAAATTTTCTCCCCATCTCTCCTCTGCCCCCTACCCCAAGATGGCAAGCATACTAATAAACCTTTCCCCCAGTCTGTCTTCTCTTCCATCCCCCCTACACCCCCCCCACCTGTTAGCCTCTTCCCCCTTACTTTCTTGTAGGGCAAGATGGATTTCTATACTCCATTGCCTTATATCTTATTTCCCAGTTGCATGTAAAACACTGTTTTTAGCATTTTTAAAAAAAGCTTTGAGCTCCAGATTCTCTCTCTTCTTCCCTCCTCACCGACCTCCATTGAGAAAACAAGCAATTCAATATGTTATACATGTGTAGTTGTGCAAAAAATTTCCATAGTAGTCATATTGTGAAAGATTAAATATATTTCCCTTCATCCTACCCCACCCCCCATTTATTCTATTTTCTCCTTTGGCCCTGTACCTTTTCAAAAGTGTTTGCTTGACTACCCCTTCCTCTAGTCTGCCTTCACTTCTATCATCCCCCCTCTTATCCCCCTCCCCCCTACAAGATAACCAAATGAGTGTGTATGTTATTCCCTCCTCAAACCAAATCCAATGAGAGTAAGGTTGACTATCACCTCCCTGCTCTTCACCTCCATTTTAACAGCTTTATCTTGCCTCCTTTATGTGAGATAATTTACACTATTCCATCACCCCCTTTCTCCTTTTCCTGATATATTCCTCTCTCACCTCTTAATTTTATTTTGTAGATGTCATCCCTTCATATTCAACTCACCCTGTGCCCTCTGTCTCTCTCTATATATATGTATGTATGCATACACATGCATATACACACATAAACACAGATATGTACATATATATGTGCATATATTCCCTTCAACTATCCTAATACTGAGAAAAGTCTCATGAGTTACAAATATTGTCTTTCCATGTAAGAATGTAAACAGTTTAATAAGTTCCTCATGATTTCTCTTTCCTGTTTACCTTTTTATGCTTCTATTGATTCTTGTATTTGAAAGTCAAATTTTCTGTTCAGCTCTGGTTTTTTCATCAAGAATGCTTGAAAATCCTCTATTGCATTGAATATCCTTATTTTCCCCTGAAATATTATACTCAGTTTTTCTGGGTAGGAAATTCTTGGTTTTAATCCTAGCTCCTTTGACCTACAAAATATCATATCCAAGCCCTTTGACACCTTAATTTAGATGCTGCCAGATCTTGTGTTATCCTGATTGTGTTTCCACAATACTCAAATTGTTTCTTCCTGACTGCTTGTAATATTTGGTCCTTGACCTGGGAACTCTGGAATTTGACTACAATATTCCTAGGAGTTTTCTTTTTGGGATCTTTTTCAAGAAGTGATTGGGAGATTCTTTCAATTTCTATTTTACCTTCTTGTTCTAGAATATTGTAATGTAATGCCAAGGAAAGGCAAATTCCCAAGGTTCAAAATACCAGCATAGGTGCTCTCCATTTTATTCAGTGACAAATTAAGAACAGAGAAGATCAAAATATGACATCATTCAAAATACAGCATTTACTAAGTGTGATTAAATAATCTCCAAGTACTACCCCACCCCAGGACCTTACATTCATTCAATCAATTACAAAGTCCCTGTTCTAAATACTACTCCACCCCCAGCCTGTACCTTCATTTAGTCCATCACAAAGCCCCTCTTCTCAAATGGAGATTAGTTTCCAATCATAAGTAAAGTACATTCATTTGTTCAATCATAGAACACAAAAAGGTCAAAAGTTCCCCACCCCTGGATTACAATTGAATCTACCCCAGAGTTACAACAAGTTTAAGCACAGCACTTAATACCCAAATGGAGGTCTTTTCTTCATCTTGACACAAGGCAAGTTCTCAGCAATCTTTGTTCCTGGGGAGACAAAGCTTAGCAAGGCCACAAGATACATTGCCAGTCTCTTCATTAATTCATTCTCTGTCTGCAGAACAGTCCTAGGACGCCTGAAAACATTAGCAAAACCCTCTTCCAGGATTTCTGTAAACATACAACAAGAAAATCCTTCTTCAGGGCTTCTGAACCAACAGCAAGTTTCCAAGAATTCTTAAACAACAGCACTGTCCTTCACCAGTGGACCGTATTCACTCTCCATCTGCAGAACAGTCTCTGGAGCTCTGAACCAACAGCAAGGTTCCAAAGCTTCTGCAACAATAGGATTGTCTTTCACCAATGGACAAATCTGGCAAAACAACATCAAAACAGACAGCCAAAGTACCAGCATAACAGCCATGTCTCCTCAGTCCTTGGCAGCTCTGGGTGGCAGCTCTCAAAAGTCCTGGGCAATTCAAAGTGGTCCTCAGCAATCCTCTCAGTCTCTCTCTGCCTCCAAAAGGATGCTTCCAAAAAGTTCTTCTGCCTCTCTCTTGTCTTGTGTCTCTCTAAATCTACGTCACCACCTCCTCCCAGTTTAGCACTCTCTTTTCACGTCAACAAGTCCATCCCACAAGTGGGATTAACAAGCTCTGGGTTTTAACACAATCAAACCAAAAACCAAGCCAATACAGGGGAATCTTTAAATGCCATTACTATTACAAATATCAGTGCAGCTTTCCTCAATAATTTATTGAAAGATGATGTCTAGGCTCTTTTATTTTTGGATCATGATTTTCAGATAGTTCAAGAATTTTAAAATTATCTCTCCTGGATTTATTTTCCAGATCAGTTGTTGTTCCAATGAGATATTTTATGTTTTCTTCTATTTTTTTTCATTCTTTTGGATCTGTTTTATAATGTCTTAATTTCTCATAACATCTTTAGCTTCCATTTGTTCAATTCTAATTTTGAAGGAATTAATTTCTTCAGTGAGCTTTTGAATTTCCTTTTAAACCATCTGATCAATTCTGCTTTTTTTGGACCTCTTTTGCCATTTGAGTTAGTCTATTTTTAAGGTGTTATTTTCTTCAGTATTTTTTTTTGGGGGGGGTTTCCTTTAGCAAGTGTTGACTTGTTTTTCATGATTTTCTTGCATCACTCTCATTTCTCTTCCCAATTTTTCCTCTACTTCTCTTACTTGATTTTTAAAATCCTTTTTGAGCTTATCTACGGCCTGAGACCAATTCATATTTTTGTTGGAGACTATTGATGCAGGAGTTTGACTTTGTTGTCTTCTTCTGGTTCTATGTTTTGATCTTCTTTGTCACCAAAGAAAGATTCTATAGTCTGATTTCTTTTCTTCTGTTTGCTCATTTTCCCAGTCAATTACTTGACTTTTGAACTCTTTGCCATGGTAGACCTCTGCATCCAGAGTAGAGAGTTCTGAGCCCCAAATTTCTGGGGGTTTTCACAGCTGTTGTCAGAGCTACTTCTAGGCACCTGCCTCAGAACTGTGAGGAGTACTCTTTCTCCACAGCTGCCACAATCTCTGTCACACCAGCACTCCTCCTCACTTCAGGACCACCACCCAAGACTGTGACCCAAATTAAAGCAGGGCAAAGCAAGAGAATACTGCCTCAGTGCCAGCAAAAAGATTCCTGTAGTTGCCTTCTGATTAGCTGTTTGGTTCCCTGCCCCTCCCCCCCCAGCAATCTGTGGACCTAGAGCTCTGTAAACAACCACTGCTGCTGCTGCTGCTATTGCTTCTGTAGCTGCTGATGCCCCTTTCTGCTGCCTCAGGGGCAGAGCTCATGCTGCAGTTTTCTCTCACCCATGTCCAACAGGGTTTCTCCATTGACCTTTTGTTTTATCTTTGTAGTTTGTGGATTGAGAAGTCTGGAAACTGTTACAGGTCTGCTCTGGCCCAGTCTGTGCTGGCATGGCCCATGTGCCATTTTTTCTTTTACTAATGTTCATAGACTCCTTTTTGAGCTCTTCCATGACTTGAGATCATGGAAGCTTCAGATGTAGCAGTTTGCACTTTTTTATCTTCTGAGTTTGTGTTTTGATCTTCCCTGTCACCCTAGTAACTTTCTAGTCAGGATTTTTTCCCTGTTGTTTGCTTATTTTCCAGCCTATTTTTTGACTTTTAAATCTATGTTAAAGTGGGGTTCTGCTTTTGGAGTGGAAGGGACACTGCCCCAAGCTTCAGGTTTTTTTGTGCAGCTTTTTTCAGAGATGATTCTGGGAACGTATAAGTTTTTGTTTTTTCTAGTATGATCTAACAAGAGATAAACCTACTCTCCTAGCCTGTGGTTTGGTCTGTGAGCAACCATAAGCACTGTTTTCTGTCCTGGAACTTTGGCCAAGGTTCCAGATCCTCTGTGGCTGCAAGCTTGGGCGTGCTATTGCTTCTCCTCACCTCTGACCCTCTCCCAAGGCTCAGAAGTGTGACTGAGATACAATTACAGACAATACCACAGAGTTCTTTTACCAGTGCCAGCAAAGGGATGCCCATAATCCCCTTCTAACCGATTGTCTGACCCTGTTACCATCTGTGGGCTGAGAAGTCTGGAAACTGCCACTTCCAGTACTGATTTGGTCACCCTCAAGACCTACTTCTGCTTTGCTGCTGAACTGTTTTCTGTTCTCTCTCTGGTGTAATAGACCTTTCTTGTTGACCTTCTAGCTTGTCTTGGGCTGGAAAATAGTTTTGTCCCATTCTTTTGTGATATCTGCCCCTCTAGAATTTGTTTTGAGCCATCACTTAAAGTTGTTTGCAGAGCTTTGGGGGATACCTGTAATGGAAATGCAGATTTAAAGATCTTCCTGCCCCTAGGCTAACGTGCACCTGGAGCCTGGGGTGGGAGGCTTGTTTTTCAGTAGATACTTCTTGATTGGCCAGTGGGTCAATAAGGTTGTTACATTCTCTGAGCCAGGAGAAGGCTATATAAGCCCTGATGTGTAGCTTTGTTTTGGGGACTCACTTTGAGAAGTGTTCTGTGATTTGATCTGAATTCTGGGAAGCCGTTGTTGAGAGTCCCCCGGCTTTGAAAAACCCAGAATGTGGAAACCCAGATGTTGACTGGGTATGGATGTAATGGTTGGACAGTTTGGAAATCTGTCTACTTGATGTTTCTGTCTTGATAATTATGCCTGTATACTTTGAGGTTCAGGGTGCTGACCTTTTCTCC
This sequence comes from Petaurus breviceps papuanus, assembly GCF_028583685.1. Taxonomy (NCBI): domain Eukaryota; kingdom Metazoa; phylum Chordata; class Mammalia; order Diprotodontia; family Petauridae; genus Petaurus; species Petaurus breviceps. The sequence continues at coordinate 5,535,939 of NW_027185887.1, forward strand.
TGAACAAGGTAAACGATATATGTCTGACTGATTAAAGTGAGCTTGTTAACCCATTTTGAGTTGCTTTCCTTTAACAAAGCAGAACCAAGAACCTGTGGTAGCTGCAAACCCTGAGGACGCTTGGGGTGCTTGCTGCTACAATACCTCAGGTGAATTCCTGTCTTTCCTCCACCATCTTGGCTCTACACCAGGCATAGATTCCTAACTGGTTTCTGTGGCTCCAATATCTGCACTAATTCATCCTTCACATGACTGCCAAATTAATTTCTCAAATGCACAGGTATGATCATGTCAGTGGCTTGTTGAAAATTCTCCAGGGGCTCCCTCTCATCTACAAGATAAAGTACAAATATTAGGATCTCCACAGTACAGCTTCAAACTACCTCTCCAGCCTGAATTCACTCTATTCCCATTTGTATTCCAGCCAGATTGGATTACAACTAATTCCTCCATCATGTTTTGACCTTCTCTCATTTTATGATTTCTTAGTCACCATATGTAGAAAATATTGCCTTTACATCTCTTCCTTTTGGAAATTTTCTTTGCCTTTAAAGCCCAGCTCAATTTCCATTTCCTGCATGAACTTTCCCTGAATTAACCTGAAACAATTAGTCAATCAATAAGCATTAATTATGTACCAAACACTCTGCTAGGGATATAACTAGGAATACAAAGAAACAAGTAAACCAGTTCTTGTCTTCAAGGAGCTTATATGCCAACAAGAAGAAGCAGCACACACAGAAATACATACACACACATACATTTACACACATTCATATATACACATCATGCATGTGCGATGATACACATATTACATACATGCATACCACCTATAAATATCTTAAAAGTAGTTTGTAGAGGTAATATGCTAGCCTCAGTAGGGGATCAAATGGCTATATGTAGAGAAGGTGTCACCTGATCTCTCTTGAAAGAAACTAGAAATTATAAGAGACAAAAATAAGGAAGAATTGTTTTTCATGTATGGGGGAGAAGGAATGAGAAAGCAACCAGTTCAAAAAAAGGCATAAGAATGGGAGGAGTGTTTTATGTATGGATACATAATTAGACCATTATAGTCAGATTAAAGAGTGTAGGAGAGCTTAATGTAAGAATCTAGGAAGAGGCTGGATTATGAAGATTTTATAAATGCTAATTAAATGTGTGTATATTTGATCTTTGAGATAATAAGGAGCTACTGAAGTTACTGAATAGGGGAGTGACATGGTCAGAACAATGGTTTAGGAAAATAACTGTGATGGCTGTGTAGAAAACAGACTGAATTAGGGTGAGACTTGATGTAGGGGTAGTAAATAGGTGACTATTGTACAAATGAAAGGTGATGAGGTTCTGAATTAAAATGTGCCATTGTCATGGCTGTCATTGATGTAGATGAGAAATATTGTTCTTCAAATAATCCTCTAGCACTTTATTTGGATCTTTCCCTTTATCTCACTCTGCCTTTAATTGTACATGTTTAGTTACCTAACTTATTCTACCATTTAGAGAGTAATCTCCTTGAAGGCAGGAAATGCATTATTTTCCCCTTTTGTATCTTTAGCCCACTAGAGCTCATTTCCCAAAATGGGGTCTTAATAAGTATTCATTGGATTGAGTTTACTGAATTGAATTTCTGGTTAAGTGCAAATTAGGGAACAGCTTATATTATTTATGTTTAAAGAGAATCTCCATGTAGCACTTCCAGTTTGAACTTCTGTTAAATAACTTGAATAAGATCTATTTAAATAGATGAGGACAGAAAGAATTATTTTCTTTTTTTTAATCACAGATTCCATATCCTTTGTGTTTCTGATTTAGCCTATCCTATAACCCTTCTCCAAGAGAAAAATATATGTCAGAAGACATTTCTGTTTTCTGCCAATAAACTCTATTTTTTATACCAAAGTGAGACCAAGTAGGAATTGCCAACAAAGCTTCATCTCAAAATTTAAACTCTCTGTAATTGCAGCAAGTTCACTTTTACTCAAACTATCTGGAAAATAAAGACAAACGTATCTTTTGTTTTGTTTTGTTTTGTTTTTTATTGCCTGAATTTCCCAAATAGTCGCTGCTGTGAAGACTTGGCTTAAGGGAATCATTAGTTTAGTAAGGGCTGGTATTGATAGTGTTTGTGATTAATATGGTGATTAAGCAAGTTTAGCTATGTTCTCATGCCAGGTTTTCCAGCTGACTTTTTGTTTAACTTTGTTCCTCTTTCCAGGGTTGGAAATATCATAATATATACATAATAAACAACATAAAATGAGTAGTGTACATAATTGTCCATATGAGGAAGTAAATGATTGTGTAGTAGAAAGAACATCTGCCAGAAACCCAGGATCAGAGTTTTTAAGTTAGAAGAATGTGTAGCGGTGCCTTCTTTCCACAGATGAGGTACCTGGGGCTCAGTGAGGTTAACTGACTTGCCCAAAGATATTCTGCTAGTAAGTGCAAAGTGAGGATTGGAACTCATCGTCTAACTGTTATTCCAGTCCCCTTTCCATTGCAGTCAGTTTATTAAGTGCCTTCCATGTGCCAGGCACTGTGCTAAGGACAGAAGATACAAAGAAAGTCACAAGACAGTTTACGTGTCTGAGGCTCATTTTGAACTTTGGCTTTGAAGAAATTGGAGTCTTTCTGATTCTGGGACTGGCACTCTATCCACTGTGCCACTTACCTGACCTTTTATAGTCTAGTGGGGGAGATAATATGTGGATACCTGTTTAAGAATAAGATTTTATATACACATATATGTTATATGTGTATCTATATGTGCAAACATATATGTGTATATGCATATACATATACATGTATACGTATATACACAATATACATAAGCACACACATCTACATGTGTGCATATGAAAAGTTACATTGTACTTTGTAAATTGGAGATGATCTCAGAGGGAAGTCACTGGCCTTAAAGTGGAGCAGGAAAGGCTTTCTGTAGAAGGTAGAATTTTTGCTGGCATTTGAAGGGAAGCAAGGAAAGCCAGGAGGTAGACACTAGGGAGGACAACATTCTGAGCATGGAGGACAATGGATGAAAATGCCTGGAGTTAAGAAATGAAGTATCTTGTTTGAGAAATATCTAGGCGGCTAGTGTTGCTGGATTGCAGAGTACATGGCAGGCTGTAAGGTGTAAAAAGGTGTAAAATATGTATGCATGCATTTGTTGCAGGAGTTAGGGAAGGGCAGATTGTGAAAGATTTTATATGTGATTTTGTATTTGATTCTGGAAGTGAAAAGGGGACACTGAAGTTTTTTGAATAAGAAGGTGACTTGGTTGGACTTGAACATTTAAGATCACATACTGGTCCTATTACTAACTAGCTTTGTGACCTTAGTTTACATCTCTCGGCCTCAGTTTCCTAATCTGCAAAATGAGGAGGGTGAAATAGCCACAAACTTCCTCCAACTCTCAACTGAGATGGATGATTTGGTGTTACTAGTCTGTATCAATAGATTGATTTATTAATCTATATTAATATTTATTTAATCATATAACTTATTTAAATATATTAATACAATATTTGGAAATGCAACCTTAATTGGTCCTTAAATTACATAAACAAGACCTAGTGTGCATATCCACAGTATAAGGTACAAAATGTGCATTTAAAATGTTTAGGTTATTTTTCCTATAGGAAAATTCTAATGGTGAGTATCATCTCAAAGTAGCCATCAAATGAAATTGCCTTGCATTCAGTGATGAAAATGAACCTAAACATTTAAACAATGTAATCTTTGCTAACAGTTTCAGTTTGTCTTTTTTTCTGCTAGATATATAGTTGCTAAAATGAATATGACTTCTGCAGCTGACTACAGACTGTTCATCAAATGCAGCCAGGTTAAACACATTCTATCTAGAATGATATCTCTCCACAATTGGAATTGTCTGTCCACTCTGGACCATCAGGACCGAGGCCTGCTATCATTCTTTGATCTTCCCCCACAAGCAAGATAATAATTGGAAGTTGACAAAAATTCAGGCTCAAGTTGGAGGATATTGATTTCTGTTTGTCTTGCGTCTTCACATTGAGAATACGATTGTCATGTATACTAAAACAGAAAATTTACTGTCTTCATAAAAGTTTTACTAAATCAGCCACAGAGGAAGATGCTATTGGCAGGCTTTTTCATTACTGCCTGTAGTGTAGCTAAAAGCAGCTGATTATTTTTGTCTTTAGAGATTTTGCACTGATTTGTGAGATACATATAAGGTCACTTGGAAATTCTTAGAATAATCTTGAATGCTTTTTAGTCTTAGGAAGCATAGTTCAAATTTATATTATGATGTATTCTTGGTATCTAGAGCTGCTGTCTCCTCATGGAAATGTCCCTCCCCCACTGACCCTGTCCTTTTTTTCTTTTTTTGATCATGTGAATGTAACTGGGTTAATATCATCAAAGTATCTTTGTCTCAAAAAGAGTTCACTAAGAGATAATGTTTTCTTGGAAATAGTTCTAGTCACTAAAATATCCTGTCATAAAATCAACATTACATTCACACATTCAAAAAATGTTCTTTTCCCAGATGATTCCTTTTGGGACTAATACAATCAAAGATTCATCACAGGCAAAATAATCAGCTATGTTATAGAAAATAGTATATTTTTAATTTTCCTTTGTAATTTTACAGGAGAAATTAATAACTTTTCCCTTCTGTTACTCTGGCCATTTTCCAGGTTTACCATAAAACATTATTAGGCATCTTTCCGCATAGTTACAGGGAGCTTTTCAGAAGTATTTTTTAGAGAGAGGAAGGTACATTGTATAGTAACCACATATTTTGCTCATCTCTAGGAGTTGGTTCAAGGAAAGGTATTAGATTCTTCTTTGTGCTACCTGAAGCAATATTCTTCAATGTTCTCACAACATTCACCTAAAATTAGGAGGACATATCTAAAAGTTGGTATTTCAGGTCTCTGCATTGTTCTTAGAGTTCAACAATGGTTGCTCTTTACTCAATGAAGTCAAGAGCTTGCTTTAAAAAAAGACAAAAAGACTAGATCCTTTTTCTGTTCAGTGGTGAATTACTGAATCAATCAACAAACCTACTATGTATAAGGTGCTATGCTAAGTATTGGAGGTACAAAGAGAGGGGGAAATGTGTCCCTGCCCTCAAGGAGCTTGTAATATAATGGGAGAGATAACACATAAAATAAATACAAAGCAAGCTACATATGAGATAAATAGGAGATATAAATAAAGAGAAGGCATGGGAATTAGCAGGGATAGGGGAAGGATTTGTGTAAAAGATAGGAGTCATAGTTGGAATATAAAAGAATCTAAGGAAATCAGTAGTTGGAAGGAAGGAAGGAGAGCATTCCAGGCATAGGGGAAACTACCTGGAGTTGAGGGATGGAATGTCATATTTGTGGAACAGACAGGAGGCCACTATCACTGAATTGAAGAGTAAATGTCAGCAAGCAAGGTATAAGAAAACTGGAAATGTAGGAGCCAAATAGCATTTAAAAAAACATGATCCTAGAGCCTATAGGAAGATACTGGACTTGAGTATATGTTTTGGAGCTGGGGGTGGGGGCAGTGGTGTGAGACATGATAAGACTCAGAAAACTTTAAAAAAAATTTTTGGACTCAAAATTCAGATTGAATATGTCCAAAGATTATGAGATATCAGTCAAATAGAAGCCATTAATAGAAGGTACAATAATAGATTATGTGTCTTACAGTCAGGAATACATGGGTTTCACTCCTACCTCTCCCACATACTGATTGTGTGTCCTTGGACACTTACACTTTTGGTGCCCCGGTTCACTAAGAATGTAAGTTGAAAAGTAGGTAATTAAAAGACATTCAGAGAAAAGTCATCTTATATTTCAACAAATGCAAGAGTAATAATATCCTTTCCTCATGACATAGAAAAATGCTGCAAGTACTTAACAGAAATTGAACAAAGATGTCTCCTGTTTGATTGACTTGCAATGACTCTGTTATTGCCCATGCCTCACTTGCCCAAGTCAATGAGGCCCTTTGGATTTAGGCAGGTCTTCAGTAATATCATATTTGATGTATTTGAGTAACTGATCAGTGGCAGTCTTGCTCCTCCACTGAAGGATAGGGAGAAATCACAGGTGACTTTTGGAATGTTTCAAGAGTTTGGAGGTGATTTTTTATTTATATCCAAGTCTCATTGGCATAAAAAGTTAGAAAAAATATTGTATACTACTGTAGATTTTGCAGAAGTAGTTTAAAGATGGCAAGTGTACATGTAAGAATTAGAATTACTTAGATGATATTTTAAGTGGCTGCAATAATTTTTGTTTTTCTTATCTACTTCTTTTCCCCTTCATGATTGGATACTTATAGGAGAACCATGCATTCAATAGCATTTAAGTGTTAAAAGAGATGTCAAACATCTGCTCATACAGTCTTGGATCTCATCAATAACCCTTTTTTTCTTAATCAATTCCTTTTAAATTTGAAAGCAGCAGGTTCTCTCAGTATGGAACCTAAGAAAAAATTGACTTCTCATAAAACAGATTTAAAAATGAAGCCTCTGGTCCTAGATACCAGAGTATGGGGACTCTGCCTCTGTTTCCCTACTTGTTTCCTTATCAGAGGAAGCACCTCAAGACTGTAGAAAGGCAAAATGTTCTGATTTTCAAGAAAGGGAAGAGAGTGGAATTTGCAAAATGGAAGCTAGTTAGTTAGATTATGATATTTGGCAAAATCCTACTTTGTTTTAAAGGGATTATTTAAAAACTCTAGAAATGAAAATTATGCTGACAAAAGCTGATATGGATTCACCAAAACTATGTTATGCCAGACTAACCTTTCTTGAAAGCCTGGCTAAGTTAGGAAAATGCTGTAGCTATATTTACCTAGATTTGAGTAAAACACTTTTTTTAAACATCTGTGCTACTATTTTTGAGGAAAGACTGACATAATTTGCACCAGAGGGCTGTATACTTAGATGGATCTGGATTAAGTTGAATGTCCAGTCATCCAAAATAGTCATTGCTACTTTTATATCAACTTGGATCAATGTGTCTAGTGGAGTGCTTCAGGAAGTTCTCCTTGCCTCTATGAAATTGATTGTTTTTACTTAGTATAAGCATATAAAAGTATAAATAGCATGTTTATAAAATATATAAAGATGGCACAAATGAGAAGAGATTGTTAACATGTTGCTCAAAATATTTGGTACTCTCAAATATCTCCAAAAACAAAACAAAACAGAATTTTGGGCTAAATTGAGTAAGATTGCTTTTAACAGGGATAAATCCAGTTTTATATATTTTTTTAGTTTTGTTTTTAGATCAATTTTGAAAATACAAGGTACAGGAAATACAGACGGGAGTTTGTTTTGCAGAAGATCTCAGTATTTTAGTAGATTTTAAGCACTTTCTTTCCACACACACACACACCAATGAAGTCAGATGATAACTGAAAAAGCTATCTAGATCATATGCTGTATTAGGGTAGATATAATGTTCAGGACTTCCATGATGATAGCCCTGCTTATTTTCTGTCCTGGTCAAGCCATTGGATATCTGAAGTATTGTTTTACTGGTCACTACAATTTAGTAGGGACATTTATAATTGAGATCAGAGGTTCTTAACCTTTTTTATGTCATAGATGGGGTCCTGGGGCAATCTGGTGAAATGTATGAACCTTTATAATTTTAAATACATAAAAATACATGATTACAAAGGAATCTACAATTGTCAAAATATCTCTTTTTGAATAACAAATTCACACACTCCCAGTTAAGAATGTGAAAAGAAAGGCAACCAAAGTGGTGAAGGTCATGTGATTATGCCATATAAGTAATTTTTAGAAAGAACCAGGGGTGGCTAGATGGCACAGTGAATAGAGAACCAGCCCTGGAGTCAGGAGGACCTGAGCTCAAATCTGGCCTCAGACACTTAACACAAAAACTAGCCATGTGACCTTGGGCAAGTCACTTAACCCCAATTATAAGAAAGAAAGAAAGAAAGAAAGAAAGAAAGAAAGAAAGAAAGAAAGAAAGAAAGAAAGAAAGAAAGAAAGAAAGAAAGAAAGAAAGAAAGGAGGGAGGGAGGGAGG
>NW_027185887.1:5544391-5551891 GCF_028583685.1 Petaurus breviceps papuanus
AGGGAGGGAGGGAGGGAGGAAGGAAGGAAGGAAGGAAGGAAGGAAGGAAGGAAGGAAGGAAAAAGAGAACCAACCAGAGGTATGTAGTATGGAGAAGAGATGACTCCAGGTAGGAGAAAACATTATTGCAATCTTCAAGTATTTGAAGGACTATCATGTGAAATTTAATCTAATCCACTCTGATCCAGTCCAGTGAGAATTTGTTAAGAGCCTATTATGTTCAAGACACTGCCTTGGAGGTACCTGAGGATATAGTGAAGGATTAGATTTTATCTTTAAAGGAAGAAATAGAAGTAATGGGTAGACCTTCAAAATGACTCAGTTATTGATGTAAGAAAAATTTTCTAGCAATTAAACATTGCCAGAAAGCATAAAAAAATTATTACATAACATAACATAACATACTTCTTCCTTACATCTACCTCACAAAATGCACCATCTTCTGCATGAGGTCTTTCTGTTCCCTTTAAGTACTCATGGCCTCCTTCCTAAACTACCTTGTATTTAAATATTTTTGTATATGTATTTCTCTCTATAGATATAGATATACATACACATAGACATATATACTTGCCTATATACATATGCATATATATTTTGATTCATAAAGTAGCTGAATGCATATATTTCTATGTGTAGTTTTTCTCTTCCCTATTAGAATGTAAGCTCATTTTGAATAGGGATAATTTTATTCTTTATACTTTTATCCCTTGTGCCTAGCACAGTGCCTGTCATGTAGTAGATGACTGATAAATGCATGTTGATTGTTTGAGAGAGATAGCTGAGGGATAGGTTGCATCAAGTATCTAAATTAAGGGGAAGCTAGAAATGAGAAAGAGTTTCCTCCTGGGCACAGCTTACCTAATTCATTGGTTTGTCATGGAATCAAATAAGGACAATTCTAAAAATGAAACTAAATGTTGCAACATCTATAAAAGATAGCACGTCTAAAGAATAAGAGTGGGATGAACCTTAACTATCCTGGTTTCCATAGTATTCTTGTGAATGAATTTCATTAAATCTGACTTATTCAAATAGAGTTCATTTTTCTATAATGGGATGAAGTTGTTTCAAAATTGATTTCAGGATTAGAAAGGTAGCAGCCAGACCTTGATATAGAACAGTGAGACAGGATAGCCTGACACCTTGTGCTATTTAAACCCAAAATTTTTAGCATTTTTCTCTTCCAACATGAAATGGTGCTTACTTTCCCCAATTCTTATGTGGACTTTTAAATGGATTACAAGGAAAATATGACTCATGTTTTGAGCTAAAAAGTAGGTTAGATACGAAATAGTTCAACTGTTTAAGTTAATGGAAGTGAGGTATCCCAAAGAACTGAGATAACTTGGCCAAGGTCATGCAAGTATCCAAATAAGCCTTCTTTGAAATGAGCTAGCTCCTTTTAATCCAGAAGATTAAATGATTTGCTTTCTATCCTGTCCTACCAGTGATCAAAAGATCACTGCCCTAGAATATGTTCTCTTTGTAGAGACTCGAGAAATGTGGGGCAAATTGTAAAATCTTTTTATAAATTTATGAGGACCTTGCCTGTTTATGGTGTTCCAGTCTAATGTAGGCCATGCTTCTTTGGATGCATACATATAGAATCCATTCCTTCCATTTCAACCATACTTAGCACAACACAGTCTTTACGGAGGATAAGGAAAAAATATTCAGCTTAGTGTTTGTGGGGCAACTCATTTCATGATAAATGCTTGCACTAAGTGGAGCTCACAAAGATTTCATACAAAGATTAATAATGCTTATGTAATGCTATTAAGAACAGCCAACATCCCACAATCTGTTTTTGTGCCTATATATTTAAACCTTTTTTTTTTAATTGGTTGGCAATGACTTCTAATCACCAGACTAGTTCTGTTGAGGATAATCCCATGAAAAAGCATACTCACACATAAGAGGGGGAAAAATCAGGCATGGACAAAATCATCTCTACCTTTATACATTGCACTGTTGGAAAAAACAACAACAGCAACAGATATCCCCATGTATCTGGCTATGAGGAGATCCTAGGTCAGCTATGGGAGAGCTTCTCAAGTATAGAAAAATAGCTCAGCTTCCTCACATGTGGAATCATTGACACTAACACTAACTAGCACTCAGATTGTACGTTGTTCATGCAAAAAGTGCTTCTCATTTTAATGCTACCCCATTCTGCCTTTCCTATAGGTTTTGTAGCTCTAGAAATTCCAAAGTCCATTTTTTTTTCTTTCTGGGGAAGAAATGCTGTTTAAAAAATGTCCACCTACAAAACATATATAGAAAGTTATATCAGCCATGAGAAGGAGGAAATCTGGGGGGAAAGCACAAACTTGGCTGGCAGAACACACATGATTAAGTTTTCAAAAGTAAATCATCTTTGCTCAAGAGCAGACCACATAATAGGTACTTGTGGAATATTTTAGTCAGTCTGTAAATATTTATTAAGTGCCTACTATATGTCACTGGCACCTAGGTGGCACTGTGACTAGAGTGCTGGGCCTGGAGTAAAGAAGGCCTGAGTTCAAATCCAGCTTCAGACATTAGCTGTGTGACCCTGAGCAAGTCATTAAACTCTTTACCTTTGTTTCCTCATCTGTAAAATGAGAAAGAAATAGCAAACCACTCCCATATCTTTGTCGAGAAAAGCGCAAATGGGGTTGTAAAGAATTGGACATGACTGAAATGACTAAGCAACAACACTCACCAAACATTACGATAAGCAGTAGAGATACAAAAAGAGTGTCAAAAGAGTCCCTGCTCTAAAGGAAGTCAGTCTAGTCAGAGATACAAGAAGCAAAGAAATGCGTACAAACAAACTAGGTACAGAATAAAGAGGAAATGATGGAGAAGGGAACCTGGAAGTTAGGAAATTCTTCCTGCAGAAGATATTTGCTCAGTGAAAATATTGATAATAGAGAAGTTGAGATTTATTCATTTACACACTGGACATACTACTATGCCTTGTTCTAAATTCTGAGTAAGTAGCCATTTATTAAATATTAATTGAAATTCAGAAAAGAACTTTATGGCTCTTAAAATTGCAACAAACTATTATCCCTAACAATCTTAGAAAATCCAGTACAGTGATAAAACATTCTTCCTAAGTATGTTAGCAAAGACATTGGGAAACATATATATCATGGTCATGGTTCTGCAATCACATTGATGTCCTTCACATAGGTAAATATGTCTTTCCCCCACCTCTGAAGCAAATTACATGATGCCATGCATATGGCAGACACTAAATTCATGTTTGCTGAGAACACAGATGAATGATAAAGAATTCACTACAAGGCTGTTGTTTTCTTTTCAGCAACTCCTTTCTCCAGTGAGGTGCAATCTAAAGAATACTGGATTTAGAATCAAGAGGACAAATTTGAAACCCACTTTTAATACTTATTGGCTTTGTGACCATGAACAAGTCATTTAATTGCTTTTAGCATTAGTTTCATCTATAAAACACAGAGAAAAAACATCGGTACAGGCTGTTTCAGGGGGTTGTCATGCAGCACAGATCTGGTCATCCATATAAAGCTATTTGTAGTTTACATTTATTACATTGTATTAATACCTTGTATGGATTATGAATATCCATATAAAGCTGTTTGTAAACCACATCTATGCCTGTTGGTCAGATCAACTGTTGTCTCTCTACACTCCCTCTTGATCATCATTTTCAATCTGAGTCAGCTCACCTACTCACTACCTGTGGGATGTTGTGAATTCATAGAATCCTTGAGCCTCCGCTTCAAAAAGATGAGTCTAGAAAGTTTAGGGGAACTACTCAAAGACACATACAGCTAGTAAGCTGCATAGATGGAATGGATAGAAAACATGCTTGACCAAGACAATTTAAAGTCATCAAAAGAGAAGTTACAAAGGAAGGAAAAAGAGAAAGTAGGAAGCTACAATTGTCTCTTTTATTGTCCCTAATATATTTTTCTCTTTAAAAAGGAAAACTCCTTTTGAGAGGAGCAACATCTTTTATTAATTGTTTAATTTCATTCAAACTCAAATCCAATCAACTCTTACTAAGTGCTTATAATGTTCTAGACTTTTCAGATACAAAAGTGAATAAGAACTCTAGTCTAGCCACAATCAACCAGTAGGCATGATAAAATGTAGATATGGATAATTAGAACATGATAAGTGCATGGGTGAGTTACAAACAGGGGTGAATTATTCATGGTTGGGAGAGAGCCACAATGTAAGTTGCACTAGAGCTGGGCTTTGAAGGAACAGGGAACTTTTAACAGGCAGTGTGGTCTGAAGGATGCTTGTTCCCAAACATGGGCAACAAGTAAAGGAGGCGGGAAACACCAGGACTAACTAAGGAAACAGAAAACCATCAAATTTGGTTAGAATCTAGGGACAAGTGGCCTTTTTGGTGTCATAATGATGTAGTCAAAGTGTTAGAATTAGTTTCCAGTTTGGCTTGCATAGAGAATTGGCATGCTTCATTCACAGACCGCACTTTAAGACCATATAGAAATCTTATAAAAGTATGGTCTTGATATGGGTGAGAATGGCAATGATTTGGCACAAACCCACCCTCAGTACTATAAAACATGTCCATACGTCTCTCCTTTCCTAATCTCTGGCTTTTAGTTTCTTACCTAAAGATCTGCACAGATTTTATAATTAAATAATGGAGATATTAAAAAATATATCATATTTTACCAGGATAGCCCCTACCACTCAACTGTTTGCATTTACTTCATGGCTGTAGTCAAAGTATATGAGAGCTTTCCTGATCCCCTCTCACTCCCAATTGAGCATTATTTCTCTGAAAGTTATTTTGTGTATTTTTGTATTTATTTGTGTACATCTCATACTTGTTCTACCAGCAGAATGTAAGCTCCATGAGATCAAGGACTGTTTCATCTTTATCTTTGTATTGTTAGTAATTAGATATGTGTCAGACACATAATTGGAGAGTAAGTTGAATAAATGCTTTATTATTTTAATTTAATTGATCCAGTCATAGTCTAGAAATGATACTGCATGCTACTCTATATGGATCAGTCAGTGAGCCTGGTTTCTGCTGACCTAAGTCTTTCCAGCAAAAAGCTCCTTCTTTGACACATAAAAATGGTAGCATTGTGTTTAAAAATATTCACTTTTACTGTCAGTTTAGGGTATTACTTAAAAAGGGGATAACAGATGGGAATATCAACTCAGTTCTACTTGAAATGATTTGTGGAATGCCCTTTTTAGTCATCTGAAATGATGAGTTTTTGAGTGCAGAGGCCAGCAAAGACAAGATCTGGTCATTTTAGACATTGTGGGCAGACCAGAATGTCGCTTTTCAATATTGAATGTTGGTCAGTCATTTTTCAATCGTGTGTGACTCTTCATGATCCCATTTGAGGTATTCTTGGCAAGGATACTGGAGTGCTTTGCCATTTCCTTCTCCAGTTCATTTTGCAGACCAAAAATTGATGTGAATAGGATTAAGTGACTTTCCCAGGATCACATAGCTAATAAGGGTTTCAAGGTTACATTTGAATCCAGTCCGCTTGACTCCAGGGCTGGTGCTCTATCCACTGCACCAACTAGCTGTCTTTTCAATATCAAATATACTACCTTTAACACTCTTTACCTCCAATTCCCTAATACAGATACAGAATGCAGAAATACAGAAACACACACATTGACATACTTACACCATATTTTTGGATTCAACAACCCACCTTACACTAGTAATACATAATCCATCTTGCAAGTATACACCCTTCCAATGCATTCTCTAGAATTAGACAGCCAATGAAGAAGCATATAGTAAGCACCTACTATGCTAAGCCATGGGGATACAAAGAAAAATGAACTCCAGCTCTCAAAAAGCTCACCAGTGTAATGAGAAAACCTAATGCCAATAACTTCATACATATAGGTTGTAGCCTAGTTAATTTGAAACAGTCAACAAAGAGAAGGTACTAACATTGAGGAGGAGAGGGAAAAGATCCATGCAGAAAGTGGGATTTGAAGTGAAGTTTGAAGGAAGCCAGAGAAGTTAGGAGATAGAAAGAGAAAGCCCTAAGCATGAGGAGAGGGAGGGGACAAGAGCCAGTGAAGATGCCTGGAGTCAGGCAATTAAGTGAATAGTTAGAGGAAGTGCAAAGAGATTAAAATCTTTGGATTGTAGATTGGGGGGAGGTACAACGTATAAGACTGCTGGAAAGGAAAGAAGTGGCCTGGTTTTGTAGGGCTTTAGAAATAAAAAGAGAGGATTTTGTATCTGATAATGGAGGTAATAAGGGTCCACTGGAGATGATTGAGTAGGAAGGATGACATAGTCAAATGTGTTTTAGGCTGAAAATTTTTTTTTCCTAAGTAGAGATCAGACTGGAGCAGGCAAACACTTGAAGCAGGATGACCAACCTGCAGCCTATTCAGAGCTTTTCACTGTCAATTTCTTCAGTTGCTTAAACATGGAGTCCACATGGGATTGTGTAGATGTGTATATCTGAGGGAGACTAGTAGAGAGAAAGACTTTTGGCATGTTGCTCCTATGTCTATAAAAGGAAAACAGTGATCATCCATTTTTCTTCTGTCATTACCTGAACGTCCATGGCTTTCTTAAGGACTGCCACATTTCAACATTGTTTTATTATCAAGGGTCAGAATGATGTACTTCTCTACAAAACAATTCAGCGCAGTCCACTTGGCTCTTTGAGAAGATAAACTCAAGTATTCCTGAAATCAACTTTGCCTAAGGAGATGTGTTGCAGTCTAGGGTCTTGGGGAAAAAAACCCTGAAATGCAAGGGCAAAAGATGTGGTGTGCCTCAAAAGAATTTCACCATTCAAGCCTTCTTTTAGTCTAAGAAGTTTATTAAAACACTGGTTGAGGTGGGCAAGGTTCCTAGTGAGTCTACACATCTGGTAGGGACAAGACTAACTATATATATATATATTTGCTTTTTGGAGGAGAGAAGGCAGGGCAATTGGGGTTAAGTGGCTTGCCCAAGGTCACAGGGCTAGTAAGTGTTAAGTGTCTGAGGCTGGATTTGAACTGAGGTCCTCCTACTCCAGGCCCAGTGCTCTATTCACTGTGCCACCTAGCTGCCCCTGACTTCTTTGTTAATAGGGAAAAATATTGTGGGAAGATTTGGACAGGATCAAGGAGTAGCAAATAACCTGGGGTGGTCCAGACATAAAAAAGAAAGGGGCTAGATAGTATTAAGGGGTGGGAAATAGCCTTGGGGTAGTCTGAAATAAAAGGCTGGGCTGGGTCAGAGGTAAAGGAGGATGGAGGTTTGGCTGGGGTTGGCACCATAAAAAAAGGACAGTTGAAAGGATTTTTATCTAGGTGGGGAAGTGTGGGAAAGTTCAGGATCTGAGTTGCACTTTTGGGTCCAGCTCCCATACCCCATCAATGTCTAGCATATGTCAGGTAACCAGTGGGAAAGGTGATTATTCAGTTCAGTTAACACTGGAATTCAGACTCCACAATAACTGGTATATTATCACACATCCAGTGGGAATCCCTGCAGAG
>NW_027185887.1:5556891-5559391 GCF_028583685.1 Petaurus breviceps papuanus
TCAGAGACAACATGCAAATAATGATGCATAGACAGTATAAACTGGAAGTGAACTCAAAGGGAAGGCAGATATCACTGTAGTGGAAAAAAATAAGTGTTGAGAAGAATATTGAGATGTTTGGCTGATGGGAAATTCTAACTATAATCATAACAAATTCAGCTTAAAATGGGATATCTAGTTCTGATCAAAGTTAAAAGTGTTTTAATAACCTTTCTGCTTCCCTTTAGGAATAAAATTAAAAATAACTAAATACTGCTCAATCTCATCCCATCCAAAAGCTTTTAAGAATCTTTCTACTTGTAGAGGCCAAGCCCTAGTTCCAGATGACAGAGTTTGGTTGTTGATTTCTATACACCCCAGTTCTTGACTCAGTTAAATTCACTGCAATAACAATTCATTAATATTCCCTTATATGCATGGCATTCCACTAGGTTGAATTATTAGAATACATCTTATATTTTCAAGCTAGGCCTTACAGACTGATAGGACCAGAGGAAAGAATTCAGTTGCACCAAATGAATTGCTGTTTAACTGGGTAAAAATCTATTCATTAAGTCCTGGAATTGATTCCTGTGTGTCTGTGGTCAATTCTCATAACATCTCTGGGCTTTTTTTTTTCCTCATCTGAAAAAAGAAAGAGTTGGATTAGTAACATTCCAGCTCTAAATCTGTTCCTTTTTTTTTGGACACTATGTTCATGTGAGTAGAACCACTGTAAGGGATTGGTTGTAGTATATGAGCAACAATCCCACAGGATGAGAAGGTATTGATGGTTGTGATCTGTACCACTGAGTGTAAACCCCAGAGTTTGATGAGGCCACAAGTCCATTTATGTGTCAAAGTATATACATGCATACATACATGTATATATATATGTATGTATGTATTTATCCATATATAACTACACAGCTAGCAATCTTTCTTTTGCCTCTATTATATTTGTAGATCAATAAAATGGTTCTGAGACTTTCCCTAAAATTTGTATTTCAAAATGCAGAGTGCTTAATTGAATATAACATGACTACTGTCCTCTCCCAGTCCCTCAAAGGCATATATATATATATGTATGTATCTGCAATCATTTGATCTGCTTTTATTTGCAAATGTCCTAAGTATATGACCTACCTCATAGAATCATAATGATCAAATAAGGCAATATAGGTAAAGCAGGCTGTAAACCACAAGGCAGTATATAAATGTCACCTTTTTTATTAAAAGTCATTGAGATATTCAAACTATATAAAATATGTTACCAACACAGGACCACTGATTTTCAAAGCTTGAATAGATCTTCTGGTTCAACTCATTCATTTTAAAAATAAGGAAACTGAGGGGCGGCCAGGTAGCACAGCAAGTAGGAGCACTGGCCCCAGTGTCAGGATGACCTGGGATCAAATCTGAGCTCAGACACTTAGCACCCACCCAGAAACACCTGGCTGTGTAACCTTGAGCAAGTTACTTAACCCTGATTGCTTTAAAAAAAAATAAGGAAACTGAGATTGGTTGAGATGTTAAATGATTTGCCCAAAGATTCACCATTTGTAAATAGTAGATATGAGATACAAATTGAGGTTTTCTGATTCTAATTATATATAATATAATATAAATTTATGTTATATATATAATTCTGGTTCTCTTTATACTACAATAAACTTAGCATTCACGTTTCATTGTTTTCTAATCCATATGATTAAGACCACTTTTTGTTTCACTTAGGAATTAGAGAACACAATGCAATTATCAAGGGACAGCTTAAGAGGGAAAGGTAACTTGTAAAGATATTCATATATGGATATATATATATATACACACATGTATACACATATGTGTATGCAATGCGTGTGTATATGAAGATATGTGTGTATTCCCTTCTCCACTAAAGACTGCTAAGTCTCGTTATGATATGAGGATAGTCCTGAGTTTTTTTTCTAAAAGAATATTAATTGTATTCAATTTTTATACCACATTTCTTTCAGAATATAACCCTCCATCCTCTCCTCTCCAACAACAACAACAACAACAAAATGAATTCATAATTCAATGTAAGAAAAAGATTTTCAAAAAGGGAAAAAATAGGTAGCAAAGGTATTTCAATAAAACTGACAAAATTGTCTGGCAGTCTATAAAATGGATAACTCACAGGATCCCTTACTTCTATAAAAGAGGGAAGGATGTCCATTTTCTCAACTCTTTATCAGTTATAGTTTCAGTCATCACAAAATGTTCATCTTCATTTCATTGTGGTAGTTGTGACTGTTACTGTATTTCCTCTTTATGGTGTTAGTGATTGTGTATATTATTTCCCTGGGTCTGTTTCACTTCTTATTTGTTCATTTAAATTTTCTCGTGGTTCTCTGAATTTCTTATATTAATCATGTCTTATACCACTTCAATATGCTATTACATGCACATATCCTAATTAATTTAGCCATTCTCTAATCCCTGAGTTCTTAAAGACTATTTCAGTAAACTGGAAGCTTTGACAGATCCTTTCCACTCT
>NW_027185887.1:5564391-5596133 GCF_028583685.1 Petaurus breviceps papuanus
ACTGTTCTTTGGCTTCTGGGAGGAACTTCTCCCTAGACTACAATGACAATTTAACACTCCCCTCCTCCCCCTGAAAAAAAAATGTGAGAAAAACAACAGGGTTCTCCAGCTTCCATCTCCCCAGTCAGATAGTCAATGAATGCTTTCCTGGTTTATTTTACCAAAGGCAGGAAGGAAAACCCTAAATCAAGTTTTAAATTCTCTGAATCTCGGTTTCTTCAACTGTAAAATGGATATAGTATTTATAGGACTTACCTCACTTAGCTGGTATTATAAGACGCAAATGAGATGATGAATCTAAGTTGTTTCAAGTCTTAGAATGCTCTATATACCTAGCGACAATCATTATGATATTAATTATTCTTGTTATTCAAATTACTCCACTGACTGAAAAGATAAGGTAAAATGATAAAATATGGGGGATACATCTAGATGAAAAAGTAGGAAAATATTCATTTTTTTTTTGGAATAACGTGATAGTGATACAGATACAGAGCAGCTAGGTGGTACAACAGATAACATGTTGGGTCTGAAGTCAGGAAAACTCATCTTCCTATGTTCAAATATGGCCTCTGACACTAATTAGCTATGTGACCCTGGGCAATTCATTTAACTTTGTTTGCCTCAGTTTCCTCATCTGTATAATGAACTAGAGAAGAAATGGAAAAACATGCTAGTATCTTTGCCAAGAAATCCTCAAGTTGGGTCATGAAGAGTTGGAAAAGACTGAACAACAACAATGCAGATTCTCCATTTAAACTGATCCTTTCCACAACTATACTATCAGCACCAGAAAGTTTTAAGAAAACAGTTAATGAACAGAGAAGTAGAAACTGAAATCAGTTAAATCATTTATGATCTCACCAGATTGGTGTGAGAAGCATAGGGATAGAAGAATAGATAGAAAAGTGATTTTTTACATAGTTTTTTTTTTTAC
Organism: Petaurus breviceps papuanus; assembly: GCF_028583685.1. Classification (NCBI taxonomy): domain Eukaryota; kingdom Metazoa; phylum Chordata; class Mammalia; order Diprotodontia; family Petauridae; genus Petaurus; species Petaurus breviceps. Next base: position 5,565,329 of record NW_027185887.1, read on the forward strand.
CATTTTAAAGAAGTTCTACATGTTATTTAATAATCAGTGCTTTTAACATTGTGGCATGATATAAATAACACATTTTAGAATTGCAGAAATGGTGGTTCAGAGAATTTAAGGGATTTGCCAATGTCATAAACCTTACAAGTAATGGAGCTAAGATTAGAAAGAAGCCAAGTTGTCTTACTGTAAAGCCAGTACTTGTGTTTCCTACTTGCAATGAAAAGCTAATGTACCAGAAATGCAGACATAAATTATTGGCCCCCTAATATCCCTCTCTCTAATAATCAAACGACACTTTGACTTGTCAGGTCTGTGGCTCTTATATTGGTGGAAGTGTAAAGTAGAGCTCACTAACTCTAAAAATTGTCAACGTGGCTTAAAAGGAATTAATTTCACATATAACCTGAGGCTCCAATATAAAAGTAATGCTCAGCAGTACATGTCTATATTTTATTTTATTTTAGTATTTTCAGAGGGGGAAAGACAGGGCAATTGGGGTTAAGTGACTTGCCCAAGGTCTCACAGCTTGTGTTAAGTGTCTGAGACTGGATTTGAACTCAGCTCCTCCTGACTCCAGGGTCAGCACTCTATTCACTGAACCAGCTAGCTGACCCCTACATCTCTATATTTACAGTTGGTTTATTAGTCCAGAAACAAGTCTGTCTCCTTGATCTTGAAAAGCATTCATGACATATTAATTGCAGTAATTAATAGTTTTAACCTTACATCACTACTTACAGTCGAAATATTTTTTAAGTTTCATGGTCATGGAATGATTCATGATAGTTCAGCATTCACAAAAGGATTCAATTTTTATAAAATGTTTATTTAGCACCTGCTATTAGCAAGGCATTAGGCAAGGTATTAACACTACAAGGATAGATACAACAAAGACCGTACTTTCACATAACTATAATTTAAATATAGCCAATAGGTGGTGTTGTCTGGCCGGGTTTACAGGTATTAGGCAGAAATCAAAATTTAAAGGAATTTCCATCCTCCTCTAGCTCTGACCTTTGTAATCTGAGAGTGATAATTCTTCTTAAACCACACCTTTCCCCTCCCACTAGTGGAAAGTAATTCCTCATCATTACCCCTACTCTTCCTCATCTCCAAGATGAAAAAATAAAAACAAAAAGATAGTTTTCACCACCACCACCTCCTCCCCTCAGTTAGACTGACAATGAAGGACTTCCTAGCTTCTTGTAGACCAAGGAGAGAAGGAAAAACCTGTATCCAATTTTAAATTGTTTTTTTTTAATTTTATTTAAATTAATCAAAGCATTAGATTCTCTAATGATTTCCTCTCAGTATTCCTCAGATTGGGTAAAAGGAGGAGGAAAGAAATCCTTTCCCTAGCATTCTTGCCATTAGACAGGGTGTCTTTTTTTTTGTTTTTGTTTTCCATGTTTAGTAGAAAGAATTTGACATAGCTTCACTCAGAAATGAGATCTCAGATTCTGATGTTGGACATTTTACCTGCATTTCCTATGAAAGTTAAGCCCAAACAAAACTCCAAACTTGGACCTAAACTGTTGTGCTATGTCATCATCACCATTCTTTCAAGTTACAAAAATTCTATAGATACACAAGTTGTCAACAGCCATTGGTAGTTGTCTAAGGTGTTTTCCTGATCTGAATTGTATTACACATATTTCATTGATCAACTGAGTCTGGTCATTCATAGAATATACTTTGTGAATTCTCTTAACTTCATCCCAATAGAAGTTATTCAACATTCCTCCAAAACATTTTACTTTGTCTTTTAAGACTCAAATAATTTGATCGAATAATAAAGATCTTTCCTGTCTCTCAAGATGGAGGACAAAAAGCCACCCAAGGAAAACAAGGTCAAAAAGGAAAAAAAAGAGAACAAAAAGGAAGATGTAGCTGAAAAGGTCAAAAAGCCTCAAAAGCATTGTAGTTGGAACCCAGTCCTGGCCTAAAGAATTGGTAGATACTCCAGGTCTGCAATGTATTCCCGGAGAGCCATGTACAAGTGGAAATAGGCTGCCCCCAAAACTTGGATTGAAAGAAAGAAGAAAGAAAAACTGCTTGCTACTATCCGCTACTATCTCAAAGCCTGTTGGTGGTGATAAGAATGGAGGAACTTGAGTGGTAAAGATCTGCAAAATGCCTAGGAATTACCCTACTGAGGATGTGCCTAGAAAGCTGCTAAGTCATGGCAAAAAGCCCTTTAGCCAACGTCTGAGGAGACTCCGAGCTAGCATCAAGTCAGGTACCATTCTAATCATGCTCACTGGCCGCCATAGGGGCAAGTGACTGATTTTCCTGAAGCAACTGGCTAGTGGCTTGCTACTGGTGACTGGACCTCTGACCATCAACCATGTTCCTCTGAGAAGGACCCATCAGAAATTTGTCATTGCCACTTCTACCTGGGTTAAACTTTTATATCAGCAATGCAATATTCACAATGCCTACGGCAATTACAGATATGCTGATGTAGTTATCAATCAAAAATATATCAGGCTTTCTATATTGTAATATAATGCCAAAAGGAGGCAACTTCCCAGGTTCAAAATACCAGCATAGGTGCTCTCTATTTTATTCAGTGACAAACCAAGAACAGAGAAGATCAAAACATGACATCATTCAAAATACAGCATTTACTAAGTGTGATTAAATAATCTCCAAGGACTACCCCACCCCAGGACTTTCCAATCATTCAATCAATTACAAAGTCCCAGTTCTAAATACTACTCCACCCCTAGGCTATACCTTCATTTGGTCCACCACAAAACCCCTCTTCTCAAATGGAGATTATTTTCCAAACATAGGTAAAATACCTTCATTTGTCAATCACAGAGCACAATAAGGTCAAAAGTTCCCCACCCCTAGGATCACAATTGAATCTACCCCAGAGTTACATCAAGTTTAAACACAGCACTTAATACCCAAATGGAGGTCTTTTCTTCATCTTGACAAGAGGCAAGTTCTCAGCAATCTTAGTTCCTGGGGAGACAAGGCTTAGCAAGGCCATAAGATACATTGCCAGTCCCTTCATGAATTTATCCTCTGTCTGTAGAACAGTCCTAGAACCCCTGAACACATTAGCAAAGCCCTCTCCCAGGATTTCTGTAAACATACAACAAGAAAATCCTTCTTCAGGGCTTCTGAACCAACAGAAAGACCCCTGCAACAACAGCACTGTCCCTCACCAGTGGACAGTATTCACTCTGTCTGCCGGACAGTCTCCAGACCCCTGCAACAACAGTACTGTCCCTCACCAGTGGACAGTATTCACTCTCTGTCTGCAGGACAGTCTCAGGCCTTCTTAGCGAACAGCCAGGTTCCAGGACTTCTTCAACAAAAGGACAGTCTTTCACCAGTGGACAAATCTGGCAAAATAACATCAAAACAGACAGACAAAGTACCAGCAAAACAGCCATGTCTCCTCAGTCCTTGGCAGCTCAGGGGGCAGGTCTCAAAAGTCCAGGGCAATTCAAAGCGGCCACCAGCAATTCTCTTAGTCTCTCTCTCCACGAGGTGCTGCTACCAAAAAAAAATCTTCCGCCTCTCTCTAGTGTCTCTCCAAATCTACATCACCAGCTCCTCCCAGCTCAGGACTTTCTTTTCACATCAACAAGCCCATCCCACAGGTGGGATTAACAAACTCTGGGTTTTAACACAATCAATTTGAAAACCAAGCCAATACAGGGGAATCTTTAATTGCCATTACTATCACAGGGATAAAGAGAGAACATTTATTAAAATACCAAAAGACTGAGTCCCAAAACCAGAAAGTCAAAGCCATCAGAGTAGTTATGAAATTGGCACAGGTAGATAAAGTAGAAAGCACCCACATTCTCAAGCCTTTAAAACAGAACAAGCTACCTCAGGCAAAGGTCCTCTTCTCCCCACTCATAGCAACCACCCAACCATCCTGGAAGCGTGTTCCCAGCAGCTCCGGCCCCTGGTAGTCCTCAGCAGGAGTCCTTAGCAGAAATTCTGGCTGACTCAGAAAGGGGTTCGCTCTTCCACTGCCGCTGCCTCTGCTGCTGCTGCTGCCGTCGCCACCACTGCTAGCCACCACAGGAACTCTAGCTTTTCTTCTGCTTCCTCTTGCTCCACCCCTTCCTGCTACGTCAGCAAGCCCAATGGGGCATGGAAGACCTTTAAATCCCATAACCCTCATAACCCTTACAAATGGGAATTTAAATTTTTAAGATCTTCCCTGCCCCTAGGCTAAAGTGCACCTGGAACCTGGGGTGGGATGCTTGTTTTTCAGTAGATACTTCTTGATTGGCCAGTGAGTCAATAAGGTTGTTACATTCTCTGAGCCAGGAGAAGGCTATATAAGCCCTGATGTGTAGCTTTGTTTTGGGGCTCACTTTGAGAAGTGTTCTGTGATTTGATCAGATGAGACTCTGGGAAGCTGTTGTTGAGAGTCCCCTGGCTTTGAAAAACCCAGATGTTGAAACCCAGATGTTGATTTGGTATGGATGTAATGGTTGGACAGTTTGGAAACTGTCTACTTGATCTGTTTCTCTGTCTTGATAATTCTGTCTATATGCTCTGAAGTTCGGGGTGCTGACCTTTTCCTCCTGAACTAGGTAAACTATACATATGTTTGACTGATTAAAGTAAACTTGTTAACCCATTTTGAGTTGCTTCCCTTTAACAAAGCAGATCCAAGAACCTGTGTTGGCAGACACCCTGGGAATGCTGGGGTGCTTGCTGCTACACCTTTCAAGTGTGAAAATTCCAAATCATCTTACTGATGCTTACTTCAAGAAGAAGAGGCTCCATAAACCTAGACACCAAGAAGTAGAGATTTTTGACACAAAAAAAGAGAAATACCAGATTACAGAGCAGCACAAGGCTGATCAGAAAACAGTAGACTCTCAGATCCTACCCCAAATCAAGAAAATTCCTCAGCTCCATGGCTACCTGTGTTCTGTCTTGTCTGTCTCCAAAGGAGTTTATCCTCACAAACTGGTGTTTTAAATGCCTTGCAGATAACACTTATTAAAATATTTGCAATAGTTAAAAAAAGTTCCTTATGAATATCAACTTTCATAATGACTTTTCTCAAGTAGTATATATTTATTTTCATAATTTTCATTCAGTATGACAATATTTGACCAATCACCAAAGGACATTTCACTAAGTGATCAAAAAGTAAGCAGTTCAAGACAGTGATAGCATTGTATCAAACAGCAGCAAACCATCAGCAATAAATACCAGTAGCTTCACACTTGCACTTGGATAAACTGTTCAATAAGAGTTATACAATAGAACCATTAATTAATAGGCTTTTATATAAAATTGTAACAGAGAGGTTCAAAAGATTAAACACAGTGATGATAGATACATAGGAAAAAGAAAAAAGTTAAAAATAAGAGACACAAATAGGAACAATATTTGAAACAAAATTCAGCTCATAATTCATTGAGAAAACAAGCTAGTAAAATGGGGGGGGGGATGGACTTCAAAAGAAATTTGTTCTCTAAAATGCAAAAATAAATAAAATTTAAGTATCTGATTATTTTTATTCAGAAGTAGCCAATTTTGAATTAAATTCTTTGCTGAACTCAAATTGTAAAGGGAAAAAATGAATTAATTCTAAGCATAATATTGAAATTTCAGAAAGATAATCAAAATACATAGTTTTTGTAGTGAAGGTATTTTCAATTCATACAGCTCTAATGCTAGTAATCCTACATAAAAAGGAAATGAGGGAGTCAGGATGGCTGAGTAAGCAGTAGATCACTATCCCTTTTTCATTCTCATCCCAAACACCCATAAAACAATGCCTCAGAACAGATCCTAGAATAATGGAACCAGTGGAAAGATGGGATGGAGCAGTCTTTTGATCCAAGAGACTTAGAGGATTGACAAATAAGGTTTGTATCACTCAGGCAAAAGGGGAGCACAGTGTCATAGCAAACCCATGGCAGGCACCTCCTCAACAAACCAGTGGAAGATCCTGAGTCCCAGAGACATGGAACAGACAAATGCCAACACCGGGACCCCCCATATGCCTTATCAAAATCAGGAGAACTGGCAGACAGCAGCTCATAGAGCCACCATGTGTAATGTAGCCCCAGGTGGGTAGGTGTTTTCTGGCTGTCAAACCTCTCTGTTCTTCAGCACAACCATGGAGAAAGGCAGAAGAACCTCACCTGGCCTCAGCACATGCCACACACCACATATGACACTATGACACATACAGTTCAGCACCAGGTAAGTTGCCAGACCACTATAACCTCCAGTGACCAGCACCAGAGGCCTCAGGGCACAAAGCTAGTGACCAGGCTCCTGGACTCCAGTACAAAAAGCTTTAGGCAGTGCCTGCTGTGCTCTAGCAGGAGCAACTCAAAAACTGAGCAAGATGCAAAAATAAACAATGAACAGAGACTGTTTCTATGGAGACAGGAAAGATCAAACCACAAATTCACAAGAGGACAACTTGTCAATCTACCTGCATCCAAAACCTCAAAGGGGTCTATGAACTGGTCTCAAGCCCAAAAAGCCTTCTTGGAAGAGTTCAAGAAGGATTTAAAAGTCAAACAAAAGAGGGTAGAAGAATTGGGGAAAAAATAAGAGGTATGCAGGAGAGTCTACAGCTTAAAAAGGAAGGACAAAAATTGGACGTAGAAAACAATTCCTTCAAACATAAAGTTGGTCAAATTGGGATGGGGGGAAATCCACTGAAGAAAACGATTCCTTAAAAAGTAGAATTGGTCAAATGGAAAAGAAGTTGGACAATTGGAAGGTAATGACTCTATGAGACATCAAGAATCATTTAAAGGGTGGTTAGGTGGCACAGTGAATAGAGCACTGGCCATAGAGTCAGGAGGACCTGAGTTCAAATCCAGCCCCAAACACTTAACACAAAAACAACTAGCCATGTGACCTTGGGCAAGTCACTTAACCCCAACTGCCTTCCCCTCTCCAAAAATAAAAGCATCATTTAAACAAAATGAAAAGAATGAAAAAACAGAAGAAAATGTAAAATACCTCATTGGAAAAACAACCAACTTTGAAAATAGATCAAGGAGAGAGAATTTAAGAATTATTGGTCTACTTGAAAGACGTGGCTAAAAAAGAACTTGGACAGCATCCTTCAAGAAATTATCAGGGAAAATTGTCCTGGCCACCTAGAACCAGAGGATAAAGTGGCCATTAAAAGAATTCACAGATCACCTCCTGAAAGAGACCCCAAAATGAAAACTCCAAGGAATCTTGCAACCAAGTTCCAGAATTTTCAGATCCAGGAGAAAATACTGCAAGCAGCCAGAAAGAGACAATTTAAATTTCAAGGAACCACAGTCAGCATTACACAGGAATTAACAGCTTCTACATTAAAGTGTCACAGGGCCAGGAATATGATGTTCTGGAAGGCAAAGGAGCTTGAATTACAACCAAGAGCCAACTATTCAGCAAAAGTGTGTATAATTTTGGTGGGGGGAGAAAGAGGAACATTCAAACATATAGGGGACTTTCAGTCATTCCTGATTAAAATAAACAAACGACTGAACAGAAAATTTGGTCTTCAAATAGAAGACTCAAGAGAAGCATAAAAGGGTAAACAGGAAAGAAAAAAAGATGTCATTAAATAAGGTTAGACTGTTTACATTCCTACATGGGAAGATGATACTTGTAACTCTTGAGAACTGTATCTTTATTGTGGCATTTAGAAGGGCATAGAAGGTGTGAGAATAAGTTGAATTTGATGTGATGATAAAAATAATGGGTAGAAAAAAAAGAATTGTACTGGGAGAAGAGGAAAAGGGGACGCAGAATAGGGTAAATTGCATGACAGGAAGAAGTGAAAAGACCTATTACAGTAGAGGGAAAGAAGGGAAGGGGACAAGGATTGTTTGAGCCTTACTTTCCTTGGATTTGGCTCAGAGAGGGAAAGCATACACATTCAATTGGTTATAGAAGACTATCACACTCTATAGAGCAGTAGGAGGAGAAAGGAAAAAGAAAAGGGAGGGAAGAGATAGAAGGCAGGGAAGAAATAGTAGGGGAAAGAGGAAAGGGAGGGGGGCTGATAGAAGGGAGGAGAGATTAAGGGAAGCAGTGGTCAGAGATAAAACACTAGTGAGGAGGAAAAGGGTGAAAGGAGAGAGAAAAGTATAAATGGAGGGAAATAGGATGGAGAGAAAGACACATTAATCATAACTGAATGGGAATGGGATGACCTCTCCCATAAAACAGAAGTGGATAGCAAAGTGGATTAAAAACCATAATCCTACAATATGTTGTTTACAAGAAACACATTTGAAGCAGAGAGATACATGCAGAGTACAGGTAAAAAGCTGAAGCAGAATATATTATGGAGTCAACTGAAGTTAAAAAACAAAACAAAACAGGGGTAGCAATCCTGTTCTCAGACAATATAAAAACAAAAATAGATCTAATTAAAAGATATAAAAAAGGGAACCACATATTGGTTAAAGATACCATAGACAATGAAGTAATATCAATACTAAACACATATGCACCAAATTTTATAGCATCCAAATTCTTAGAGAAGTTAAGTGAGTCATAGGAAGAAATAAACAGCAAAACTCTACTAGTAGGGCACCTCAACCTCCCCCATCAGAATTAGATAAATATAATAAAAATAATAAACAAGAAAGAAATTAAAGAGGTGAAGATTATTTTACAAAAGTTAGATTTGGTAGACCTCTGGAGAAAATTGAATGGGAATCGAAAGGAATATACCTTTTTTCAGTGGTACATGGCACCTACACAAATATTCACCATGTACTGGGGCATAAAAACCTCACAAAGAAAGGCAGAAATATTAAATGAATCTTTTGCAGATCACCATACAATAAAAATTGCATGCAATAAAGGGCCATGAAAAGATAGACTAAAAATTAATTGGAAACTAAGTATCTAATCCTAAAGAATGAGTGTGTCTAACAATAAATCCTAGAAACAATCAATAACAACTTCCCAAAAATTATAATAATAAGACAACATATCAAAACTTATAGAATGCAGCCAAGGTGGATCTTAAGAGTAAATTTTGTACGTCAACATGCTTGTATAAATAAAATAAAGAAAGGAGCAATCAATGAATTGGTCATGCAACTAAAATTTCTAGAAAAAGGATAAATTAAATATCCTCAATTAAATACCATATTAGAAATTCAGAAAATCAAAGGAGAGATTAATAAAATTGAAATGAAGAAAACTATTGAACTAATAAATAAAACTAAAAGCTAGTTTCATGAAATTAAAAAAAATTAATAAAGCAGAGAGACCTGTAGTTAATTTGATTTTAAAAAGAAATAAGAAAAGCAATTTCCAGCATCAAAAATGAAAAGGGTGAAGTCACCACCAGTGAAGAGGAAATTAAAACAATAATTAGGAGCTATTTCATCCAATCATGTGCCAAAAATTTGACAATATAAGTGAAATAGATGAATATTTACAAAAATATAAATTACCTAGGTCAACAGAAGAGAAGATAAAATACTTAACTCCATTTCCAAAAAAAAGAGAAAAATAAATGTGAACAAGAGGACCCCCTAAGAAAAAATTTCTACCATCATATGGATTTACAGGTGAATTCTACCAAATATTTAAAGAACAATTAATTCCAATACTATATAAACTATTTGAAAAAATAGGCAAAGAAGGAGTCCTTCCAAATTCTTTTTATTACACAAATATGGCACTGATACCTAAACCAAGGAGATCCAAAACAGAGAAAGAAAAATTATAGAGCAGGAGAAGCCACATGTAGTCTTCTAGGTCCTTGGGTGCAGCCTTTTGACTGAGTCCACATTTTACAGAACAAATCTCCTTCTTTGGGATTAGATTATTTAGATTCCAATTAATTTTTTAGGGGGATTTATTCTTTGAAGTTTGGATTCAGCCAAAGGGCTGCAATTTGAGGACCTAGAGAGTCACATGTGAATTGAAATTAAGAAAACTATTGAACTGATAAATAAAACTAAAAGTTAGTTTCATGAAATTAAAAAAAATTAATAAAGTAGAAAGACCTGTGGTTGAGGCCACAGTTCCCTACTGCTATTATAGACCAATTTCCTTAATGAATATGGATGCAAACATTTAAATAAAATACTAGCAAAGGGATTACATCGACTTATCATGAGAATAATACTCTATGACCAGGAATGAAGGACTGGTTCAATATTAGGAAAACCATCAGCGTAATTGACTATTTCAACAACAAAATAACAGAAATCATGTGATTATCTCAATAGAAGCAGAAAAAACTTTTGACAAAATACAACACCAACTCCTATTAAAAACACTAGAAAGGACACGAATAAATGGAGTTTTCCTGAAAATAATAAGTAGCATCTATCTAAAACCATCAGTAAACACTATATGAAATGGGGATGAACTAGAAGCATTTCCAATAAGATCAGGATTAAAATTCAATTTTGTACTAGAAATGTTAACTTTAGTTATAAGAGAAGAAAAAGAAATTGAAGGAATTAGAATAGTCAATGAATAAACAAAACTATCACTTTTTGTGTGATATGATTGTGTACTTAAAGAATCAACTAAAAAACTACTTGAAATAATTAACAACTTTAGCAAAGTTGCAGGATATCAAATAAACCCAAACAAATATTTGGCATTTCTATATATTGCTAACAAAGCCCAGTACTAAGAGATAGAAAAAGAAATTCTATTTAAGGTAACTGTAGACAATATTTGGGAATCTACTTGCAAAGACAAACCCAGAGAACTATATGAACACAATTACAAAACACTTTTCACACAAATAAATTCAGATCTAAATAATTGTAAAAATATCAATTGCTCAAGGGTAGGCCAAGCTAATATAATAAAAATGACAATCTACCTAAATTAATTTACTAATTCAGTGCCATACCAATCAAACTACCAAAAAATTATTTTAAAGAGCTAGAGAAAATAATAACAAAATTCAACTTGAAGAGCAAAAGGTCCAGAATAGGAATTAATGAAAAGAAATGCAAAGGAAAGTAGCCTAGTCATATGTAGCTGCAAGCACCCTAGCATACCCAGAATGGCTGCTAGCACAGGTTCTGTGATCTGATTTTCTAAAGGAAAGCAACTCAGAAATGGTTAACAATCTTGCTTTAATCAATCAAACATATATCATTTACCTAGTTCAGGGGAAAAGTCAGCACCCTGAACTTCAGAGAATACAAACAGAAGTTACAAGAGAAAATAATACAATTCAGCAGACAGGGCTTCTAGCTGTCTGACCATTACATCCATACCTAGTTAGTCACTAGAGAGAGAAGCACCAACATCTGGATTTTCAAAGCTGGAGGGCTCAATGATGGCTCAGAGTCCCGTCTGGCAAAATCACACAACTTTTCCCAAAGTGAGCCTCAAAGCAAAACATCGCCTCAGAGGTATATATAGCCTTCTCCAGGATCAGAGAATATCACAACCCTCATGACCCACTTGACTACAAAGTAACAAAATTTGTGCCTTCCTGAAGAACAAGCCTCCCACCATAGGGTTCAGGTGAGCACATGCAGCCTATTGGGGGCAGAGTATGTTTTCAAACCAGGAAAGGTCCTCAAGTTCAATTTAGGCTTATCAAGTGGCAGGGAAGATTTTCAAATTTCTATTACCATTACACCATACCAGATCTTAAATTGTATTATAAAGTAGTAATCATCAAAACTAGCTGGTACTGGATAAGAAAAGGAGTGGTAGATCAGTGGAATAGGTTAGGTACACAAGATACAGTAGTAAATGCCTATAGTAATCTACTCTTTATAAACCCAAAGACTCCAGCTTCTGGGATAAGAACTCACTGTTTGACAAACACTGCTGGACAAACTGGAAAACAGTATGGTAGAAACTAGGTATAGAACAACATCTTACACCGTATACCAAGATAAGGTCAAAATGGTTACATGATTTAGGTATAAAGGGTTAAGCTATAAGCAAATCAGTAGAGCAAGGAACAGTTTACCTGTCAGATCTATGGAGAAAGGAAGAATTTATAACCAAATGAGGAATAGAGAACTTTATAAAATGCAAAACGGAAAATTTTGATTAAATAATTTTTTTTGCACAAACAATGCCAATTCAACAAAAATTAGAAGGGAAACACAAAACTGGGAAGCAATTTTTACAGCTAGTATAAAGACCTAATTTCTCAATATGTAGAGAACTGAGTCAAATTTATAAGAATAAAGGTCATTATGAAAAAATGCTTTAAATCATTATTGATTAGAGAAATGCAAATTAAAACAACTCTTATCAGGTTGGCTAACATGACAAAACAGGAAAATGGTAAATGTTGGAGAAGATGTGGAAAAATTGGAACACTAATATATTGTTGGTGGAGTTGTGAACTGATCCAACCATGCTGGAGTGCAATTTGGAACTATGTCTTAAGGAATATTAAAGTTTGCATACACTTTGATCCAGCAATACCACTTCTAGATCTGTATTCTAAAGAGATCATTATACAGGGAAAAAGGACCCACATGTACAAAAATGTTTATAATAGTTTGAGCTCTTTTTGTGGTGGCAAAGAATTAGAAATTGAGGGGATACCCATCAAGTGGGGAATGGCTGAACAAGTTGTGACATATGAATGTAGAGGGATATCATTGTTCCATAAGAAATGATGAGTAGTCAGACTTCAGAAAAATCTGGAAAGACTTGCATGAACTGATGCTGAGTGAAGTGATCAGAATTAAGAGAACATAGTACATGATAAGAACAACATTGTGTGATGACCAACTTTGTTAGACTTAACTCTTCTGAGCAATGCAATGATCTTAGAGAATTTCGAAAGACTCATGATAGAAAATGCTATTCATATACAGAGAAATAACTATGGAGTCTGAATGCAGATCAAAGCCTACTATTTTTTTTCTTTTTTTGTTTCTAATGTTTTTTTTTTCCTTTTGTTTTTATTCTTCTTTCACGACATGATGCCAGGAAACTGAATCGCTTCCATTTGTTTTTTTTTTTTTTGTCTTATTTTTGGAGGGGGGAAGGCAGGGCAATTTGGTTAAGTGAATTGCCCAAGGCCAAACAACTAGTAAGTATTAAGTGTCTGAGGCCAGATTTAAACTCAGGTGCTCCTGACTCCAGGGCTGGTGCTCTACTCACTGTGCCACCTAGCTTCGCCAGAACTGCTTCCATTTGAACTGTCTTAGGAAGATTCTGAAGATCAATTGGCTGGTTACCAGAAACTGAGGTCCTCAATTGAACTAAACTGTCAAGCATTCAAACTCTGCTTTAGAGAGCATGGACATGCTGTTTGAATGCAAAACATACTCTTGCCAAAAAGACTATATTATGGAGAACTCACACAGTACAAGTGTTCACACTGTGGTCATAAAAAGTGATAAAAGAACTTTCAATGTCTCTCTTAAGAACTTTGGAATTGATTGTGTGACATGGGAGGCACTGGAACAGGACTCTTTAGCATGGTGTGCCTACATCAGAGAAGAAACTGTTCTATGAGCAAAGCACAATCGAAACAGCTCAAAGGAAACACAAGATGCTCAAATTTAAAGAATCCACCCCAAATTTCACACAGACTATTTGTGCCCAATATGTGGTACAAAATTCCAAGTTTGTATTCCCTTCCCATTCTGATTAGCCACAGTTGGCCGCATTACAATTTGACTGTAGATTAGTGATATCGTTTTGGTCTTCTTCAAGAACAAAGGACAACCAACCAACCAAAGTAGAAATATGTTTATACATGTATAGCCTATATCAGATTGCATGCTGTCTTGGAGAGGGGTATGTGGAGGAGGGGGGAATTTAGAACTCAAAGTCTTATAAAATCAAATGTTGAAAACTAAAAAAGAATTGAGGAGAAAGAATCAGAATGTAATCTAAACTCCTCAAAGTAAAAGTAAAAAAGAAGAAAAAATTCCAAAACACAATATCCAATGGAAAAGCTTCCCTTTGGTTCTCAGTAGGTTGTGCTAACAGGGCTTGGAGATTTAAGGTAGAAAGCAAAAGTGAAATGCAGGCACTCTCACTCTTTCCCCTTGCCTAAATTTTTGGAATATGGCAGTAGCTGCACTTCCCAGCCATCAAGACTTCCCAGTCATCATTCTCACTCCACATTTTCTATCACAACAAATCTCCTGCCCAGTGGCTTCTATTCAGTGGCTGCCCCTCTACCATAATACACCCCTACTCTTGTCCTGTCTTATCATGATAATATTTATTGTCTAGAGATTCTGTTCTGTTATACAACTTCTACACTTATATACATGTTGCAGAGGCTCTTGAGTTGAAAAAACTAAGGGTATTATATATAAAAGAGTGGTGTAATATGGTGTGAGGTGAGACATAAGAGGAAGGAAAAATAGATTTTCCCTGAAAGAAGTGTTAATAGGGAAGGATTGGTGCAGGAGTTGACAACCAAGTTGGGTCACAAAGGAAGAGAGAGACTTCCACAGAAATGAGTGAATATCTTTCATAAATACAAGCAGAGGTAGGGGAAATCTATTACGGACATAGGACATGGTATGAGTGGTAGAAAGATGGCAGGATGAGAACAAAGATGGAAAGGAGTCCAGTTTTACTGGAACATTGAAAATATGAAACTGAATAATATGAAATAGTATCACCTTTACTAAGCAGTTTAAAAAGGTAAATTTCTTTTTTTAATTTTAATTTAAATTCATTTGCATTTAATATTATTTTATTTTTTTCCAATTCCATGTAAACATAGTTTTCAACTTCATTTTTGTAAAATTTTGAGTTCCAATTTTTTCTCTTTCCCTCCCCAACCCCTTCCCAAGACAGCAAGCAATTTGATATAGGTTATATGTGTTATAGTCATGGTAAACATTTCTACATTAGTCATGATGTGAAAGAAGAATCAGAACAAAATGGAAAAACCAAGAGAAAGGAAAAACAAAACAAAACAAAAAGACAACAAAAAAGTGAAAATCTGCCTTCAGACTCCAGAGTTCTTTTTCTAAATGTGGTTAGTATTTTCCATCATGAGTCTTTTGGATTATCTTGGAACATTGTATGGCTGAGAAGAGTTAAGTCTATTGTAGTTGGTCAATGTACACTGTTGCTGTGACTGTGTACAGTGTTCTCCCAGTTCTGCTCACTTCACTCAGCATCAATCCATGAAGTCTTTCCAGGTTTTTCTGAAATCTACCTGCTCTTCATTTCTTATAGCCCAATTACATTCATATACCACAACTTGTTCAACCATTCCTCAGTTGATGAGTATTCCCTGAATTTCTATTTTTTTTGCCACCACAAAAAATAACAGCTACTATAAATGTTTTTGTACATGTGGGTCCTTTCCCCCTTTTTTATGATCCTTTGGGATGAACTTGCTACTGCATCTTGTGTACCTAGCCTTTCCCACTGATTGGCCACTCTATGTCTTAGTCAGTACCAGATTGTTTTGATGATTATTGCTTTATCACACAGTTTGGGATTTGCTATGGCTAGACCACCTTCCTTAGCTTTTGTTTTTATGAATTCCTTTGATATTCTTGATCTTTTTTTTTTCTTTCCAGATGAATTTTCTTATTTTTTCTATTATAAAATAATTTTATTAGTTTGATTGGCATAGCACTGAATGACTAAATTGATGTAGGTATAATTGTCATTTTATTATATTATCTCTGTCTACCCATGAGATAAAATATCAGAAAACTGATATTTTTCCTGTTGTTTAAATCCAACTTTATTTGTGTGAAAAGTGTTTTGCAATTGTTTGCATATAGTTTCCTGGGTTTGTCTTGAGAGGTTGACTCCCCAAAAAGGGCAAATTTCAGCATCTTGAATGACAGGATTGGGAGTTTATACTTCATTCAGTAAGAGCTGGAGCAGCTAGGTGGCACAATGAATAGAGCACTGGCCCTGGAGTCAGGAGGATCTGAGTTCAAATCCAACCTCAGACACTTAACACTTACTAGCCTGTGACCTTGGGCAAGTCACTTAACCCCAATTGCCCTCCAAAAAGAAAAAAACAAAACAAAATGAGGTAGGGAGCCACTGAAGATTTTCAAAAGGAGGAATAATGTGGTCTGAACATTATCTTATGAAGATAACTCAAGTGGTGGCATGAAGAATAGATTGGAAAGAGAATATTCTAGGTTGTTGCAATTAGGATGGTTTCAACATTTTATGATTGCAAGGTAATTCCCTATCAAAATAATACAATTATACTGAAGCTGTAGTAATATAAATTATTATACTGTTAATGGCTTTTCCAATAACATGGAAATAATTTTTAAAATATTAAAGGTGTAAAGCATTTTTATCTGTTTGAAAAGAATATAATAAACCTGCCTCTAAAATTAAGATAGAGAGAAGGTAATTTTTCCAAAATAGAATTCTGTAAATTTATTATTTTCCTTTCCTCCTGTCAGTTGGATTTTGGGAACTTAATTTTTTTTAAGATTTTTAAAGTGGTATGAGCATTTCTCCTCTTACAAGACAAAAAGTAGGATTTTTAAATCAATAAAGGGAATATGACCTTACTAAGCACACATTTCAAGTCTTTTTTTATAGTTTAGAATCAGGTCACCTTTTTATGTATTTGATACAGAAACTTGAGTACAGCTATTACTTACTAAGCTTATAAGAAAGATAAACTCCAGTGATTTCTATATATCACACTACTTATTGGTTTGGAAATAATGCCAGTACTAGTTTGATTTTCTTAAATGTATAAAAATGATTGCAATTTGAAGGTGAGATAATCCCAATCATTGCTTTGTTTCTAAGCTGATATTTTGAGCTTCAAGGCCCTAGACATTTATATTCCAGGATAAAGCATTTAAAATTAAAAACAAAACACTGGGTATACATACATATATATGTACACATATGCATGTGTGTGTGTGTGTGTGTTACTGCCTCAGTGTGGCTTGTATGGAGGCAATAACAGTCTAGATTTCTCTAGTGGCTCTTCCCAAGAAAGCCAGGAGGGGAAGCATGAGGTTGTGGTCTAAAGCTAGCTACTCTGCTCTGTTCAGAGAGAAGAGTAACTGGTCTATGATTATATTTCTCTGATACCTTAAATATTATAAATCTAGGTGGAGCATGCTGAAGAGGTTGAGCAAGAGTGGTGGAGCAGAGCCCAGAGGAAATTGTTCAGAGCAATTAGAGCTGAGGGAGAGAGAGGAAGCACGTAGTCAGAGCTGTGAGTGTTTGTTTGTGGGAAGTTCTTAGCAGGGGGAAGGCTTGGGGATGGTGGTGCCCCCTCTATAGATTTCTTTGTTGTTACAATGAAATAGGCTTTTTGGTTTTTGAATAAATATTTTTGTTCTGCCTTCCATGTGGAGTCTGTTATATTCTGCAATTCAAAATTACAATGACAAATTTATAGCTACCATAGGCACATAAATAGTGTACTGGCATTACAAAGACATAACAAATTCATTCCTGGTGTGGAACTAATCTGGTAGTTTTGAGCTGTGAAGGATAAAAGGCCTCAACTAGCAGAAAAAGCTATTGGTAAAAACTTTCTTGTTTGGAAGTATCTTTGGTATTTATAGTAACTCATTGAATATTTCTTTGTTTGCTTATAATGATCTTCTACCTCAGACACACCCAACCCTTTTTTTGTAAGTTTTTAAGGAACTTTGTGTTAATGTGATATTTTCACTTTCTTTCATTCCATTTAATTTTATTTTCAGCTCCAAATTCTCTTCTTTTCTCCCTTATATTGACACAGCAAGAAAAATAAAATCCATTACAAATAATGCAAAACACAACCTCCCATTAGCCATGTCCTAAAAGAAAAAAGAGAGGAAGAAATAAAAGAAAAACTTTCATCAGTCTGCACTCTGAGTTTGCCAGTTCCCTTTCTGCGGGTGGATAGCATGTTTCAAGAGTACTTTGAGGGGGCAGAGCCAAGATGGTGCAGTAGAAACAGGACTTCCGCAGGGCTCCCACCCACCTCCTCCAATTCATGTAAAAGGTGACTCTGAACAAACTTTGGAACCACAGAAGCCAGAAAATGACACAGAGAAGCTAACCTCCTGCTGAGGAAAGCATAACAGGCAGGCAGGAAGTGGCCAGCACAGTGCTCTCCCTGGGAGCTGACCCCAGCACTGCATGAGCTGGAGGTTTTAGTCTCAGGGTGGGCCTGACCAGCAGCTGGCTGGAGGGACTTCAGATCACCAGCAGCGGTGGTGGTTTCTAGAGTTATCAACAAAGAAATGCTAAGGACAAAGTGAGAGGTCAGTGCAGTGTACAATTTGGGATCCAGTAGTTCAGGAGTGCAGTTGGCCTTTGCCCCCTGGGCAAGAAGAAGCTGAGGTGCAGCAGCAGTGCTGCTGCAGCCATGTGCTTGGCCTGCTCATTGTAGGGGGACCAAGCAACCAGTCTGAGAGGTTATAGCTCTTGCTTTAACCTGTTTGGATCTGGATTGTGGTCTAGGGTGGAGGTCCTAGGGTGTGCAACTAGCTTGCCAGAGCATGTGGAGGATTCAGAGAGGCCACCCAACTAATACCTTTAGAAACAGAGAAAACCCAAGTGACTGGGACGAAGCTCCTCTGTCTGGTAGCAGAGTCCTACTGTGTTAAAAAGCCCAAAACTCAAGTAAATTGAGTGGCAACATGAGTAAACAGGGGAAGCAAAGCAAGCAGAGCAACCCAACTTTACATTCCTATTTTGGGGACAAAAAGGATCAAAGCATGGAATGAGAGGAAGACAACAAAGTCAGAACTCCTGCACCAAAAGCTTCCAAGAAAAATACAAGTTGGTTACAGGCCATAGAGGACCGTAAGAAGGATTTTGAAAACCAAATAAGAGAAGTGGAGGAAAAATTCAGAAGAGAAATGAGAATCATGCAAGAAAATTATGAAATGAGAGTCAACAGCCTGAGTGAAGAAAATAATACCCTAAAAAAATAGACTAACTCAAATGGCAAAAGAGGCTCAAAACGGCAATGAGGAGAAGAATGCCTTAAAAAGCCAAATTTGCCAGATGGAAAAAGAATCTCAAAAGCTCACTGAAGAGAATGATTCCTTCAGAATTATATTGGAGCAAATGGAAGCTAGTGACATTATGAGAAATCAAGATACTCTTAAACAGATCCAAACAAATGAAAAAAATAGAAGGCAATGTGAAATATCTCATTGGGAAAACTACTGACCTGGAAAATAGATCCAGGAGAGATAATTTAAAAATTATTGGACTACCTGAAAGCCATGATCAAAAAAGAACATAGAAATCACCCTAAAAGAAATTCTTAAGGAAAATTGCCCTCGTGTTTTAGAACCAGAGGGCAAAATAGTGGTTTTAGGAATCTACCAATCACCTCCTGAAAAAGATCCTAAAAAGAAAACTCCCAGGAATATTATAGCCAGTTTCCAGAATTCCCATATCAAAGAGAAAATATTACAAGCAGCCAGGAAGAAACAATTTGAATACCGTGGAAACACAGTCAGGATAACACACAATCTGGCAGCTTGTACAATGAGGGATCAAAGGGCCTGGAATATGATATTCTAGAAGTCAAAGGATCTGGGATTAAAAGCAAGAATCACCTACCCAGCAAAACTGAGTATCATGTTTCAGGGGAAAATATGGTCATTCAGTGGAATAGAGGACTTTCAAGCATTCTTGATAAAAAAATAGAATTGAATAGAAAATTTGTCATTCAGATACAAGAAGCAAGAGAAGCATGAGAAGGTAAACAGAGAAAAGAAGTCATAAGAAACTTATCAGAGTTGAACTATTTACATCCCTACATGGAAAAATGATAATTGTAACTTATGAAACTTTTCTCAGTATGAGAATAGTTGAAGGGAATAGAAATTATATATATATATATATATATATATATATATATGTATGTATGTATACATACATATTTATGTCTATATAGGAGGGTATATGGCTGTATGAATAAATATGTGAATGTGTGTATATATGTGTACAGGTATACATAGATAGAGGGCACAGGACCAATTTAATAGGAAGGTATGATACTTGACAGGTAAAATTAAAAAGTGAGAGAGGAATATAATAAGAGGCAATGGGGAGAGACAGAATGGGGTGAACTAGCTCATATAGAAGAGGTAAGGAAAAATGGTCACAATGGAGGGGAAGAATAGGAAGCCAAAATGGAATGGGTCAACCTTATTCTCATTGAATTTGGCTTATGGAGGGAATGACATACACACTAAATAGGGTATCTCACCCTACAGGACAGTAGGGGGAAAGGGGATGAGAGAGGTGATGATGGAAAGGAGGGCAGGTTGGAGTGGGGGAGCGAAGTTGCAATTGCCCACTTTTGAAAAGGGACACGATCAAAGTAGAGAATAGGATAAGTGGGAAGTTGGATAGGAGGGAGGGAAATATAGGCAGTCATTTACAATATATCCACTATGGAAATGTTTTGCATAGCTACACATGTACAACCTATATTGAATAGCTTATCTTTCCAGTAAGGGTGGGTGACAAGGGAAGAAGGGACTGATTCTGGAATTCAAAGCTTTTAAATCAAATGTTTAATATATATACTATTATTAATATTATTTTACAAAAGATATACATGCAATGGGGCATAAACATCTACCATGTGCTACTGGAAAGTTGGCGGGGGTATGGGAGAAGAAATGGGAGAGAGCAGATTGGAGGAGGGAATATCCAGTAGGATGGCTATTTTTGGAGTGGTGGGTAGGGGGAAAAATGGGGAGAAAATTTATAACTCAAAATTTTGTGGAAATGAATGATTTGAACTAGAAATTAATAAAGCATTTGATAAAAATAAGAGTACTTTGAAATTGTGATTGATCATTGCATTGACCAGAGTTTCTAAAGTCTTTCAAAATTGACTACCTTCACAGTATTGATATTATTGTATAAATTGTTCACCTGGTTCTAAATATTTCACTTTGCATTCAAATTCATACAAATCTACCAAGTTTTTTTCTGAAACTATCCCTTGCATCATTTCTTATCGCACATATCATTCCATCTAGCTTATATACTTATATCAGACAATTTCAGATTGATGGGCTATCTCTCAATTTCCAGTTCTCTGGCACCACAAAAAAAGCTTTTATAAATCAAGCCATTTAATCAAAGAAAGTTCTATTTTTGACCCCAATGTTATATTAATCTTTTGTTTTCCTCTTTCTTTGTCATTTTAAGGTATAGACAAAGTAAAAGCTCATTGAGTCAAAAAGAATGATCAGTAAATTTTGGGATGCTGTTCCGAATTGCTTTCCAGAAGGATTAGAATAGTTCACAAATCCTTATAGTCATATTTTATAATTACACAGTAAACTCCTTGAAGGAAATTACAGTGTTGCATCTAAACTAATATGTAATAACTCATCTAATACCTAACATAATAATCTGTATATAGTCACATTTAATAAATGTTTGTTTTACTGCCATACTGTGTTGTATTGCTGACCTTAGGCTATCTGAAAAGGATCCTGCACAGTATTGCTGTGCTTCCTAGATGGCACAGTGGATATAGTACTGAACTGGAAATTAGGAGGACTTGAATTAAAATTCAACCTCAGACATATATTAACTGTGTAACCTTGGTCAATTCACTTAAGCTGTCTCAGTTTCTTCATCGTTAAAATGAAAATACTGCTCTACTTTTCTTCCATACTTGTTGTGAGGATAAAATGAGATAATATTCATAAAATAGTTTGCAAACCCACCTTAAAATGCCAAAATTCTAATTATTATTATTAATTTCTACTACTGCTTCTGCCACTGCACTGATGACCCCTGCTAACTGAAAGCTGCCTTACTCTAGATTCTTGTGGGATTATTATTAGTAATTTGGGACTATATTAGAAATATGTTTTATGTCAACCTCATTTCTTGCAGGAATGTTAACTCAAACCTACCCAATTCTACATTTTACTTCAACTTGTTCTCTCATCGGCCTTGATCTATTAAATGCATACTTAGATTCAGTTTTTAACCATGCAAAATGCACATAATGGTACCACTGTCTAGCCCACATCTCTTCATCTTATTTACAGTAAAAGCATCAAAGATGTTGTTGAATGCTTTGATGAATTATAGGAAAATTATGACTTCCACCTTCAGCTGATATGCCTTTTCTTGATGAAAGCCCATCAAAATGCTCCAAATATGACAAAACAAATTTTTAAAACTTTTAAAATTGTCTTTAAATTTCTTATATAAGGTTCATTTTGAGCCTTAGTTTTCAATATATGTAGGATGATCCTATATTTTTTATATTCACCTTCTGCTTTTTGCCCTTGATTCCATCTTCTGTTCCATCCTCTTTTAAAAAAAAATATAAATTGGTCAATAAATTATCTTTGCAGCTACATCAATCTCTTTAGACAACTCTTTTTTTCCTCATAAGAATTGTTTCTCTTTGTCTAGACAGAATTTATTTATTTAAAGTTTTCCATTCTTCCTAAAGTGAATTTCCCTACACAGTGTCTATTAAAAATGTTGTATCCTTTTCCCGAACCTTTAAGACCTAATATTCCACCAAACTAGGACACATGCCAATCAGTAGGTTCATGGAGAATGATATTAAGTTTTGCTTTATATATGTTAAGAACAAGATGTCTACTGAGCATCCAGTTCAAGATGTCTGAAAAGCATTTGGAGATGCAATATTGGAGGTTTCCAGAGAATTTAGGACAGGAAAGGTAGATTTAAGAACCATCAACATAAAGATGGAATTAAATCTATGGGAACTGATAAAATTACCAAGTAAAACTGTATAAAGTGAGAAGAGAAGAGGACCCAGGACAGAACCCTGAAGGATACCTTGTTAGAGGGCATGAATTGGAGAAGGATCCATCAAAAGAGAAAGAGCAGTGGTCAGATAGGTAAGAAGAAATTCAGGAAAGACTGATATCTCTAAAAACCAGAGAGAAGAGAGCATCAAGGAAGAAATAGTGATAAACAGTATATAAGACTAGAGAAGGATCATGGAGAATGAGTATTGAAAAAGCACTATTGAATTTGGCAACTAAGGGATCATTAGTAACTTTGGACAGATAAGGCTCAGTGGAATGATTAGGTCAAAACCAGATTGTAAGGAGTTAAGAAAAGAAGTAGAGGTGTCTATTAAAGATGATTTTTTTTGAGTTTAGCTACAAAGACCAGAAGACAAACAGGGTGATGGATATCAGGGATGGAAGAATTAAGTGTGTTTGTTGGGGATAGAAAATACATAGTGTATTTATATGCAGTAGAAAAGAGTCAGTAAAGAGGCAGAAAGTGAAAATAAGTAAGAATATGGGGATGACAGATGGGGAAATCTGTTGGAGAACACAGAATGGAAGGTGATCACTTGAAAAAGTAGAGCAGTTATCCTTGGTAAGGAGCAAGAACTGTGAAATGGGGGTAAAGGTGGAGAAAGTGACAGAAGGTACTTGAGTGATAAATGAGGAGGAGGAAGGAGGGAGTTCCTGGTGTATGACCTCAATTTTGCAGCAAATTTTGTATCTAGGAGCTCAACTTAGAGGATTGAGGAGGAGGCATGGGAGGTTTGAGAAAGAATGAAAAAACTTGGAAGAGCTGCTGTGAAGAGTGGGAGAGTGAGCTGATAAGGGACATAGAGCAGTATGGCCTAGCAGCAGTGAGGGTCTAGTTGAATTTATATAACATAAAAACAGTAGACACAAAAAGAACATTTGAGTGATTTTCTCCACCTTTCTTCAGCATTGTATGTGTAGGGAAGAAGGTGACAAATGGTAAGAGTGATCCAAAGCAGAGGTGTGGCTGAGTGTAATTGGCAATACAATAATAAATTTAAGAGAGAAAAGTGTAGAGTAGAATTTGCTTACCAGGGAGTCAAGATAGGGAGAAGAGGAAAAAGTGACTAGTACAGGAGAACAATTGGCCTGGGAGAGAATCAAGGGATCAAGTGAATGGAGGTCATGATGAAGGTGAAGAGTAGGGTTATATGAGGGAAAGCAGAGGGAGAGCTGATGAGCCAATAGGTTATAGTTAGATAAAGAAATTTAGAATCCTTAAATATGGAGGTGGTGGTGGTGGTGGTGAAGTGTGTGTGTGTGTGTGTGTGCGTGTAAAATAGAGTGGGGAAAATGAGCAAAACAAAACAAAAGCTCAACCATAGAAAGTTACTATAGTGACAGGGAAGATCAAAACCAAACTAAGAGGATAAAAATTTAAAACTGGCTACATGCAAAGCCTTAAATAAAAATAGGAATTTTTCTCAGGCCTCAACAAAAGAACTACTAAAAGAAATCAAAAAGGATTTAAAAAATCAAATAAGAGACATAGAAAAAAAACTGAGAAAAGAAAGGAGAATGATGCAAGAGAATCATGAAATAAAAGTCAACAACTTGGTTAAGGAACCACCAAAAAAGAAATGGGAAAAAAATGTACAAAAATTCCCTGAAGAAAACAACTTAAAAAAGAAGAATTAAATAAATGGAGAAGGAGGTGCAAAAGCTCACTGAAGAAAATCCTCCTTAAAAATTAAGATTGAGCAACTGATTGCATGATACATAAAAATACATAAAAATTACATACATAAAGATTGCATGATACATAAAAATAATAAAACAGAATTAAAAGAAGAAAATGTAAAATATCTCATTGAAAAAATAAAAGACCTGAAAAATAGATGCAGGAGAGATAATTTAAGAATGATTGTACTACCTGAAAGCCATGATAAAATGAGACCAGACATCATATTTCAAGGAATTATAAAAGAAAATTATCCCAATATCTTAGATCTAGATGCTAAAATAGAAATTGAAAGAATCCACCGGTCACATAGTGAAGGAGATCCTCAGATAAAAATTCCCAAAAATATTAGAGGCAAACTCCAGAGTTCTCAGATCAAGGAGAAAATATTGCAAGTAGCCAAAATTAAACAATTTAAGTATCATAGAGGCACAATCAGGATCATATGACATTAAGTGGCTTCCAACATAAAGGAATGGAGGACTTGGGATATGATATTCCAGAAGGAAAAGGGGCTAAGATTATAACCAATAACCTACCAAACAAAACTAAACTAATCCTTCAAGATTATTCAATGCAATAGAACACTTTTGAGCAGTCCCGATGAAAAGACCAGAGATGAACAGTCTACCTGCCAAGACAAACCCAGAAACTATATGAGCACATTTACAAAACACTTTTCATGCAAATAAAGTCAAATCCAAACAATTGGAAAAATATCAATTTCTCATGGGTAAGCCAAGCAAATACCAGAAAAAATGACAATTCTACCTAAATTAATTTACTTATTCAGTGCCATACCAATCAAACTACCAAAACTTATTTTATAGAGTTAGAAAAATAGTAACAAAATTCAACTGGAAGAACAGAAAGTCAAGAATATCAAGCAAGTTTATGAAAACAAGTGTGAAGAAAGGTGACCTAACCATACCAGATCTCAAACTGTATTGTAAAGTAATAGTCATCAAAACAATATGGTACTGGCTAAGAATTAGAGTAATGGGTTAGTGGAATATATTATGTACAGAAAGCACAGTAATAAATGACTATAGTAACCTAGTGTTTGATAAACCCATAGGCCCCCATTTTCATGAAAAGAACTCACTATTTGATAAAAACTGCTGGGGAGATGATATGGCAGAAAACAGAGACAGGCCAGCATCTTACACCATATACCAAAATAAGTTCAAAATGGGTATATAATCTTTTAATTTCTTTTGTGGTTCCAATTTTAAATAGATTTTATTCTCCAGGACAAGAATTGCATTTCCACTTGTTTACAGTACTGATAAAGTAAATCATTCATTTCTCTCCCTCTGCACACATTCAAGTATTCAGGATGCTCAGATTTACACAATAGCTTAAATGTTACTTTTAAACTGCTACTACCTTGGCTATAAATTACATTTGTCAAGGATCTTCTATTTGTCTTCATCACCAAATTTGCCTTCCAGTTCTTCATCCTCTATGGTAGCCTTCTTATTGAAAGCATAAGATACAAGAGAATTCTTGTAAGACACTTTGTCTCTCTCTGCTACTCATCCTCAACTTTGTATTTCTCAGCCTGGAGCAGGACTATACACTCAATGTCTTCTTGTCTCAGACATCCTTTATCATTGGTGATAGTGAACTTGATCTCCTTGACTATGCTCACAACAGAAACATTGAGGATGCCATTTGTGTCAATGTCAAATGTTACTTCAATCTGAGGAACAACCCCTGGGTGCTGGGAGGATTCCTGTGACCTCAAATTTGCCAAGCAGGTTGTTATCCTTTGTCACTGCTCTCTCATCTTTATAAGCCTGTATAAACATGCCAGGCTGGTTTCCCTAATAAGTGGAAAAGGTCGGTGGCTGCTTGGTGGGGATGGTGGTATTAAATTTGATCAGAACGATGATAACTCCACCAACAATTTCATTTCCAAGAGAAAGAGTAGTGATATCCAACAGCAGCAAGTCCTGCACATTCTCAGATTTATCTCCAGTCAAAATGTCAGCCTAGACAACTGCACCATAAACAACAGCCTCATCAAGATTGATACTCTTGTTGAACTCTTTGCCATTGAAGAGGTCTTGCAGAAGTTTCTAGATTTTGGGGATTCAAGAGGAGCCACCTACCAGGATGATGTCATGAATCTGTGATTAACCTAGCCTGGCATCTCTTAAGACCTTTTCCACAGGATACACTGTGCCACGGAAGAGATCAGCATTCAGCTTTTCAAAATGAGCTTGGGTGATTGATGTATAAAAGTTAAAACCTTCATAAAGGGAATCAATCTCAATACTGACCTGGGTACTATAAGACAGGGCACACTTGGCACTTTCACAAGCAGTGTGAAGATGGTGAGCAGTCCTCTTGTTCTCCCTACTGTCCTTCTTGTACTTTTGCGTGAACTCAGTAATGAAATAGTTGACCATTCAATTGTCAAAGTCCTCCCCACCCAATGGTGTCCCCAGCTGTGGACTTGATATCAAAGATGCCATCTTCAATGGTAAGGATGGAGACATTGAAAGTACCACCTCCAAGGTCAAGGATCAACACATTTCTCTTGGCACCACCTTTTTGTCCAAGCCATAAGCAAAAGCAATAGCAGTTGGCTCATTGATGATTCAGAGCACATTGAGACCAGAAATGGTTCCAGCATTTTTTCTTTGCTGGCCTGAAGTTGGGAATCATTGAAATAGGCTGGTACTGTGACCACAATATATGTGACTGTCTTTCCAAGGTTAGCTTCAGCAATTTCTTTCACCTTGGTCAAAAGCTTAGAATATATCTCTTCTGGATAGAAACTTTTGTTTCCCCTTTGTACTCCACTTGGACCTTAGGTCTAGCTGCATCATTCACCACCAAAAAATGCCAATATTTCATGTCTGACTGTACAACTGCATCATCAAATCTGTGACCAATCAGACATTTGGCATCAAAAACTGTTTGTGGGGTTCATTGCAGCTTGATTCTTCATAGCATCATTAATTAAATGTTCTGTGTTGGTGAGGGTGACATAGCTTGGGGTGATCCTGTTTACTTGGTTATTAGCAGCGATCTGTACTTTCCTGTGTTGGAAAGCTCCCACACAGGAGCAAGTGGTGCCAAGATCAATGCAAACTTCAGGTCCCTTCAATGTGGTTGCTAGGGAGTTGGTGTGCATAGCTAAGCACTGTGGAGAAAGAAGGACTGCTGCTGAGCTGAGTACATGGGTATATAATTTAAACCTAAAGGGTGATGCCATAAAGTAGGAGAGCTAGGAATACTTTACCTTTCAGATGTATGGAGAAGGGAAGAATTTCTAACCCCATGAGAGAGAGACAGACAGACAGAGAGAGCACTGACTAGATGTAAAATGGACAATTCTGAGTATGATAAATTGAAAACTTTTTGTGCAAATGATACCAATGCAACAAAAATTAAAAGGAAAGCAAAAAGCTGAGGAAAAGTTTTAGAGCAAATGTTTCTGATAAAGGTCTCATTTCTCTAATATATAAAGAACTAAGTCAAATTTGTAAGAATACAAATAATTCTCCAATTGATCATTGGTCCGAGCATATGAACAGACAGTTTTCAGATGAAAAAAATCAATGCTATATATAGTCATATATAATGCTCTAAATTACTATTGATTAGAGAAATGTAAATTAAAACAATTCTGAGGTACCACCTCATGCCTATCAGATTGATTAATATAACAGAAATGGAAAAGGACCAATGTTGGAGGTGATGTGGGAAAACTGGAACAGTAATGCACTGTTGATGGAATTTTGAAGTGATCTAACTGTTCTGGAGAGCAATTTGGAACTATGCCCCAAAAGCTATAAAACCATTCATACCTTTGGATCGAGCAATGCCACTAGGATATCTGTTTCCCAAAGGGATAAAAAAAAAGGGGAAAGGACCTATATATACAAAAAATATTTATAGTAACTCTTTTCATATTGGTAAAGAATTGGAAATTGAGGAGGTGGAGCCAAGATGGCAGAACAGAAGCAGGACCTCCCCATGATTCCGGCTTCCACCTTCGCCAATCCATGTAAAAAGGGGACTCTAAACAAACTTTGGAGCTGCAGAACCCAAAAAATGACACAAGAGAAGCTAACCTCCCGCTGAGGACAGCCGGGCAGGCCAGCAGAAATAGGCCAGGCAGTGCTCTGGGATCCCAGCCCAGCCTCACTCCGAGGCTTTAGCCCCAGGGTGGGCCTGACCGGCTCCCAGCTGGAGGAACTCCAGATCAAGCAGCAGCTGTGGCCATTTCTAGATTTATCAACACATAGGTGTGAAGGACAAAGTGAGAGTTCAGTGCAGTCTGGACTTTGGGACCCAGTAAGTGGGAGTGCATGGCTTTTGCCCCCGGGGAGAGAAGCCACTGAGACACCAGTGAGTGCCACATGGCAGCTTCAGCTCCTGGCCTGCAGAGTGTAGGGGGACCAAGCACCAGTCTGAGGGGTAATCGTTCTTGCTTTAACCTGCTTGGATCTGGATTGCAGTCTAGGGTGGAGGTCCTGTTGTGTGTGTCCAGCTTGCCAGAGCATGTGGAGGCCTCAGAGAGAGCACCCATCTAATACCTCCAGCAGCTGAGAAAACCTCAGCATTTGGGAAGAAAGCTCCCCTGACTGGAGGCAGAGTCCTACTGTGGCAAAAAGCCCAGGGGTCAAGTGATTGAGGGGTGACATGACCAGGCAAAGGAAACAAAGCAGACAAAAGATTCCAACATTAGACTCTCATTTTGGGGACAAAAAGGAGCAAAGCATGGAACAGGAGGAAGACAGTTAAGTCAGAACTCCTGCAGCAAAATCTTCAAAGGAAAATACAAGCTGGTTACAGGCCATAGAGGACCTTAAAAAGCAGACAAGTGGAGGAAAAATTAGGAAGAGAAATGAGAACGATGCAAGAAAATTACAAAATGAGAGTCAATAGCCTGACTGAGGAAAATACCACCTTTAAAAATAGACTAACTCAAATGGCAAAAGAGGCTCAAAAAGGCAACGAGGAGAAGAATGCCTTAAAAAGCCAAATTTTCCAGATGGAAAAAGAATCTCAAAAGCTCCCTGAGGAGAAACATTGCTTCAGAATTAGATTGGAGCCAATGGAAGCTAATGACTTTATGAGAAATCAAGATGCTGTTAAACAGATTCAAACAAATGAAAGAATAGAAGGTAATGTGAAATATCTCATAGGAAAAACCATGGACCTGGAAAATAGATCCAGGAGAGATAATTAAAAAATTATTGGACTACCTGAAAGCCATGATCAAAGTAAGAACCTAGAAATCATCCTCCAGGAAGTTCTCAAAAAAACCCTGCCCTGATGCTTTAGAACAAGAGGGCAAAATAGAGGTTGAAAGAATCCACCAATCACCTCCTGAAAAAGATCCCCAAAAGAAAACTCCTAGGAATATTATAACCAGGTTCCAGAATTCCCAGTTTAAGGAGAGAATATTACAAGCAGCCAGGAAGAAACAATTTGAATATTGTGGAAACACAATCAGGAAAACCAGGGATCTGGTAGCTTCTACACTGAGGGATTGAAGGGCTTGGAATATGATACTCTGGAGATCAAAGAGCTGGCATTAAAACCAAGAGTCACCTACCCAACAAAACTGAGTATCATATTTCAAGGGAAAATATGGTCATTCAGTGGAATAGAGGACTTTCAAGCATTATTGTTGAAAAAACCAGAGTTGAACAGAAAATTTGACATTCAGATACAAGAAGCAAGAGAAGCACGAGAGGGCAAACAGGGAAAAGAAATCATCAGGAACTTATCAAAGATGTACTATTAACATTCCTACATGGAAAAACAATATTTTTAACTTATGAAACCTTTCTCTGTAGTTGAAGGGAATATATACATACACACACACATATATGTCTATATGTCTATATATTATGGTATATGGGCATATGAATAAATATGTGAATATGTGTACATATGTTTACAGATATACATAGATAGAGGGCACAAGACCAATTTAACAGGAAGGGATAATACTTAAAAGGTGAAATTAAGAGGTGAGAGAGGAATATGATAAGAGGAGATGGGGAGAGATAGAATGGGGTAAAGTATCTCATATAGAAGAGGCAAGGTAAAATGGTTACAATGGAGGGGAAGAATAGGAAGGCAAAAGGGAATGGGTCAACCTTATCCCCATTGAATTTGGCATGAGGAGGGAATGAAATACATATTAAATAAGATATCTCACCTTACAGGAGAGTAGGGGGGAAGGAGATGAGAGGGGGGATGATGGAAGGGAGGGCAGGCTGGGGAGGATGGAAGTTGGAAGCACCCACTTTTGAAAAGGGATGGGATCAAAGTAGAAAATAGAACAAGTGGGAGGTAGGATAGGAGGGAGGGAAATATAGTCAGTCTTTTACAATATATCTACTATGTTATTGTTTTGCATTAGCAACACATGTACAACCTATAC
>NW_027185887.1:5596233-5614387 GCF_028583685.1 Petaurus breviceps papuanus
GAAATAATATATATATATATATATATATATATATATATATATATATATATATATATATATATATATGGCACTGGGGCATAGAGATCCCCTGGAAAAGTCGAAAGGGGTATGGGAGAGAGCAAATTGGAGGAGGGGATATCTGTGGGACTGCTGTTTTTGGGTGGTGGGTAGGGGACAAACAGGGAGAAAATTTGTAATTCAAATTCTGGCAGAAATGAATGATGTAAATCAGAAGTTAATAAAGCATTTGAATAAAAATATATAGCACAGTGCCTGGCACATAGTGAACACTTAATAAATCAGTCATTTTCCAATTGTTTTTTATTCTTCCTGACCACATTTTGAATTTTCTTGGCAAAGATACTGAAGTGATTTGACATTTCATCTCTAGCTCATTTTTACAGCTGAGGAAACTGAGGCAAACAGGGTTAAGTGATTTGCTCAGGGTCACACAGCTAGTGAGTGTCTGAAAACAGATTTGAGCTGAGGAAGAAGATTCTTCCTGACTTCATTGCCAGCATTCTATCCAGTCATACTTAATAAATTCTTGTCGACTTACAAAAAAAATAAAAATAAAAGAATTGGAAATTGAGGGAATGGCCATCAATGGGGAATGGCTGAAGAAGTTATGGTATATGATTTTAATAGAATACTATTGTACTATAATAAATGATGACCAGGATGCTTTCAGAAAAACCTGGAAAGATTTGTATGAACTGATGCAGAGTGAAGTGAGCTTAAACAGGAGGGCATTGCATATGTTAACAGAACATTCTAGTGAAGAAGAGAAAAATTGATACAGAATAGAGTCAAACAATTCTGAATAAAGGCCAAAGAGAGAAAAGGAAATAGGGTACACTTGTGGCTTATATGAGACTCAGCATTATACAGACTCCTTATCTTGCTAAATACAAAATACAGTACTACAGATATGATCTTATAAGAATGGATCTTATAAGGCATTATAATTTTCCTCATTCTGGATACCATGGACCCACTAATGCAGATTAATTTTATCAGTTTTATTTTGGTTGCCATATCACACACCTTACTTATGCTGATTTTGAATACACTAAAATCCACATGTCTTTTTCACTTGAATTTTTATCTAGTTATGTCTCTACTATTCTACACGTGTGTGTGTTTCTGAACCACCTTACTGAAATTCATATTTAACTTTGTCTCTTCTTATTTGATGTAGCCCATATTCAGGGCCAAAATCAAGAAATCAGGATTATGGCAAAGGAATATGTCTTGTGCTTTGACATAACCTCCTTAAAGGGACAGGTTGATATATCTATATCTATATCTTTTTAGTAAATAGTTTAATTTAGATGAAGGATCACAGGTCTATGGAGGCTCTACATCATGTAAAAGAGCCTGGGTGGTTCATGTGGCAGGGATGGTGAATAATAATGGACTGTCTCTCTGAAAGATTAATCCCATGGGACCAAAAGTTGTCATTCAGGAGGCAAGAAATTACCTCAGGGCAAACCACTTGTTGGTTGAATAAATTTCTTGCAAGGGTCATAATGGACTTTAAGATTCATAAAATGTAAGTGGCTTGTATGTGTATTTAAGTGTTACAGCAATGACAATCTTCTGAAATGACTATTTAGTAACCAGTTTTTGTCTTCTGTTTCTATTTTTTCTCTTTCTCAAATTGCATTATTAAAAGGATGGTTTAGGGGTGGTTAGTTGGTGTAGTGAATATAACACCAGCCCTGGAATCAGGAGGACCTAAATTCAAATACAGTCTAAGACACTTAACACTAGCCATGTGAAGTTGGGCAAGTCATTTAACCCCAATTGCACTGCCTTCTCCCTTCCAAAAAGAAAAACAAAAAGAATAATTTATAAGAAATAGAAAGAAAAATTATGATCACAAAAAATCACTCTTCATCAAGAAGATATCACAGACTTAATTACCTTTTTTTTTGACAAAGTAAATAGATTGATCAATAAGGGGTATGAAGTATTTATGTATTTATATTTCATTAAAACATTTGAAAATATGTTTTCTGTGGTATTTGGGGACAAGAATGATTGTGTTACTGTTTGATAGATTCTAAGTGGTTGAGTAACTGTGTTCAAAGAACCCTCACTGTTGTGGTAAATACTAGTGAAATGGTTCAAGAACCTATCTATAGTCCCATTTAACATACTTATCAATAAATTGGATAAATTTATAGTAGGTATATAAATTCATAGAAGATATATTTGTCAGATTTCCCTGTGACACAAGACTGGAAGGGATACTTTAAATAAGAGTAAGGATCCCTCAAAATGTGAATAGTCTAGAGCAAGACTTCATTACTTTTTGGATTTTATGAACCTTTTTGGAAGCCTGGTGATGTTGTAATCAGAAATCATCGAGTTGAGACCACTAAGTATTTTAAGTGGAGATTTAATTGAAGCCAGTGCCTGCCAGGGGTCGTGTACCCAAATCAGGCAGCCCTGAGATGCATATTATTGGAACTTTTATAGATAAAAGCCACAACATAACTGTTACCAAGGGTAAACCACAACTTGAGCAAGGAGGGAAAATATAGAAGCCAAAAGGTAGCAATCAGTTTGTTGCCCAATGACCTGTTTGTTGCCCAACTGAAAGTCCCCAAGTAACCAGGAAGGAGTGCGGGGGTGCTGTGGGTTCCAGGTAGCAGGTTTGAGCAGGTATCCGGCTTTGTTTTCGGGCAAGTCTCCTAGGTGAACTTGCCTGAGATGGGAGAGATGGGGGAGGTTCACAAAATGATGGTTACAACACTCCCCACTTCTTTTTGTTGAGAGTCAAACCCTTGACTCACAATTGGTGACATTGTACAGAAAGTGACTCATGTAGGGGCTGATACCTAGGTTCCCTTACAAGGGGAAGCTTGACTGAGTTAATACAGGATTGAGAAGTGGGAAAACCAACAAAGGCCTATAGTGAGGGCTGGGCCAAGAAGCAGTAATGGTCCAGCTAAGGCACAGATTAGTGTGGTCAACTGTGGGGATGTCAGACTCTGGTACCAATTTTCAGAATTTTCCCTCTCCTGCAGTCTGGCCTCCAGGTTCATCACAGAGGCCTCCTTGTTCCAGACAAGTACCAGAGCCCTAGATATCCCCCAGAGTTAAACTCGGTTGATCCCAGTCACACACCTCAGAACTGGATGCCTGGGAGACTTCCTCAGGAAGGGCTAGACCAACAGTAGGGGAGCTGAGCATTCATGTAAAGCCAACAGTTAGGGCCAAGGTCAGGCCGGGAAGTGTTTTGACCCTGCATTATCAAGGTTCCCTCCAGACTTTTCCCTAGGTCATTGATACAGAGTGGAAAGTGAAAAGCATTTCACATCAGGACAATAAAAGTGCACCAGTAAAAAAAACCAGAGCAGAGGGTGAACTCATCCATGAGCCCTCTTCTGCCTGGAGGAAACATGTGGAAAATCTTAGCTTGAGAAATCTGGTCCTGGGTCCACCTTCCATTCATCAGGGGCAGCTAATTTTACTTGAGAGTGGTGGAGCCAGGCAGGGATAGAGTTCCCTTTGACAGACAGGATCTGATGTAGGAACAGGCAAGGCATCTCGAACTGATTTCAGGACCCTCCCTTGTGTTTGTTGCAATCCCTGTAGGAACTTAATTAAGGAAGAATTAGTAGCCTCAGCTTGTAACTCTTCTCTAATTACCAGGAGGATGGGTGGAGGCCATCCATGAATAATTTCAAAGGGAGAAAGCCCAATTCTGTTGGGGGTGCACCTGATTCTGAGTAGGGCCAGGGGAGGAAGCATGACCCAATTTTCCTTTGTTTCTAGGACTAAGTTGGTAAGGAGCTCCTTTACAATCCAGTTGGTCCACTCCACTTGGCCTGAGCTCTGCTGTCATTAGGCACAATGCAGTTTCCATTCAACCCCCATAGTTTTAGCTAGTCCTTGGGATAAAGCTGGCTCATTATCAGAGCCCAACCCAATTGGAAGGCCAAACTGGGGAAGGAGTTTGTTCATAATTTTCTTAACTACCACTAGAGTGGTTTCATGTTTTGTGATTGAAGTCTTCCACCCATCCAGAGAAGGTTTTTACAAAATCCAGGAGATACTGATAACCTGATGCAAGTGTTTTACTTCTGTGAAGTACTCCTCCCACCTTTTCCCTGGTTGTTGCCCCCTGAATCTGATTTCAAGGGGGGCTGCCTTTCCTTGTTTTGCATTTTCTTGCACACAGGTCGTGCACCTTGTGACAGTACTTAAAGAATATTATCTAGTTGGGGAACGAAGTACCTGTCTCTCAGGAGTAAGCTTATTTTTCTGATTTCCAAATGAGTTATTTGATGGAACATCTCCCTCTCCACCACTTTCTGGAACAAAAATTCTCCCATTCCACCAGCCTGAATGATCCTTACTCCCAATTTTTTTTGTTTGTTTAGCCAGGAATCATCCCAAGTGTGAACTGGCTGGGTGGAAGGAGGTAGTGGGAAAAAGGCCAGACAGGGGAGGGAGGGAGGCCATTTGGCAAGCGGCCTCATCAGCTGCTCAATTTCAATGATGGCTAGGGGGCAAACCACGACAGACCTGTATCGGTCCAGACAGGATGGCTTACTCCATGGGCTCTCTCTGACATCTCAGAGAGAAGCTGGGGTGAGGGAGTTAACTGTCCAGCTGCCACTCAATTCCCCACCAAAGGAGTACTCCCAGAAACAGATACTTACCTCTAGAGGATGGGGCTAGAATTCCATGGTGGCCAAATGTAGGAGAAATTTGGAGTCAAGGAGGGACCTGGTTAACTCTGCAGGCCTGGGGGACCTGGAATGTCTCATGGTCTGGCTCCTCTCAGAGTCAAGGCAAGGCCTGTCCTCTCCTCTCCCCCATCGCCCCCCCCACATTCCCCCCCCATGAGGCCGAGG
Source organism: Petaurus breviceps papuanus (assembly GCF_028583685.1). Lineage (NCBI taxonomy): Eukaryota > Metazoa > Chordata > Mammalia > Diprotodontia > Petauridae > Petaurus > Petaurus breviceps. The sequence goes on from NW_027185887.1 coordinate 5,601,108, forward strand.
TCCTGAGTGGGTTTCAGTGGCAACACAAAATGCTTCAATCTCGCTGGAGCCTCCAAATGTTGTAACGAGAAATCAGTGAGTTGAGACCATTAATCATTTTAATTTGAGCTTTAATTGAAACCAGCGACTTCTAGCAGTCATGTACCCAAATCAGGCAGCTCTGGAGATGCATATTCTTGGAGCTTTTATAGATAAAAGCTACAACATAACTGTTACCAAGGGGAAACCACAACTTGAGCAAGCAGGAAAAATACAGAAGCCAAAAGGTAGCAATCAGTTTGTTGCCCAATGACCTGTTTGTTGCCCAACTGAAAGTCCCCAAGTAATCAGGAAGGGGGGCAGGGGTGTTATGGGTTCCAGGTGGAAGGTTTGGGCACCTCTCCTTAGTAAACTTGCCTGAGATGGGAGAGATGGGGGAGGTTCTCAAAATGATGGTTACAACAGTGAGCTCCATGGATTGACTTGTTAGAATAATTTTTAAAAGTACAACCCGTGAGTATTTATATGAGAAATTTTATACCCATGTCCTTAAAAAGTGAAAGCAATACTCATATACATTTTGGTGTTATCTATTAACAAATTTGAGTTATTGAAGTGGATGAATAATAACTGGCTACATCTAAAATGTATAGTGAGTATAGGGAGAGAAAATTGCTAAGGGCCCCCTCGACAAGTGCTTCCCAATTTAGGGAGATGAACCTATGAGCCTATACAATTTCCATTCCTTCTCTAACAGGCTCTGCCACACTAATATCAGCAACAACCAGGTCTTTGGCAGCAATGTGTTCTGTTGTTTGTCTTTCCTTTCAAAAAGGATCAATGGCATTAAAGGGTAATGTCTTGACTGGTGTGTGAATTGGATTTAAGTGAGGTAGAGTTGCACAAAGTCATCAGCCTCACTCCCTCTTCCAGATCATTGAAATTCAGTGGCAGGGCAAAAGTCAGAACCCATTGGCCATCACCTGGGATGTAGAGGATGATCTTGACATCCTCTATGTTTGAGCAACCTCTAAGTGTTCCATGGCACCTGATTCAGCCACTTTCATGGCCATTGGAACAAATTGTTCTCATCTGCCCATTCTTCAGGGTAAGTCTTCACTTGCTTTGGCAAGACAACCTTCTAACTCACTAATAGTTTTGAGGGCTACTAGTTACCCTTCACCTAGTTTGGGCCATGTGCTGAGATGATTTTCCAGGGTGTGGCTGCTGTGCATACCACAGCTTCTTGGAGCCACAGGTGAGAGTTGAGTGCCATATAGATATGAAAGGTGAATGAGCAGTGCTGAAAAGTTTACCAGAAAAGCTTCACATCAGAGGTGCTAGTCCTCCTTCAATACCCCATAAAGGTATTATTGAAGATTTAAGGCAACAATTTAATAGATAGTACTTTCATGAGTGCTAATTGTCTATGGCATGCATACAGTAATTCATTTATAATGTTTAGCAATCTCATGATTGGTCTTTGAAGAGGCTTAAACTTGGCACATATTCAGGATGTTCAGCAGCCTCAGGCACGGGCAAAAGAAAAAAACAACAAAAACTTAACCAAAAAATCACCTGTTGTGACTTTAACATGCACATTTATGGGCCTATAAACTGCGGGGCTTTAAAGAACCTTTTAACTCAACTTGAAAGCAAAAGTGAATATACACTTACTATAAAAGTTTCTTCAGCCTAGGAAAGGAATATTGCAAAAAGGGCACTGCAATTGCAGTTCCAGAGTACAGTAAGTAGTAGTAACAAAAGCAAAAAGTATAATAATACTCTCTTGACTTGTCACTTACTGTCACTTCTACAGGGAGATATTAATATATGTATATGTATATATGTGTGTATGTGTATACATATGTATGTATATAATGTTTTATATAATATATTATGATATTCTGTTATGATATGACATGACATGATATGATATAACATAACAATACAATATAACATAATACTGATATAATATATGATATAACAACATAATATAATATAATAGTATGTAAGTCTATATATATGTATACATACACACTCACACATACACACACATACTGGGGTTGGAGGGGTACTAAAACAGAGGAGTACTATAAGCTGTGAACAACTCTAAAACTTCATAGAAAAGGCAAGGTCTATTAGAGGGGAAGATAACTGTCTGATCTGTAAGTCAGAGTTCACTCTCCCTAAAATAGGACCTCACTTCAGTGTGGGGTTCTAAGTCAGGAGGACTATATAGGTACACAATGAAGGCAAGACTTACCAGTGCAGAATGTTGCTAAAACATTTAGCTACTCTATTTTTTTTCATCTCCTATATGAAGAACAGAGTCATTAGCACAAACTCTAGAAGAGAAAGCCAGATCTCATGCATAGACTGAGTAAATGTAAATTCTGATCATGATCCTATAACTTACCAGCCATGTAGCCTTTGGGGTATCAATTTCCTCATTTTTAAAATTTGAATAATAGTAGCAGAAACACAGTGTGTTTGCAGAGTCAGGAAGACTTGGATTCACTTCTTACCTCAGATACATAAATGTTGTGTGACTGAGAATTCCAACTTGTTAGTGCTCCAGGAAACTCCAAGATTAGTAAGTGTCTGTGGTTTGTCCTTAGTTCTCAAAGAGGACCATGACATCAGGGAAATGATGAAATAACTTGCAGTTGACTTTGATTTGAGTGAGGGAAGGCTATGCAAGGTCACCAGCCTCACTTTCTCTTTCAGAGTTATCTGAGTGCAGTGGCCAGATATTGACCAGGGTGACTGGAGATGGCCCAGGATGCAATGGGAAACCTTGGCCTTTTTAAGCTAAGGTCTTTTCAAGTTCTCACTTTGAGTGAGGCAATGCCCATTTAGTGAATAGTCCTCTAAGAAGTGACTCAAGGGATGACTCCTTTAATAAAAAAAAAATCAAACTGGGAGAGGAAGACCTTCAGTGTTGCTGACCAAAGGAGAAACAATTACTATTTATATTTACTTTGAGTCTGGAGGTCCCCCCAAAAAAACCATTAAGTGTTGCTTGGACAGGGCAGAGACTCATTGCTGTCCAATCCACTAGATACAGAGTGAACTGGGTTTAAGGATTGGTCTTTGAGAAAAACCCAGAAATGTAGCCAGTAAACCCCAAGTGTTAACTAGGCAGCTTTGGGTCATCAAAATTTACCTTCTGTTGGGCAGAACACCCTCAATTAAGAGGAGAAGAGGGGAAGGGATGGGAGGAAAAGAGAGCATTAAATCTGGCTGCTTCTTCTAGAGTTTCTTAAACTAATGAAATCACAGATCAGCTCCCTAACCTATTCCATTCTTTCCACCCACAGAAAGTTTGTAAGGAAAGTGCTTTATAAAAGTATTGTATAAATATAAATTATTATAATACTTAGTCCCTGCCTTCAAGGAGCTTACATGTAATTCATAGCAATGTCACAAACATTAACTAGCAGTGACTATAGATTAGGGAGAAAATTTTATTTACATTATATTATCCAGTGAAGCCAGCAGAAATTATAACTATCAGAGAAATATGCTTTGAAGCTACTTGCTCTAGCAAGCAGCATTTAAAGTTGAGGGTTAATTGTTTGGCTTAAAAGTGTAATTTATTTTTCACTGCTGAATTAGCAATACTTAGGCATATTATGCATGCTTTGGTAAGGAAAGCAGATTAGTGAAGCTTCAGCACATGGATTCTGAGAGGTTAGTATTTGAAATTGAATGTGAATGACAAACCAGAGCCAACCTGTAACAAGATACAGGTTGCCATTACATAAATTAAGCATCTGTTTTGTGTGTTGCTGGAATTGTTGGGGTTTGCATCTGATTCATAAAATATTTACATGTTGTCTTTATAGCAATTTTCTCAGTGCCAACTGAATGCATTTGCCTTCCTGGGAAGCAGATGAATTTGCAATCTGTTAACCTTTCCCCCTCATGTCCATATGGTTGTTTGTCGTTGTTTTTCCACAAGGATACTGCTTGGGAATGGTAAGGACCAACTTTTTCTTGCATTTTTGAGGGGGGGGATTTATATAAACACACATGCACATATATACATGCATACATACATACATATATAATATTAATGTTATATATAATTATATGTATGCATATATTCAATCATTTTTAAGTAGGATCTTTCCCTATTGCATCTCAGGTCATTGCCAGTCATCTTAACTTTTGTCTTACCACTGGACTATCAACGACTCTGGAGGAAACAGTAAGGCTGACAACTTTGTGTGACTCTGCCTCATTTAAATCCAATTCATGTAAAATTCAAGACATCACCCTTATGATGTCATTGGTTTTCTTCAAGAACAAAGGATGGACAACAACAAGAACAACAATTCCTGTGCATGTATTCTCATCTGTCCTCCACTGGGAATCCACTAATATGCTGAGGGTTTTCCTTCCCATGATATTGTGTGGAAATGAGAGAGCATGTACCCATTAGTCTTCATAATAAGCAACTGTCTGGTCCACTTTCTTTTCTGATCATACATTCTTCTAATGATATCCTTTAAGTTACTTTTTACTGTATAAATCTTCAAGGGCTATGTGTTGAAGTCTTCTCATACCTACTCCGTATGTCTCCATTGCCCTTTGGTTAATCTCTACATTCAGTTCTTTGGAGATTAGTATTCTATGATCCTCAGTTATATAGAATGACTAGTATATTATAAGTGAGGAAAGATGAGCTTTTGTTTCAAGGAGAAACCTGGGGCCACAGAAAACACTGAAAGTTCACAAAATCAATATAATTTGCTCCCCTATTTATCCTATTCATTTCCTAGACCAGATAATTGTCCAGAGTGTTTGTCCAAGACACACACACATGTATGTGTATACACACATGTGTGTATACATACACACATGTACACAGATATACATATATGTGTATATATAGATTATAGATATATAGATATACATATAGATACCAGCTCCACTTTTTTTTCCAGTATGGATACTTAGGCCAAACTCTTTATTATGTAGCCCATTTAGAAGGTACTACAATAGTATGGGACTTAACGCAATCAAAGCATTGTCATACATAAACAGAAGACTATGAACATTGTCATTATCTTTAAGGAAACCCTCTCTCATTTGAACTCTGCGGTGGACATCTTCCATGACAATAGTACTAAACTTTAGTGAATGTGTGTCTTCCTGTTTTATTATTTATGATATTAATATTCAGAAAAAGTCTCAAATATTTCAAGTATTCTTATATGATTTTGACATAATACTTAATACAAAAAATAAATTGATGGTTATTAAAAGGAATTATGGTTAGGTGATTTTGAAAATACAGGAATGTGGCAAAATGTTTGCTGTGTATCTTTTTGCATTTTATACATGAGCTTTAGCTACTCACTAAATTGCTCAATGATTCAACATATCTTATATCTAAGTCAAAGAGCAATTCTGAATCAGTCCATAAAATAAAATCCCCATGAGCCAGACCATTCTGGTCATATGCCAAAATGTCATAGGACCTTAGAATTGGAAAATACCTCAGAAATTTTCAAATTTCCAAATAATGCTTTAACCTTATCTACAACATTTACCTTATCCTTGATATCCTCTAGTAATGAGGAATTCATTACTTCCTAAGATATTCTACTTCATTTTTAGCTGTCTCTGACTTTTAGGAGGGCTTTCTTCAGTGCTTCAATCTTGTGTAAGCACACTGCTGTGGGTAATTCTGCAAATCATACATGTTGCATCTCACCTAGGCCTTCTTATCCTTTCTGATTTTTATCCATTGCCTCAAATAAATATTCCATAAAGAATCTACTTACTGCTTTCAAGGCCTTCCCTTAAGCTTTTTAGCTTTTAGCATTCATTTACTACAAACACAATACACAAGCTGCCCATTGTTTATCCCCCACTTATGCTAAACAGGCAACCTACTAACTCTTCTGATCATAGATCCCTTTGATTATCTTTCATGTGTCTTTTTGCAAACCATTGTTAATATGTTCCAATATGTTCATCATAACTTATATAACATGTGTAACTCTCCATTGCCCTTTGTTTTGGGTTGTTGGAGTGCCAACATGATAGTTACAGCACCAATGGAGACTATGAATATGCTGGCATAGTTCTGAATCACAAGATATAACAGATTCTCCATATAGGAGACAGAAAAAAACATTTATTCAGATGTCAGAAAGACAAATTCCAACACTAAAAATCAGAATTCATCACAGCAACAAAGAAATCTATAGTCAATAACACTTCAGAGAGCAACATCATCCAAAAGCTTTCCCAGAAACTCACAAGACTAACTGCCTGCCTGCATTCTCTCTCCTCCTTCTGTTCTAACTGCTCTGACTCCCAGCTTCCTCTGCGCTCTGCTCCACCCATCCTGCTCTACCTGTTCAGCAGACTCCTCCCACCATAAGCTCCATGTGATTAAATTTGGCCTATTAAGGGGTAGGGAAAATTCTCAAATTCCCATTACCATTACATTTGGCCTGAAGATCTTTCATGTCCCTTACATAGGTCAATGGAACTTCAGTGGTAACTGGTGTCAACAGAACTTTATAACAATATAACAGGGATAACAAAATAAGCACATAAAACAATATCTTAGGGTGGAGCTTCAGAACAAACACCCCATTATTCCCCCTTGTATAAATGGGGCCCAAAATCTTGAGGTAAGGAGCAAATGCCTCTTCTCCCAAAGCTACTTCCTGCTGATATAGGACAGAGAGCTGTCCATGCCCCCAAGATGCCCCATTTGAGAGGTCAGTTCTTTAGCTGGCATTTGGAGTTTGATCAATGCCATGTCCAGAGTTGATACATTACAGTTGTGGATGGGGGTGACATCTGGCTTAAGCTATCAGGCATCTGCAGGTACTAAGGAGCATACTAAGGTACTAAGCCTGGAGGAAACAAATCTAGCAAAGAGGTTTAACCAACACAAAGCCAAAAAGAAACAAAGAGAAAATAACCAGAAGTAGGGTAGATATTGGGTCAGTCATGCTTCTGGAGTCCATGAACCCACTGTCATAGCCTTATTTATGGTTGTTTATTGCTTTCCAATTTATAATTTTGGGTTCATCATTCTGGCTAGATATTTACTTTCTTTAATCTGATATGGGACCTGGTCAATTTCCTATTTTCCCTACAGGTATGACAAACTTGAATACAGTGTTTCAGGAGAATCTGTTGGAGTAGTTCTCACTTCCCTATTCTGTTTAATATTAAGCCCCCTTTATCAGTACATTTTATATAGTTCATAGAATACCATCTATTCTTCCAAAATCGACCCCTGCTCTCAATAGAGAAGTAAACAATTCTTTCCTTATCAGTCTATTATGACTTTGAATCTGCCTGCCATTTACTCTTCTCTCTTGAGGAAATTTATCATTTTCCCATTCCCATAAGCAACCAATCCGTGAAATCTTATCCAGCACCTCTGAGAGAGGGTGTCTCTCTCCACAGTTAGTAAAGTCAGAATTAGGTGCTTATAAGCAGGAGGAGATGGTGTTTGTAGGAGAAATTGCTAAGGGAATAACATGATAAGCACTGGCACCTCCAGCCATGATAGCTACCTTCATTACCTCTTCCTTTAACTTCCTCATATAATTCCTAAGAGAATACCAGGGTCTGTTCCCACTAGGCCACATGGAATCAGTGGGATACTTTTTATTACATCCCTCAGCACCTAAAGCTAAAAGATTAGTTGTATTGTTATTCCCTAACATCTGATGATCCCTAAAAACTTGCAGTCTAAGAATATTCTGACTAATACATATAAATTTCAAGCAATCTATATTATCTATCAATACTCCTCTGGCCCCTTCATCACTGATGCTCACCACTCAAGACACTAATGATTCTTCCATCCTTTGGGTGAATAGACTTAATATATCAATGATCTCCTGCTGAGTAAAATACTCAATTATCTCCCTAAACATGGTGTGACCCCCCGGTTCTCCTGCTTAGGGTAAACTTCTGCCTAAGAATTCTCATTTAACATTGTTTCATTTTCCTCCCACACATTTTTCTGGGAGTCTTGGGGCAACTAGACTTGGCCTGTGCCAGAGTTGCATTCACCTTCCTTTTGCTAGTTATTTTTATTCTTTTTCTGAGCCAAACACACTAAGACACTCTCCCCCCACCCCCCGCACTTTCTCTTCTAGAGGAAAGCTTGCATGCTGTAGTACAAAAAGTTTCTCATGCAAATCAGCTAACTTCTTTCCCATCTGAGCTTTTTCCTGAGAAGTTTGTCTCTGCTTTTACATAGAATGTGGTAACCTGTTAATAAAACCCAGCCTCTTCTACAAACTCCTGCCAGTTCTTTCCTTGTTTTTTTTTTTGGTATTCCTCTTTAGATTTTCCCTTCTGTAGCCTCAGTTGCCAGTTTTCACAGGGTCTGGTGCTTTTAGCACATTCCATTGCTAGGGAAGAATAAGGTAAATTCTTCCATCCTGGGTTAATTCCTTCCTTTAAGGACCTTCTGCCTCCAAATAGAGATTTTATACCTTGCAATTCTTCATCCTCATCACCAAATGTAGTGCCAGCATAATCTTCACAGCATCAGTAGCAATTATGAATATACCAGCATAGTTCTGAATTGCAAAATATGATAGACTTTCCATATAGAAGACAGAAGCAAAACATTTATTCAGACACCAGAAAACCAAATCCCAACACCAGAAAACTAATTCATCATAGCAACAACAACAACAAATAAATCTATACACAATAACAGTGCAGAGAGCAACACAATCTCAGAGTCTTCCCACAAACAATCACAAGCCTAGCTGTTTGCTTGCCTGCATCCTCTCTTCTCCCTCAGTTCTAAAACTACTCTGACTCCAGCTTTCTTTGGGCTCTGCTCTACCCTTCTTGCTCCAACTATTCAGCAAACTCCTCCCATTACAGGCTCCACATGATTACATTTGGCTTATTAAGGGGCAAGGAAGATCTTCAAATTCCCTTATACTTATTAAGGGGATGGGAAGATCTTGAAATTCCCATTACCATTACAGTTACCCAGAATTTTGAGATATACCTATACATGCATGCATACATACATATGTATATAGTATATATGATATACATATAGACACATACATACATACACATATATGTATGTGGCTATATATGTACATATATTTGTGTATAAATATGTATATGTGGAATTTTAGTATTTATGATTTCTGTCTATCTGTATATCTATCAGGAGAATACTTGGGTATTTTGGTGGCTCAGAGGTTTTATCTAAGTGATTACATTTTCCAACAATGAAGCTCATAGCCAATCAGTGCCTATCCATCTTTGAGAGATTTATCAAAGATTTATCAAGATTTATCAAAAATTTATTTATTTATCAAAGATAAATAAAATTTATTTACTTATGTAGTCTCATAAACACACCACAATTGCAGGTCTACCAAGCATGCTGAAGGTTTTTTTTGTTTGTTTTTTTACCATATCTTTCAGTACTTGAGGATACCAATAAAACACAAATGCTATCCATTGGATACAACTTTTACTTTGTACTTTTCTGGTCCATATTACTCTTTCCTAGTTGTACATTTCTCTGACAATATCTTTTATATCCTGTCTTCTATACATGCCCCTCCATAGGTCTCTGTTTGCCATCTGGAGCCCACACTCCAAAGCACTGGAAGACTAGCTGAGTATGGATTCAATGTCAGTAAAATTAACCATTGAATACACATATGATGCCTTCTACTCCTGCAGGTATGCCTGCGCATGCCAAGTGATTCTCAGCTACACATGCTCCAGACTAGACTGTTTAAACAATAACTCTGTTGCAGCTTAAATTTTCCTCAATAACAGTAAACAAGTATTTATTAAGAAATTTCTATCAGTCAAGTGCTTTGCTAAGTGGTGTGGTTTCAAAAAAGGACCCCTCCCCCAATATCTGCCTTCAAAGAACTCACATTTTAATGTTAGCTAGTCAATAAGCATTTATTAAACACCTACTATGTGTTATGCACTGTGCTAAGTGCTAGAAATAGGTAAAAGAAAGTCCCTGCCCTTCAGGAGCTTACAATCTGGAATTAGATGCCAATAAATATGTACCAAATTATGTTTAGAATAAACAGGAAATAAATAACAGAGGGAAGGCACTTGAATTAAGAGGAACTGAAAAACACTTCCTGTAGAAGGTAGAATTTTAGCTTGGAATTGAAGGCAGTCAGGGAAGTCAGGAGGCAGAGTTGATGAGGAGAGTATTCCAGGAATGGAGGACAACCAGAAAATATGCCTAGATCTGAAAGATGGAATATCTGATTTGGGAAACTGCCAGGATGGTGATATTATTGAATTGAAAAGTACATGGGGAAAAAATATAACATAACAAGACAGGAAAAGTGGGATAGGTAAGTTATGAAGAACTTTGAGCACTAAATAGAGTATTTTATGTTTGATTCTTGAAGTGATAGGGAGTCAAAGGGGTTTGTTGAATAACTGGGTAACATGGTATGACGAGTACTTTAGAAAAACCACTTTGGCACCTGAACAGAGATTGAAGTATAGCAAGGAGAGACTTGTGGCCAGCAGATCAAATAGAAGTCCGTTGCACTATTCCAGGCATGAGGAGATTAGTGAGTATGTCAGAGTGTGGCAGTATTAGAAGGTGGAAGAAGGTATATCTGACAGATTTTGCAAAGGTGAAATTGATAAACCTTGGCAACAAATTGAATATAAGGGATGATAGACATGGAGAAGTTGAAGATGTAAATCTGGGTGATTAGGAGAGTTGTATCTTCAACAATAATAAGAAAGTCTGGGGGGGGTGGCTAGGTGGTACAGTGAATAGAGCACTGTTACTGGAGTCAGGAGGAGGACCTGAGTTCAAATCCAGCCTCAGACAAAACACAAAAAACTACCTGTGTGACTTTGGGCAAGTCACTTAACCCCAACTGCCCTACCTTTCCCCTTCAAAAAGGAAAAAACAAAGTTTGGAAGTGGGGAGGGCTTAGTTAGGGGGAAAGATGAATTCCATTTTTTTGGAAATATTAAGTGTAAGGTATCTACTCTATATCCAGTTCAAGATATCTGAAAGGCAGTTGGACAAATCAAACTGGGTATCAGCAGAGAGGTTAGGTTTGGCTAAGTAGATTTGAGAATAATCAGCATAGAGGTAGTAAGTAAATCCTTATGACCTGATGAGATCGCCAAGTGAAGTAGTATAGCAGGAGAAGAGAAAAGCCTTGTTTTAGCAAGCACTCTAGCACACCCAAGATGGCCTGCTAGCACAGGCTCTTTCATCTGCTTTACTAAAGGAAAGACAACTTTTAAAGGAGTTAGCAATCTTATTTTAATTACATTTACTAGTTCAGGGGAAGGACAGCACCCTGAACATGTAGAAAACAGAGAAATTAGCACAGAGATTCAACAGATAGGACTTCTGTCTGAACAAAGTAATATAAACACCTGCACATACCACTGGATCATGAGAGCATAAACCTCTGAGTAGTTTGTGGGCTCTTAACAAATGGCTACTCAGAATCCTGTCCAGGGAATCAAAAGGTCCTTCTAATAAGCGAACCCCCAAAGTAAAATACCAACCTCCCAGTTTATATATAGTTTTCAACTAATAGACTCAGAGTCAGAAGACATCACAACCCACTTGGATCAGTGCCTAATTGACTAGGTACCAAGAGGTGTGAAAACCTTCTGGAAAACAAACTTCTCCCTAAGCAAGCTCCTCCTTAGGCATGTTCCCCCTCCCCAATGGGTTATATGTGACTCAGGTTGTATTACAGTGGTGAAAGCAGCAAGACATCCATGATTGAAATACGTGTGTAACTTTAGACCTGGGGACACAGCTCCTGTTCCAAGGGAAAAGAGGCCACATGTGGTCATATAGTCCTATTAATGGATGGGGAAGATCTTCATATTCCATTAACATTAGAGGGCTCAGGACAGGGCTCTGTGGGACACCCATTGATGTGGACATGACCTGCATGAAGATCCAGCAAAAGAAACTGAAAAGGAATGAGTGGTGTGCTAAAAATTTAGAGAAAAAAGTATTATCTAGGAGAAGAGGGAAATTGACAGTGTCAAAAGAGGTAAAAAAAAACAAAAGGATGAGGATCATGAAAGGCTATTGGGCTTAGAAATTAGATGACAATCGGTAATATTGAAGAGAGCAGTTTCAAATGATGAGGTTAGAAGGCAGATTGTAGAGAGTTAAAAAGAAACTAAGAGGGGTGGCTAGGTGGAGCAGTGAGCAGAGCACCAGCCCTGGAGTCAGGAGGACCTGAGTTCAAATCTGGTCTCAGACACTTAACACACAAAAAACTAGCCATGTGACCTTGGGCAGGTTGCTTAACCCCAATTGCCCTCCAAAAATAAAAAAAGAGAGAGACTAAGAGTAGAGGAAATGGTTAGTTGTTGTCCTTCGTTCTTGAAGAGGACCAAAATGACATTACTATGAAGAGTCAAGTTTCAATGTGTGTGACTAAGGCTGATCAGACCAATACAAGCTCAAATGCTCTACCACAGGTCAGTGACAAATAGTCTATGTGAATATTTGGGGTGGATACTCCAAATCTGCACATCCTGTGTTTCCTTTGAGCTGTCTTAATTCTGCTTTGCTCATAGAACACACCTTCTCTGAGGTGGGCATGCCATGTTGAGTGGTCCTGTGCCAGTGTCTCCCATGTCACACAATCAATTCCAAAGCATGAGAGACTTTGAGAGTGTCCCTGTATCACTTCTTCAGACTGCCATGTGAGTGCTTGCCCTGTGTGAGTTCTCCATAAAATAGTCTTTTTGGTGAGCGTATATTTTATATTCGAACAGTGTGGCCAGCCCATTAGAGTTGTACTCTCTGAAGCAGAGTTTGAATGCTTGGCAGTTTAGTTTTAGTAAGGACCTCAGTGTCTGGTACCTATACTTACCAGGTGATATTAAGAATCTTTCTAAGATAATTCAAGTAGAAGAGATTCAGTTTCCTGTCATGGTACTGTTATACAGTCCAGGTTTCATAGTCATATAACAATGAGGTCAGCAAAACAGGTCTGTAGACCTTCAGTTGGGTAGTCAGTCTAATACCTCTTCTTCCCCATACTTTCCTTTGAAGTCTCCCAAACACTGAGCTAGCTCTGGAAATGACTATATCAACCTCATGATCAATGTGTACATCCCTAGAAAGTATATGTAAGGGTTATGGGATTTAAAGATCTTCCATGCCCCATTGGACTTGCTGACGTAGCAGGAAGGGGCGGAGCAAGAGGAAGTGGAAGCCAAACTAGAGTTCCTGCTGTGGCTGGCGGTGGTGGCGACGGCGGCAGCAGCAGCAGAGGCAG
>NW_027185887.1:5614397-5622896 GCF_028583685.1 Petaurus breviceps papuanus
ATATCTGTAATCTCCATAGGCATTGTGAATATGGCATTGCTGATACAGTATACTACCAAGGTAAGTGATTCATTTCATTCAAAACGTCTCCATTTGCTTTAACTGATGGTTCCACATATGGATGGTGTGATGGTGGCTGATGGAGCACCTGTGTTTTCTTAGCATTAATTATTAGGCCAAAATTAGCACAAACAGCAGAGAATTGATCCATATTTTGTTGCATCCCAGCTTCAGAGGCTGTACTGAGTGCACAATCATCTCCAAACAGAAAATCATGCATCAACATTCTCTCCACTTTGGTCTTGGCTTGTACCCTTTTCAAGTTGAAGAATTTACCATCTGTGTGGTAACTGACTTTGATGCCATGTTCATCCTCATTGAAAGGATTTGACAGCATGTCTGAAATCATGATTCTAGAAAACATGAGAATAAGCACACAGCCTTGTTTCACTCCATTGGTGGCTGGAAACTCATGAGCGCATTGTCCATTATCCATAACCTGGGCAAGTATGCTGTCATGAAATCAAGGTACAATTCTGATGAATTTCTCCAGGCAACCAAATTTTGACATAATTTTCCATAAGCCCTCATGACTGATAGCATCAAAGGCCTTGGTCAGATCTATAGAGTAAAAAGAGCAATCTAATATAGATGTCTTCCTTAAGTTTTTTAACCACAAAGGGTAGAAGAGATACTGGATTATAATGAAGATAGAAGGATTGAGTGAGAGGTTTTTGAGGATGGGGGAGACATAAGTATATTTTTAGTCAGTAAGGAAGCATTCAGCAAAGAGTATTCAAAGATAAGTTAGATATGGAAATGATAGAAAGCAATCTTCTGGAGGAAACATGGTGAAAAGGGATTGCTTATGCAGGTAGAGAAGTTTGCCTTGTAGTGGAGTAGGAGCATTTCATGTGAGGCAGAGGTGAATGTGTGAAGAAAGTGACAGAAAGCATTGAATGATAGGACTTGAATAAAAGAGGAGAGGAACTCTAAGTGAATGGCTTTGTTGTTCATGAGAGCAAACTCCAAAATCTGGGATAGTTTTATAGAGAAATTTATCAGATCATTTTGTAGAGGAGCATAAAGCAAAAGGGAGGTGTGGCTCCCTCTTGTCCAGGCTCTGGGAGGTTTACATTATATACCACTGACATTCACTCTGAGGAAGGAGGACCCAAAGTACAGCCATTAAGTGGAGCTTGGGGAGGAACCTATTGTGGTCTAATCTATGAGCTTCAGCTTAAACGGGATTTAAGATTTTAAGAAAAAAAAAGAAGGAATCAAGGGAGGGAGAGAAGGAGGAAGGAAGGAAGGAAGGGAGAAAGGAAGGAAGGAAGGAAAACTCTGAAAACCCAGAGATTAATGCCCTACCCAGTGTAAAATCCTTAAAGAGTGGAAACAGCCTCAGGCTTGAGAGTCCTAGAGGAAGGTTGTGACTAAAGCTGTGGTAAGCCTGAAGTGAAGGCAGGAGGGGTCCCAACAAGCCCCACCTCAGCTGACCAGCAGGAGATCCCAAAGACCAGGGGGGTGGAACCAGCAAACACTAACAACACAAGCCCAGGTGTGCCTTAGCCCCAGCAGGGGAATCTGCAGACAGCAGTGCTGCCAGCCACCAGCTGCTGAGCCTGCCTGAGCTGTAGGGATACAGAGGTGGAAACCTGAAGTGGCCAGACCACCCCTCCTCCACAGGTTACTCTATGAGCCTCAGGGTAACCCAGGGGAAACACTGAGAACCCTGGCATTGGCTTCAGTTTAGACACCCAGAGGCTACAGCACACAAAGTAAACAACCAAGCCTCTAGCTTCCAGCCTGAGAAGAGTAGGTCAGAGCCCTCTGTACAGCAGAAGCAGAAATACACCCTAAAAGTCAGGACATAGGCAATCACAATGGGCAAGAAGGAAACTGTGAAATCAAGAACTATACAATTTTATTATAGTGATCAAGAACAACTAAATTCAGAGAACAACATGGACTCTATACTCATGCCTGAGACTACAGAAGGAAATCTGAACTGGTCTCAAGCCCAAAAAAGCCTTTTTGGAGGAGCTCAAGAAAGATTTTAAAAGCCAAATTAAAGAGGTAGAAAATAAACTTAAATCTACAGTGACCAAATGGGAAAAAATCTCACTGAAGAAAACAAATCCATAAAAAGTAAAATTTGTGAATCGGGACAGGAGGTTCAAAATCTAACTGGAGAAAATACCTCCCTAAAAATGGAGCTTCAAAAACTAACCATGGGAAAAAAATTGCTAATAATTGGAATCAGTTGAATTGAAGCTAAGGACTCTATGATGCATCAAGAGTCAGTCAAACAAAATATAAAGATTGAAAAATTAGAAGAAAGTGTAAAATATGTCACTGAAAAAACGACTGATCCAGAGAACAGATCCAGGAGAGATAACCTAAGAATTATTGGTTTATCAGCAAGCCATGATAAAAAAGCAGCCCGGACAACATCCTCCAAGACAGTGTCAAAGAAACCTGTTCTGAGGTCCTAGAATCATAGGGTAAAATAGTTATCAAAAGAATTCACTGGACTTCTCCTGAAAGGGATCCCAAATTGAAAACTCCAAGAAATGTAGTAACCAAATTCCAGAATTACAAGGTCAAGGAGAAAATACTGCAAGCAGCCAAAAAGAAACAATTCAAATATTGTGTAACTACAGTCAGGATTACACAGGACCTAACAGCTTCTACATTAAAAGATTGGAGGGATAGGAATTTGATATTTCATAAGAAAAAAAGAGCTTGGACTGCAACAAAGGATCAACTACCTAAAAATCTGAGCATACTCTTTCAGGCAAGGAGATGGTCATTGACTTGAGACAAGAGAGAAATGTTCTGAGGCCTTTTTGGGGTAGAGGTTTCCTTGTTATAGGGAAGCAATGTTTTCACTTATTTTAGCAAAGACCTATGGGGAGATAGTGGAAGACAGAAGGGTCTGGTGTGCTATGGTCCATGGGGTCACAAAGAGTTGAAATGACTGAAATAATGGAATTCCAGACTTTGCTGATGAAAAAGCCAGAGCTCAATGAAAAATTTGATCTCCAAATACAAGACTCAAGAGAGACATAAAAAGTTAAAAAAGGACAGCACACACACACACACACACACACACACACACCACTTATGATTCAATAAGAGCAAACTGTTTACATCCCTATATGAGAAGTTGATACTTGTCAATACTGAAATTTATATAATTATTGTAACATTTAAAAGAGATATACATAAATAGAGGGTGTGGGTATAAATGAAATAATATGATGATAAAAATCCTTCTTAAGGGGTACAAAGGGCTATAATGTGAGAAAAGGAAAGAATGAGGAAGGAAAGGATAAATTATACCACACAAAGAGGAATAAAAACATAGTAGAGGAAAAGAAGGGAGGGAGATGAACATCATATGAACGTTATTCTCATTAGTTACAGTAGGGATCAAGGAGGGATCAACATAATGAGTTAAGTTTAGGATTTTAACAAGAAAAGACACAAAAACTCATTATAATAGAGGAAAAGGAGGGAGGGAGAGCAGCACTGTATAAAATTTACTCCCAACAGTTTGGGTTCAAGGAGGGAATAACATATTCCATTAAGTATAAAAATCTATTATGCCCTACAGGCAGTAGGAGGAGTAAGGGGGGAAATAAAGGGGGTGGTGAGAAGGGAGGGTAATGGTAAGTGGAAAGGGTAGGTAAAGAGAGGGGCAGCACAGGGAGGGAACACTGAGGGAGGCAGTGGTCAAAAGGAAAACTCTTAAGTAGGGGAAGGGAGAAGGAAAAAAACATAAACTGGGGAGGGAATAGGATGGAGGGAAAGACACATATAGTAATGACAACTGTGAATGTGAATGGGATGAACTCTCCCATAAAATGGAGGCAGATAGCAGACTGGATTAAAAATCACAATCCTACAATATGCTGTCTAGAAGAAATACATTTAAAACAAGGAGACACTCACAGGGTAAACGTAAAAGGCTAGAGTAGAATATATTATGCTTCAGCTAAAGTAAAAAAAGCAGGGGTAGCAATCAAGCAAAATTGACATAATTACAAAAGATAAGGAAGGAAACTATATCCTGCTAAAACACACCACTGAGAATGAAGCAATATCATCACTTAACATATATGCACCACACAGTAGAGCATCCAAATTCCTAGAGGAGAAGTTAAGGGAATTAGAAGAAGAAAGAAATAGCAAAACTATACTAGTGGGAGACCTCAATCTCCACCCCCTCTGAAATGGATAAATCTAACCTCAAAATAAACAAGAAAAAAGTTAAGGAGGCAAACAGAATTTTAGAGAGGCTAGATATGATAGATCTCTGGAGAAAACTGAATGGGGATAAAAAGGAATATACCTTCCTCTCAGTGGTACATGGCACATACACAAATATTGACTATGTACTAGGGAATAAAAACCTCACAATTCAGTGCAGAAAGGTAGAAATATTAAATGAATCTTCTCAGATCATGATGCAATAAAAATCATATGCAATAAAGGGCCATGGAAAGATAAACTAAAAATTAATTGGAAACTAAATAATTTAATCCCAAAGAATGAATGGATCAAGCAAGAAATTACAGAAACAAGCAGTAACTTTATTCAAGAGAATGACAATAATGAAACAACATACCAAAACTTGTGGGATGCAGCAAAAGCAGTTCTTATGGGAAGTTTTACATCCCTGAATGCATACACGAATAAAATAGAGAAAATGAAGGTCAATAAATTGAGCATGCAACTGAAAAAGCTAGAAAAAGAACAAATTGAAAATCCCCATTTAAATACTAATTAGAAATAATGAAAACCAAATGGGAGATTAATAAAATTGAAATTAAGAAAACTATTAAATTAATAAATAAAACTAAGAACTGGTTTTATGAAAAAACAAATAAAATTGGTAGACCTTTGGCCAAAAAAAAAAGAAAGGAGAAAACCAATTCACAAGTATCAAAAAATGAAAAGGGTAAATCTACAACCAATTAAGAAGAAATTAAAACAATAATTAGGAAATATTTTGCCTAATTGTATGCACATAAATTTGGCAATCTTAGTGAAATGTATGAATATTTACAAAAACATAAATTGCCTAGATTAAATGAAGAGGAAGTAAATTACTTAACCCCATCTCAGAAAAAGAAATTGAACAAGCCTTCAATGAAGTTGCTAGGAAAAAAATCTCCAGAGCCAGATGGATCTACTAGTAAATTCTATCAAACATTTAAAGAACAATTGATTCCAGTACTTTACAAACTACTTGGGAAAATTAGCGAAGAAGGGTTCCTACTAAATTATTTTTATGACACAAATATTGTGCTGATACCTAAATTGGGAAGAGACAAAATAAAGAAAATTATAGACCAAATTCCCTCATGAATATAGATGCAAAAATTTTAAATAAAATTTAAGCAAAAAGACTACATTATCATAAGAATAATACACTTTTATCAGGTAGGATTTATTTCAGGAATGCAAAGATGGTTCAATATTAGGAAAAGCATCAGTATAATTGATCATATCAACAACAAAACTAGCAAAAACCATATAATTAACTCAATAGATGCAGAAAAGGCTTTTGACAAAATACATCACTCATTCCTATTAAAAACACTAGCAAGTATAGGAATGAGTGGAGTCTTCCTTAAAATGATCAGTAGCATCTATCTAAAACCATCACCAAGTATTATATGTACTGGGGATAAGCTAGAAGCATTTCCAATAAGATCAAGAGTGAAACAAGGATATCCACTATCACCCCTCTTATTCCATTTGGTACTAGAAATTTTAACAGCAGCAATAAGAGAAGAAAAAGAAATTGAAGGAATCAAATTAGTCAAAGAAGAAACTAAGCTATCACACTTTGCAGATGATATGATGATATACTTAGAGAATACTAGAGAATCAAGTAAAAAAACCACTTGAGATAAAAATTTAATTTGGCAAAGTTGCAGTATATAAAATAAGCCCACATAAATCCTTGGCATTCTTATGTATTTCTAAGGAAATCCAATAGTAAGAGATAGAAAGAGAAATCCCATTTAAAGTTACTATAGACATTATAAGATATTTGGGAATCCACCTGCCAAAACAAACCCAGTACCTATATGAACACAACTACAGAACACCTTTCACATGGGTGGCTAGGTGACATAGTGAATAGAGCACTGGCTCTGGAGTCAGGAGGACCTGAGTTCAAATTTGACCTCACACACTTAACACAAAAACTGACTGTGTGAACTTGGGCAAGTCACTTAACCCCAGTTGCCCTCCAAAAAGCAAAGCAAAACAAAACAAAACCTTTCAAAGAAATAAAGTCAGATCTATTTTTTTAAGCAATTGGGGTTAAGTAACTTGCTCAAGGTTACATGGCCAGTTATTTCTGGGTGTGGTGCTAAGTATCTGAGCCCGGATTTGATCCCCAGGTCATCCTGACACTGGAGCCGGTGCTCTTACTTGGCTACCTGGCTGCCCCAAGTCAGATCTATTTAACTGGAAAAATATCAGTTGTTCATGGCTGGGTCGAGCTAATATAATAAAAATTACAATTTCACCTAAATTAAATTACATATTTAGTGCCATACCAATCAATCTACCCCAAATTTCCTTTATAGAGCTAGAAAAAATCATAACAAAATTCATTTGGAAGAAGAAAAGGTCCAGAATATCAAGGGAATTAATGAAAGAAACTCTAGGGAAGGTGGCCTAGCCATACCACATTTTAATCTGTATTATAAAGCAGCAGTCCTCAAAGCAACTTAGTACTAGTTGAGGAATAGAGTAGTGGATCAATGGAATAGACTGGGTACATGAGACTCAGCAGTCAATGACTATAGTAACCTACTGTTTGATAAACCCAAAGACCCCAGTTTTTGGGATAAGAACTCACTATTTGACAAAAACTGCTGGGAAAACTGGAATATAGTATGGCAGAAACTGGGCATAGACCATTATTTAGCACCATATACCAAAATCAAGTCTAAATGGGTGCATGATCTAGGTATAAAGGCTGACACTGTAAGCAATCTGGAAAAGTAAAGAATAGTTTAAATGTCAGATTTATGGAGAAGGGAAGATGTTATGGCCAAAAAAAGAGTAAGAGGGCATTATAAAATGCAAAATGGATAATTTTGATTAGATTAAATTGAAACATTTCTGTACAACAAAGGCAATGTAACCAAGATTAAGAGTGAAGTGGAAAATTGGGAAAGAATTTTTGCAACCAGTGTCTCTGATAAAGGACTCATTTCTAAAATATACAGAGAATTGAGTCAGATCTATAAAAATACAAGTCATTTCCCAGTTGATAAATGGTCAAAAGAAATGAACAGGCAGTTTTCAGAGGAAGAAATTGAAGATATCTATAAGTATATGAAAAAATGCTCTAAATCACTATTGATTAGAGAAATGCAAATCAAAACAACTCTGAGGTACCATATCTCACCAGTCAGGTTGGCTAAAATGACAAAACAGGAAAATGACAAATGCTGGAGAGGATGTGGACAAATTGGAACACTAATACATTGTTGCTGGAATTGTGAATTGATTCTACCATTCTGGAGAACAATCTGGAACTATGCCCACAGGACTATAAATAAGTGCAAACCCTTTGTCCCAGCAATATCACTTCTAGAGTTGTATCCCAAAGAGATCATAGAAGTGGGAAGAGGACCCATATGTACAAAAATATTTTTAACAGCCCTTTTTGTGGTGGCAAGGAATTGGAAATCAAGGGGATTCCCATCAATTGGGGAATGGCTAAACAATTTGTGGTATATGAATGTAATGGAATACTACTGCGCTATAAGAAATGAGGAACAGATGGACTTCGTAATAACCTGGAGAGACTTATACAAACTGATGTTGAGTGAGAAGAGCACAACCAGGAGAAATATGTACACAATTACAGACACAACATGTGTGTGATGACCAACTTTGATAGACTGGAGTCTTCTTAGTAATATATGGTTACAAGACAACTCCAAAAGACTCATGATGGAACGAGATGTCCACATCCAGAGATAGAACTACAGAGTTTGAACACAGATTGAAGGAAATTACCTGTTCTCTTTCTTTTTCTTGTTTTGTTTTGTTTCATCTTTCCCATTGTTCATTCCATTGGTTATAATCTCTCTTTACAACATGACTAATGTTTAATGGTATGGTATTTGCAGATCCTATATTTGATTGCATGCTGCCATTGTGGGGGAGGGAGTAGGAGAGGGGAAAAAATTTGAAACTCAAGGGATTGTAGAACTGAATCTTGTAAACGAAAAGTATATAAATCCTTGGCATTCTATGTAATAAATTAATGAAATAAAGAACGAAAGAGAGAGAGAAAGAAAGAAAAAGAGAGAGAGAAAGAAGGAAAAAGAAAGAGAGAGAGAGAAAGAAAGAAAGAAAGAAAGAAAGAAAGAAAGAAAGAAAGAAAGAAAGAAAGAAAGAAAGAAAGAAAGAAAGAAAGAAAGAAAGAAAGAAAGAAAGAAAGAAAGAAAGAAA
>NW_027185887.1:5622906-5632302 GCF_028583685.1 Petaurus breviceps papuanus
AAAGAAAGAAAGAAAGAAAGAAAGAAAGAAAGAAAGAAAGAAAGAAACAGTAATGGCAACTGTTTCTCTCTGGAACAGTAACCCTTAGCATCTTCCCCTCCAAGCTTGATATTTTTTTCTTTTTCTAATTAAAGGGACCATTCCTTGACTCACCTCTTAAAAAGGCCTCTTCCCTGAATGGGAGTTATCTTTCTCTTAAGTGAGTACATGAAATGGCCTTAGCCTAAAAATGGCTAGTCATCCTAATGAATATCAGGTCATTGGATCCAGGTGGCTCTGGAGGAAAAAGTGATGCTGGTGATCTTGCACATCCCTCCCTCACTCAAAACAAAGTCAAAGGCAAGTCATGTCATCATTTCCTTGATACCATGATCTTTTTTGAAAATGAAGGGGAAACATAACAAAGATAATTTATAGGATTTAGATAAGAGTACTACACTTCAAACCCCATGAGTGGAGTTAAGTCAATTTGCAGGGAGGATGATTTGAACAAAAGAGGAGGAAACCCAAAGCACAAACTTGGGTGGGCCTATTACAAATCCTGGGTGTGGTAGCACAAAAGAAAAATGGTTTGGATGGACCCAGGACCTGGAAAATCCCTAATTCCTTGTAGCTATCTCTAGCATTCCTAGAGAGTTACTGGGGTCTGGCAAGATTCTGGGTGTGGACAACCTTTAATCATATAGGGTTGAATTTAAACAGTGTAATAATTTTTCTGAATAATATATAAATAATTTTTTCCTACAATTTCATTTTTTTTCATTAAAATATCAACAAGGTTCTCAGCTAAGAGGGTGAGGGGAGATAGATTCAGGGGAAGTTTGAGAAAAGGTAAAAAGGTTTGGAAGAGACTCTGCAGAGAGTGGGATAGTGAACTTATAAGGAAAGTGTGGAAGGATTACCTAGCAGCAGTGTTAGTCCATTTGAGGACTAAGTCAGAGTCTTTGTAGGATTTTTCTCCATTTTTGTTCATTAGCATGTGTGTACGGCCGATGGCAAGAGATGGTGTCAGTGATCCAAGGCTGAGATTTTGCAGGGCACACACAGTGATATGATAATGGGTCCAGGGACTTTAGAGAGCAAGATTTTGTAGAGCTGAACTGGTTCACCAAGGAGTCAAAAAGAGGAAAAGAGTGACTATTGCAGAGACCTGAAGAGAACTTAGGGGTTTTAAGATCACAATGTGGTAGAAAAGTGGTGTTTGGCATGGAAAAGTAGAAAGAAAGGAGCAACACCAAAAGTTTATGATCAAATAAGGGGATTTCAGAGTAATTAAATATGAAGATAGCACAATTTTGGGTGATGGCAAGAGCAAAGGTATGAACATATTTGTAGCTGAGGTGGGGTAGTAGATCATTGGGAGTAGGTTTAGGAACTGGGAGATTAGGATGTTTGAAGGAGTATCATTGTGCCTATTGGGAAGGAAAGAATGTTTGGGAGTTAGATACTGAACTGATTGGGAATGAAATGGGAATAGGAAGGAGTAGAGATAAAAATGCAAATATATATGTATATGTAAGATATATGCAGAGTAAATGAGAGATAATTTCACAATGAGGACTTTAGGTAAATGGGAGGACAAAGTGTTGCGCCTCAGACAAGTTGGATGATCCCCCCAAATTCCCAATCAGTACCTTTAACTATAAAAACATAACTCTACAGTTCCCTTATTCCTCTCTCCAATACCTATTGGCGATTACCTTGGAGACCTATTCCACTCCCAATGATTTCAACTTCTGACTTTGTAGACATGAAACACAATTTATTTGTGGGTCATAGCTATCCCATAAGAGGATAATACATTTTAAAACATGAGTACAATAGTACTGAAAATTACATAAGAAACCAGCTCAGAACCATTGAATACTGACAGCCAAGTAAGTACTGGTTGATCAAATCTCCAGATTACCACTGGGGAAAAACACAATGCTTAAAACCCCAATGCCAAACAATCTATTATTTCCAGGCAGCCAGAAGAAAAGCTTTTAGCTATGAAGAAATATCATTTCAAATAGCTCAGTATTACTCTTTAGCATTGACTTGCAAACAGTTAAAACAAGGAAAATAAAAGAAAGGTAAGTGCAATTGTCAAGAAAAGAGCAACTAATAATGCCAATTGTCTCATGTTTCTAAAATAGTGATTTAAAAATTGGATGGAAAAATAAAAGAAAAAACAAAGCAGAACTTTGAGGATTAAAAAGCACATATGAGGCTTAAGATTTAAGGGCATTTTAAAGAATTAGAATAAGAGAAAGAGGAAGAATTAATTTAATATTCATTGGAGTAATTCTGTCCTTCCCTATTGGTAATATCTTTCCTTTTGGTAAATCACTATCTGTATGTGTGTATGTGTGTGTGTGTGTGTGTGTGTGTGTGTGTGTGTATTTAACACTGTGAGAAGTGGTTCAAATGAAAAGGTAATCAAAAGCAGAGGGGTAGAGATGAAATACCACCCATCTCATATTGAGCAGAGAAGTTATAATGATTTCTTCAGTTTCTGAATGAAAATGGAATTCCATGGGGGGATAAAATAGGAGCAGGAGAGGGGAGAAAATCAGTTGTATGTAATGGAAGTTATGTCTCATCATGGAAGTGGTAAATGAAGAGTACCATTGAAGAACATTCACATCAGAAGTAGAGGAGCATACATGTTTGTGGTAAGACATAGATGTTTTATGCTGGATTTTGTTTAGAGGAATGAGTATGATTAGAAGCCATGCTTCTGAGGAAGATTTGTACTTTCCAAGACTGTATCCTACCCTAGGAGAAGTGTTGTATTGGATGCTGGAGATGGGTAATATTCAGGATCATAATGGGCCATAGATCCAGTTATAGGATATATATAGCTTAAGAACAGTGAGAAGCAAAGGATTAGGACTAGTTCTCATAACTTGAGATATAGTGACTCTCATAACACAACACCCTTTCTATTATAAATTGGTATTTCTAAGAATGAGGACTAGTAAAGGAAGGCTTTACCAAGAGAAGGGGGGAGGGCAAAAAAAAATAGAAATAAAGAAGATGATGAAACAAAGGAAAACACAAAAAAAGAGAAAGAAAATTAACGATAAGCTAAGAAAGTGGAATGGAGTGAGGAAAAGAGAAATTGAAGCCTGTGCTTACCTTGGTAGGAAAAGGAAAGAGACAAAAGAGAGAGAGAAAAAACCTGTAGGATAAATAGAAAAATAATTTAAGTATTAAATTTTAAAATGACATAAAATTACACTTTAAAATAGTTTAAGCAATTAAATGAATTTGCAGCCTATGAAAGAAACCCAATTTAAATCATTTCATGGTATATAAACACTCTTGGAATCCATGCATCAATACATATTCTGGATTTTGTAGATAATGCAAAAATGTTCATCATAAAATATTCATAATAATATTTTTGTGAAAGTAAACAACTAGAAACAAAACACTCATTGATTGGAGAATGGATAAACAGATATGTGAATATAATAAAATATTATTGTCCTGTAAAAAATGTCAAACATGTCACACCACAGCACATGTGTCACACCTCATGTGCCATGAATATGTTATGAATGCCATGTTAAGCAATGTCGTGCCACATCACATGCATGTTATACCACTGTTATGGGAATGGTAAGAATTTGAGATCTTCCCTGATCATCCTTGTCCCCATAGTAGCGTGTTTCCCTGATAATAAGACACTGTCTTATTATTTTTTTTTTGGAAAGAAAAACACCAGAGGGCTTATTTTCAGGGGAGGGCTTATGTTGTCCTGCCTCAGCTCTCCTCTGCGGCACTGCTCTCAATGGCGCAAGCAAGCAAATCACTGGGGAAGAACAGGATGACACGCTCACTGCTGCAGCTCTGATTGGATGCAGCTCGGAGCGCTGCGTGCGTTTCACCGGGGGGGGGGGTGCATACAGAGGGTACCGTAATGTAGTGTGTAGCGCAGGGGATCACCTTCACTACAGTAGCAATCTCAATAGGGCTTATTTTCGGGATAAGGTCTTATTATCGGGGAAACACGGTAACTTGTCATATCAAGAAGCAGTTGCAAAATGCTGGCAAACACTCCATTGACATGAAGACCCAGTGCATTTAGATCTTTGCTGAGCACAAAGAAGGCAGTTAGGGTTTGTTTGTTTGTTTTTGGTTTGGGTTTTTTGTTTTGTTTTGTTTTTGCTTTTTGGAGGGGGGAAGGTAGGGAAATTGGGTTTAAGTGACATGGCCAAGGTCACACAGCTAGTTTTCTGTGTGTTAAATATCTGAGGCAGGATTTGAACTCAGATCCTCCTAACTCCAGGGTCATTGTTCTATTCACTGTGCCACCCCACCACCCCTGTTTTGTATTTTTAGGCAGTTTGTATTTGAGAATCTCAATGGCATCTTGTGCAAAGTTGTTGCTCTAAGTTTTTCTATGTTAACAAAGTACCTACCACATATTGCCAAAACAACAAAATTAAATCTGATTTATATGGCATGAAAAATAAGTAATTAAGATACACTGTTACATATTACAGATTTAAAAACTTCAGAAGTGCTAAAAGAAAAAAAAATCACAGAAATGATGTGTCCATATATCATAGATAGTTTGGGCATATTGTATTGAGGCAATAAGTGTACTAAATCTGAAACAGCATAAAGCATAGATTTTTAAAATTACTAAGTGTAGACAGAATGGCAAAATTATTTCAGAAGGAAATAAAAGCCTTAGTTTGAGAAACAGTGGTAATATCATTTCTTTTTTGAGGAACCTTTTCTACCTCATCCCTTCAATTTTTTCTCCCTTATGCAATCCCATTAAGCCCTCCATAAGTACAAAACTTTTTATTGCCACTTACTTTATACTAATATTATAAGGTGGTCTTTTTAAAAAGATAATTTCTGATCACATTTTAGTAAAAAGAAAAAGAGAGAGAAACTGCTACAAAATCAGAAGTGATTAAGAAAACTAAAAATGTATTATTCTAAACACAATGATTGGTGAACTGCTTTAGAAGGATGAAGAATCAATTTTCTTTCTGCATATAGAGACTGGTCATAATAGAGCAGACACTTGATTGGAATAGTTGCTGTTGAGTTTAATGGAAAGAGCATTGTACCAGAAGTCATTGGGTTGATCAGAGTTCATAAGTCTTTCAAAGTTGCTGTCTTTACAATATTGCTGCTATAGTACAGATTGTTATCCTTATCCTGTTCCCTATGTTCTGCATCCTTGCATACAAATCAGCCTAGGTTTTTCTGAACCTGTCATCCTTTCTTGCAGCACAATAGAATTCATTATATAAATGCACCTTAACTTGTTGATCTCTTTTCCAATTGATGGGCAACCTCTTATATTCCAGTTCTTTGCCACCAAAAAAATTCCTTCTAGGGGAGTAATTTTGTACATATTGGGTCCATTTCCTTTTCTTATGATGCCCATTTTGTATTCTTGGGTCAAAAAGTATGTAAAATTTAGTAACATTTTGTTTTAGTTCCAAATACCTTTCTTCAATAGCCATACCTATTTTCAGCTGTACCAACAGCACATTTATATAAGTTTTCCCACCCACCTTCTATCATTTTTCATCCTTTATTCTCAACTTTATTATGTGATGAGTGAGAGGTAGAACCTCACAGTTGCTCTAATTTGTATTTCATTCATTATTAGAATTTAAATTATGTTATTTTAATATATGATATATTTCATTATTAGTTTTGAAGCAATTTTGTTTAATATGATGATTGACTGCTCATATTGCTTTCTTAGGAAATTGTTATAAATATCTTTTGAGTTAAAAGTAGCAATTAGAGAAGAAAAAAGAAATCAAAGGAATCAAATTAGGCAAAGAAGAGACCAAGCTATCACTCTTTGCAGATGATATGATGATATACTTAGAGAATCCTGGAGAATCAAGTAAAAAACTTCTTGAGACAATAAATAAATAAATTTGGCAAAGTTGAAGGATATAAAATAAACCCACATAAATCATTGGCATTCCTATATATTTCTAATGAAATTCAACAGCAAGAGATAGAAAGAGAAATCCCATTTAAAATTATTGTAGACATTTATAAAATATTTGGGAATCTACCTGCCAAAACAAACCCAGGATCTATATGAACACAACTACAAAACACTTTCCACACAAATAAATTCAGATCTAACTAATTGGAAAAACCCTTTGCTCATGGCTGGGTTGAGCTAATATAATAAAAATGACAATTTTACCTAAATTAAATTATATATTTAGTGTCATACCAATCAATTTACCAAAAAACTATGGATCTAGAAAAAATCATAACAAAATTCATTTGGAAGAGCAAAAGATCCAGAATATCAAGGGAATTAATGAAAAGAAATTCTATGGAAGGTGGACTAGCTATACCAGATTTTAATCTGTATTATAAAACAGCAGTCCTCAAAACTACTTGGTACTGCTTCCCTGCAGCCATGGTGGCGTATTGGAGACAGGCTGGACTCAGCAATATCTGATATTCCCAGATGTGTGCAAAAGCAGTAAGAGATGCACTGAAGACTGAATTCAACGCAAATGCTGAAAAAGTTTTGGATGCAGTGTAAAAATAGTGAACCTGACAAATGCTACATTTTCAAGGTGAAGATTTTCAGTTATATGTTATGGCAGATTGGAAACTGTCTCACTTGTTTTGCTTTTAAGAGGAAAACACCTGTCTCTGTAGATGGATATGCCAATAAACTAAGCTCTGATTCAATATAAAAAAAACTACTTGGTACTGGCTGAGGAACAGAGTAGTAGATCAATGGAATAGATTGGGTACATGAGACTCAGCAGTCAAAGACTATAGTAATCTACTATTTGATAAACCCAAAGACTCCAGTTTTGGGGATAAGAACTCATTATCTGACAAAAACTACTGGGAAAACTGGAATGTAGTATGGCAGAAACTGGGCATAGACCATTATCTAACACCATATACCAAAATCAAGTCTAAATTGGTGCATGATCTAGGTATAAAGGCAGATACTGTAAGCAGTCTGGGAAAGCAAGGAATAGTTTACCTGTCAGATTTGTTGAGAGAGGAAGACTTTAGGACCAAGCAAGAATTAGAGAGCATTATAAAATGCAAAATGGATAATTCTTATTACATTAAACTGAAAAGCTTCTGTACAAACAAAGGCAATGTAACCAAGGTTAAGAGGGAAGTGGAAAATTGGGAAAGAATTTTTACAACCTATGTCTCTGATAAAGGATTCATTTCTAAAACATACAGAGAATTGAGTCAAATCTATAAGAATACAAGTCATTTCCCAGCTGATAAATGGTCAAAGGATATGAGCAGGCAGTTTTTAGAGGAAGAAATTAAAGATATCCATAAGCATATGAAAAAATGCTCTAAATCACTTTTGATTAGAGAAGTGAAAATCAAAACAACTCTGAGGTACCATATCTCACCAGTCAGATTGGCTAAGAAGACAAAACAGGAAAATGACAAATGCTGGAGAGGATGTGGACAAATTGGAACACTAATTCATTGTTGGTGGAGTTGTGAACTGATCCAACTATTCTGGAGAGCAATCTGGAATTATGCCCAAAGGGCTATAAATAATTTCATACTCTTTGACCCAGCAACACCACTTCTAGGTTTGTATGCCAAAAAGATCATGGAAGTGGGAAGAGGACCCATATGTACAAAAATATTTATAGCAGCTCTTTTTTTGGTGGCAAAGAATTGGAAATTAAGGGGGTGCCCATCAATTGAGGAATGGCTGAAAAAGTTGTGGTATATGCATGTAATGGAATACTATTGTGCTATAACAAACAAGGAGCAGAGGGATTTCATATTCACCTGGAGAGGCTTATACGAACTGATGCTGAGTGAGAAGAGAAGAACCAGGAGAAATTTGTGCACAATTACAGACACAACGTATGTGTGACGACCAACTTTGATAGACTGGACTCTTCTCAGCAATGAAGTGTTATAAGTCAACCCCAAAAGACTCATGATGGAGAGAGATGTCTACATCCAGAGAAAGAACTGAGTTTGAATCCAGATTGAAACAAACCACCTGCTCTTTTTCTTTTTCTTGTTTGGTTTTGTTTCTTCTTTCCCATTGTTCATTCCATCTGATACAATCCTTCTTTATAACCTAGCTATTGTCTAATGTGAAAATATTTGTGGATCCTGTACTTGATTGTATGCTGGCATGGGGTGGGGAAGGGGTGGGATGGAGAGAAAATTTGAAACTCAAGGAATTGTCGAACTGAATCTTGTAAACTAAAAGTAAACAAATAAATTAATAAAGAAAAAAATTAAATATCTTTTGACCATTTATCAATTGTGGAATGGCTTTTATTCTTATATATTTGATTCAGTTTCCTATATATCTTAGAAATTACATTTTTATAAGAGAAACTTCTTGCAAATGTTTTTAATTAATTTTTAATCCTAAGTAAATTTTTCTAATTTTACCTGCATTTAGTTTTGTTTGTATAGAATTTTTGAATTTTACATAATAAAAAGTATCGATTTTTTTTTGTTTGTGGTTCTTTCTATCCTGAAGTCTAACTCTGTGTAGCCATATATCTGAAAGGTAATATTCTTCCTGCTTCTCTGCTTTCTTTATTATATCACCCTTTATATCTAAGTCTTGTAATTTTTGCAGATTATCTTGTTTTCCGATTATGCTGTTCATCTAGATCTAGTTTCTGCCACACTGCTTTCAAGTTTTCCCAGTGTTTTTTTTTTGTTGAAAAGTGAAATTTTATCAAATATTAAGATCCTGTACTCATTCATTATATACTGTTTCTATACCATTACTTAAAGTCTCTACTTATTAACTAGTGCCAGGTTGTTTTGATGATTTCTACTTTCTAGTATGGCTTGAGATATGATGTTGGTAAGCCATCATCTTTATTTCCATTATTTCTCTTTACATTCTTTTCTTTTAATTTTATTTTAGACTCCAAAATCAGAACATAAATACAGAATAGAGAAAAATATCATAAGCTTATATATACTGGAACTTAAATGCAAAGGCAAAGTAAGGAAAGAAAAGCATGACATGTGCATAGCAGAACATGAGAGGATTCAGAATATGTAATGACAAATTTTAATTTCCAGAAAACCATTTGATAAATACTTTACATTGTGTTGAGAACTGTCATTTTGTTTACTTCCATGTAAGTTTTCTTTTTTTTTTTTACTTTGTTCTTTTTTCACCTTCCCCAAGGCTGCAATTAAGTGCGGATATATTGCCATATAAATATAGATATATACATACACATATACATAAATACACACATGTACATAAAAATATAGACATATACTTTATAGACATAAAAATATAGACATATACCTGATCTTTGTTTTTGTTTGTGTATATCTTGTTTCCTCTGTTGTACATATGTTATATATATATATATATATATATATATATATATATATATATATATA
>NW_027185887.1:5632702-5651397 GCF_028583685.1 Petaurus breviceps papuanus
TGTTTTATATATATATATATATATATATATATATATATATATATTTATGTTGTCTATATCATGTTTCCTATCTCTCCAGACTCCTCTACTTTACTTTTACCTGCTACCTTGCCCTATTACTTAGCCTATCCCCCTCTAAGGATCCCTCCCCTATCTTCCCCATGAATCTAAATATGCTTTTGTAGTCTCCTATAACCTATTCCCTTGTTCTCACCTCTAGAGATGACTCCCTTTTCCTCCCTCCCATTCCCATTGATTTAAGTACCCTTTTTTAACCTGTTCCCTCCCCCTCCCCTCTAGAGATCCATCCTTTGTCCTCACCCCCTCTCTATCCCCTTACTGTTTTATTTATTATGAATTTATAAGACTTTATATTCTTCTAAATATATATATATATATATATATATGTTGCTCCCTCTTGAATCCATTCTCCATGAAAATAGGTTACCAGAACTACTAGCCTTCCTCTCACATCTAATTCCTCTTTATTGATTCTTCCTCTTGTACCTCATTTGCATAAAATAATTACTCATTTTAGTTGTTCCTAAATGGTTTTATTTTTTAAGTTGTATCATACTTAGATCTAACAAATCTTTCTTGCAAACTTCCCAATTACTAATGACAATCTTAGACATATATACATTTTGCATATATTAAAAAGTAAAAAGTCTGTCCTTACTGAATCCTTTGTAATCCAGCTTTAGTATGTGCCATATGTTTCTCTTGGCTCTTGTATGTCAAATCTTCTATTAAGTTGAGTTGTGTTTTTTTTAATAAAAAATTATTGAAAGTCTGACAAATGATCAAAGGTCTATTTTTTTCCATTCAGGATTACACTTAACTTTATTGGGTATGATATTTTCAGCCAGAGCCCCAGTTCTTTTGCTATTTGATAGATCTTGTTCTAAGACTTGCAGTCCTTTAAGGTCTCCACTGCTAGGTCTTGTGTAATTCTAATTTTGGCACCATCATATTTAAATTGATTTTCTCTTTTTTCTTCTAATATTTTATCCTTGAGTTGTGGGTTTGGGGATTTGACTATAATATTCCTATAAGTTTTCCTAAGAGGATCTCGTTCAAGTGGTATTCTATGGACTTTTTTATATTTCTGCCTTTCTTTAATTGTTTCCTGTATTATTGTATCAAGATTCTTTTTTTGATCATAAATTTCAGGTGGTCTGATTATTCTTATGTTTTCTCTTCTTGACTTTTTTCTCCAGAACACTTATTTTTCTGATAAGATATTTTACTTTTTCTTCTTTTCTTTTTAATTCTTCATATTTTGTTTAATTATTTCTTGTTCTCTTATAGCTTCACTGGCTTTTCCTTGCCCAATTTTAATTTTCAAGGTGTCATTTTCTTTCTTAAGATTGTGGATCCCCTTTACTAATTGGATGACTTTCTTTTCATAAACTTCTTGTTTTTTCCTGGATTGTTCTTTTTTTTTTTTTAAGTTTTTCCTCCATCTCTCTCATTTGATTTTTGAAGTCGTCTTAAAGTTCTTTTGTGACTTCTTTTTAGGCAAGTGACCATTTTACATTACTCTTTGGGATAGAAGACGGTTTCTTTGCTTCAATATCCTCTCCTGAAGATGCCCCCCCCCACTTCTCTATTCCTATAACTTTCTATGGTTGGATTCTTTCTTTTTAACCTGTTACTTTTGGTAGCAATACCTTAATTTTGTAATCACCTCTAGCCCTAGGGTATGGGGGATGGTACCTCTTGCTCCAGATCATAGCTTTCCCCTCTAGCTTGGAACCAAAGCCAAACCTCCAGCCACCTGTAAGTGCCCACAGCCAGGGGAATTCTGGCCCACTTCTCCTTCAGTGGGCATGTGCAGGTTCTTTCTTATCCCTGCCACTCCCCTCAATACAACTGGGTCTGGAGTTCCTTGTCAACAGAGGTTTCCTTGATCTTCTCAAATGTCCCAGCTATCCCTAGGGCTTATTGCTTGTTGTTAACTGTGACTCTAGCCTGGAGATGTTTATTCCTCACAGGGACCAAACCTAGTCCTGGGATTTTTCTTCTGTTCTCCAATTGTCCCAGGAAGACCTCTGTTGTGTCCCTATTCTTATTTATTTTTATTTCCCCTTCACACACACAGAATTTATTGTTCTGTGCTAATAATCAGATTTATCTTCATTTCAAATAAATTTTTTATTTCTTGCTAATAAAAAGAAAAGTGTTATGTTACATTTAGATTGTCATTTTTATGCACAAATAATTGGAAAAAGTTTCTAAGACTTTCATTTATTTCTTCTTAATTTGTTGTGAATTGACTTTTTTCATTTATTTATATTCATAATTGTATTTTCTTTTTTTTTTAAATTCAAATTAACTATTAAAAAAGTGAAGGTAATTGGAGTTAAATGACTTGTCTAGGGTCACATAGCTAGTCAGTTTCTGTGGTTTGTCCTTTGTTCTCAAAGAGGACCATGACTTTGATGGTGACTTTGCGTAGCACTCCCTCACTCAAAGCAAAGTAGATAGAAAGATAGATAGAAAGATAGATAGATAGATAGATAGATAGATAGATAGATAGATAGATAGATAGATAAGTAAAGCTGGGCGGGCTAACACACTCAGGGTTGCAGGCCAAATAACCATTAACTGTTACTTAGGCAGGGACCTATTGTTTTCCAATCGATGAGATCCAAAGTGAATTGGGTTTAAGGCTTGGTCTTTGAGAAAGAAATCTAACCAGTAAACCCCAATTTAACTAGGTAGATTTTGGCCATCAGGATTTGCCTTACTTTGGGCAGGAGGAGAGGAGAGGGATGAGTTGAGTTGCCCAGCTGGAATTGGACAACTGGGTCCCCATTCAGGCAGCTGGGAGTACTCACAGATTGTGGTGTGTCCTTCCTTCTCGAAGATGACCATCCCATCCAGATTTGAACTCAGGTCCTCCTGACATCAGGTTTGGTGCTGTATCCTCGTTACCACCTAACTGCCATACTATTGGTTTATTTAAAAAAAATACCCCCTAGTTTTATGTATCAACTGAACCTTTTTTTTTTCTTATAAGTTGGTTCCTCTCCTTGAATCTTTTCTATTTTGGTATTAAATTAAAAATTTTTCAAATTTATTTGTTGTTATTTTTCATTTTATACCAATTACATTTATTTTTCCTTTTGGTTGATAAAACTGTTTAGAGACATAAATTTTCTCTTAAGGATGGCTTTCACTGAAACCTAAACATCTTATCTTTTGGTTGTTATTTCTGTTAATGACATGAAGAACCATTCCTAATTTTTTGTTACCTAGTCATTCATTATGATTGTTATCTATTCATTAATTTATTTTAATCATTTCATCAGTGGCCATTTATTGATTATTATTTTATTGCATTGTAGTCCTTGGAGAAGTTAATATTTCTGCTTTTTTTTTTGTACTCATCAGTGAGATACTGATGCCTTAACAAATAGCAAATTTTTATAAAAGTGCCATGCGCAAATGAGAAGTGAATTCTTTTCTATGTCCAACCAATAATTGCCAGAGGTATACAGTGTTAAACTTTTCTAAAATACTAATCAAGTCTTTATTTTTTTTCCTCATTTATTTTTGCTTAAACTCCTCTCAGTATGAAAGGTGTGTATTGGGTGCCTCACTATTGAAGTTTCATTTTCTATTATTCCCTGAAGTTCATTTATTTTTTTTCCTTTACATGTTTGGTCTATCTTTCATATATCTTGAAATGGATATCCAATAGACATCTTATATTCAGTATGTCCAAACCTGAACACTATGTATCCCCTAAACTCTCCATCCTCCTAACTTATTATTTTTGAAAGAAACACTATCCTCCCCGTCCCTCAGACTCATAATCTAGGGGTCATCCTTGACTCCTATCTCTTATCTCTCCTATCCAATCTGTTACCAATACCTATATGCCCCCTTCTCTCCTCTGACACTGCCAACAAGGACCTTATCACTTCATTCCAGGATTATTTCAGTAGCCTGTTGATGGGTTTTCCTGCCTCTAGTCTTTCCACACTCCAATCTATCCTCTATTCAATCACTAAAGTTATTTTCCTAAAGTTTTGGACTAACCATTTCACCACTTTTTCAATAATCTCTAATAACTCTCCATTACCTTTGGGATCAGATACAAATTCCCTGGAGTTCAAAGTCCTTCATAACTTTGACCCCTTCTACCTTTCCAGGCACCCTATTTCCTGACACATACTCTTTGATACACTGACATGGACTCATATTCTCTACAAAGGCACTTTGTCTCTTGGCTAAGGGCATTTCTCTGACTGTCACCCATTCTTGGAATGCTTTCCCTCCTCAACTCTACCTAGTGCCTTTTCTAGATTCCTTTTAAGTTCCAACTAAAATTTCATCTTTTATGGGAAGCCTTTCCTAACCCTTCCTAATCCTAGTGCTAGTGAAGTAAAGACTCTTACATATCCCACCATCTAGCTAGAAAAACTTCAAGTACGATTCAAGAATGGAATCTTAATAATGAGGGCTAGCCTAGTTTAAGTGTCTAGAGCCTCATCACCGGTTGCTATACAACCAGGTGATGATTTTTCTCCCTCTAGAAATTCATGGAGAATTCAAACCAGAAATCGCAAAGGACTATATTATAGAGCTTTGAATGTTATGCTAAGAGGTTTGGATGTATTAGTAGCAATTGAAAAATAATTGAAGATTTTTAAAGTAAAAGATCATGTGTGATTAAATTAGTATTTTATTAAGATTAATCTGTAACACATATAATACATGAGAAGTAATAAAGGTCAGAGGCAAGGATACACAAAATAATAGGAGAAAAAGAAAAGTGTAATGTACCTAACATGATCAGAGCTTGAAATTTATTATAAATAGCCAATAATGTATGTAATGGTATTGGCCAGTGGCAATCCCATCACAAGCTCTGAATTATATATTTCTTGAAATATACATGACTGACTGACTGAATGAATGAATAGGCATTTGTTAATGTTTACTAGGCACCAAACTCCATGTTAAATGTGGGGGATGCAAATACAGACAGTTCCTTCTCAAGAAATTTACCTTCTGATGAGGAAGACAACACACATAAAGGAGCTATAGCCAGGTAGGAGTGTTTTGTGCTAGGATATCATGGTATGTTTTTGTGCCCATGAGCCTACATAAATTAGATAAGTAGGGAAAACTGTATATAATGATAAAAGAATCCTTCATTTATGATATAATTAATTTTCACATGTTGAAATAGTGTAATAAGAGTGGATAGGATATTTGTCTTTGAGTCGAGAAGACTTATATTCCAATCCCATCTCTGGCACTAGGTGTTTGACCCTGGGAAATTCATTTAACTTTAATGTGTGTCAAGAAATTCCCTAAGACTTTGGAGATAAGACATATATTATTGGCAATCTGCTTTTGTAGTTGGAATACCTATACTAGGCACTCCCTGTGCTAATGATATCACAGATTCTTCCTGTCATGTTGACGTTCTGGACATCAACATTAGGCAACTAAACTTAAAACTGTTTAATCTCAATTTTGCTCTGAGAAAGTTAACAATGTTATATCGTATTTGTAGCAAAGAATGTTTGCTTATAGTGATGTCATACACATATACATAGTGGATAGATTAATAATTTATTACTAATGATATTGCAAACTAAGATTTAGCAATATAAAAAATATATCATTGTTGCTAAAAAGATTTAAAATTAGAGTTTTGATTTGAGCAGATATGTGTGTTTTACAATCCATATCCATGTCATATCAATTTCTAATTTAAGTATTTACCATATGTATCATTTAGTTCTAATTATTATTCAATAAAAGAGTAAATATAAGACCCTGGGTTGTTCCTAGTCAGATCTGTTTGGTTTATCTTAACATGAATATGAGGATGTTTAATTTTCAGTGAAATAATTTTATAGTGAAAATGGTTTGACTTGAAAATGTACCTTAAATCACCAATATCACTTTCTTTTTCATTTCAAAAATATTTTGGGCCTGTAATTTTTTTTTAAAGCAATTGGGGTTAAGTAACTTGCTCAAGGTTACACGGCCAGTTATTTCTGGGTGTGGTGCTAAGTATCTGAGCCCAGATTTGATCCCCAGGTCATCCTGACACTGGAGCAGGTGCTCTTACTCGCTGAGCCACCTGGCCGCCCCTTTGGGCCTGTAATTTAAATGCAAAGCTTTACATGTGTATCTACACATGCATCACAATTATAAACATGATCTACTGTACACAAATACTCTAGGGTAAAAATTTCCTCTAGAAGATCACTTCCATGCTGCTTTAAAGAATTGTAATCCAATGGCTTAATTCAGCAATTTTATTTAGTATTTATATACTGTTTATTTTGCTACAGCTGTCTCCATTTCCCCCTGCTGAGTAGGAAACCTGCAGTTATTATTACTTGAGAAGATACCTCAGGTGCAATAATATCAATACATTTTTTTTCAAAGATGAACAAAACTGTTCAAACTACAAAAATGTTTTACTAGTATTTCTTCTCCACAGGAAGTAAACAGATAGCAAAATCAATGAAGTCATCATTTTTCAAACTACCAAACTCCTAAATCATTTCTCATCCTCCATCAGCAGGAAAGTAGTTATTTGCCGGGCTATTTGAGATTATCTTCTTCAAGATGTAGAAAAAATGCATAAGCTAGTATTCTCACAGCATAAATGATAATTTTGTAAATATAAAAACTATAGTTGCATATTATACTCTTTCAAATGAATATGAGAGGCAAAAGAAAGAGTGGGAAAATTATATACTCAATTCATATTATTCCCTGAATTAGAGGAAATGTGACCCTTGGTGTTATTTTAATTCTATGAAAAATCTTCATTGTTTTTTTTTTTCAAAAACTAACAGAAATTTCTTACTACATAGGTTTAACATCTGCTTCAGCATGAGTTTGACTAGAAATCTACATCCTTATTTTTCTTATGATTTTATTCATGTCAATCTATGTAAAATTATCTAGGCTTTCATCAGTGTATTGGAGTACTTCTTCAACTGACACAGATTGCAACCCCTTTAGTATTAGTAGATAGTCCTTGGGAACTAGTTTAACCAAAAAATTCATCACCATGCTGATGAGTTTCTGAACTTCACAAGGATGGTTCTCAGGCAATAGAAACATGAAATTGTCATTAAAATACTTCAATAGAAAATCAATTCCAACTAAGAAAAAAAATGTAAACTTAAATTTTTAAATTAAAATGACATGGCTGGTCCCATACTCAAAGCCTTTCTAACTTGTTAAGACCTAGCAGAGGTCATGAGATTCTAGAGTCAACTCCTCTCCATGACAAAGTCCAAGAGCAGTGCTTTGAGAATGTTAAAATATTCTTAGTCTTTCCATCAATTTCTCTTTTCTATGATTCCTTTCCTTCCTTCCTCTTCTCTTCCCCTTCCTTTATTTTCCCTTTCTCCTCTCTTTTCACTCTGTTTCCTTTCATTCCCCCCCCCCCTTTCTTCCTTAGCCTTCCTTTCTCTGCCGGCCTTTCTGTGCATCATCTCTGCAGTCTGCCAGTCTGTGAAACTATCTTTTAAAATATATTTTACCTTCATATAGAGATAAATGTATATGAGCACCATTTTATTGAAATGAAAGGAGTTTTTTATACTAAGACAAAGATGATGCTTCCAATTGAGAATATCTAATTTCTATGTTGAAAAAGTTCTTTGAGAAATTAACCTCATGAATAAAAATAGTAATAATAATCCTAGTCTATTATTAGTCAGAAAAATAAGAAGTAACCAGAGAATAATTCTTTTCAAATATAGCTTGTCTTGATTTTCATGTTGTAGCATAGATTTTTTTTTTCTTCATCTGTGGAATCAGGCATTTACAGGAAGCTTTTCTGAATATTTTCACTTATATCCTTTATGTCCTTTTATATCCTTTATCCTCCAATAATATTATTGTCTTGTGACTGACTTATTCTGGCAGGAAGATCAACTAATATTGTAGAAGGCAATGGAGCAAAAACTGAGGAAAGTCCTACAGATCAGAAGAAGGTTTTAATACAGCCTGAGTAACCAAGTATACGTCTTTCATGGAAGGATTGGCTTAGAGGAGTTTAGGGAGATATGTGATGATTATTATTGTGATAATTTGTTGTGATGTGATATTGTGATGATTATTCAGCCAAAGCAGCTCACAAAAACTAAGGCATGAGCAGGTTGCCACTTGTATCAGTGGAAATAATACTCAAACCAACAAAATCTCTTATTTCTAAAGTATCAAAATAACATTTTCCTTCATGGTAATAAAGCATTCATTCAATAGTTGTTGCAGGAAACCAAATAGGAATTTTCTTTGTAGTGTAACAATCCAGATTACAAACTTCTAATTGGATCCAGAAAGACCTGAGTTCAGGTTCTATATATCTATCAGCCAGATTGTTCTCTAAGGCTGTAATTTACTGACACGTTGCCATTTTGCATCAGTGGCTGCCCTCTAGTTCCTTGCACTGATGAAATAATCATGTCTGTACTTTTACTTTATGGATCTGTCTAAATCCTCATTTTAAACTTCTATAGTTTCCTATTATGCACCCCTATTTTCCTATGATATGCCACTAATAATTACTTATATTTCTTACTTGTCCCAGTTGATTAAACTTACAGTATATCTCTCAGCCTGTATTTTATCTTGAGAATGTCTTTGTCTATGTACTTCAATGAAGTGCAGATTTGAGGCAATTATTTGCATAATTAAAATCAAGTTTCTTTGATCTTAATTTGAAGGGAAAAATATTTTTGCTGCACATTGAATTCTATGAAAAATTGTCCAGGAAGTCCTCTTTAATTTGTTTGTATAGACCCAGCATAAGTGACTCTGATGTAGCCCTTTCAAATGCTGCAACTTCTCTTTGGTGTTTTGAACACATTCAGGTCTGTCTCTGAGATGTAACTGTGTTGTTTGTTATACTTCGGGAACTAGTGTGAATTAAAACCATCCCTGGAAGGATGTGCATTGAACCAGTAAGGAATGAATAACTTCCATCAGGCATCCATATATTTTATGTCAAGGTTCTGTCATGTCATTTGGAGGAAAATCCATTTAATGAATACCATCCAGAGGAGCTAGATGAGCGATGGAGGAGGAGGCCAGCTCCTTTCTAGAACACTGTTTGACACCTGATGTTGGTACATAAGGCTGAAAACATGGCAGGTCTTTAGACAGCAGTGAATTGGATAGGACACCATGTTCCCCATAGAAATAACTTACTTTCTTTACAGAGGATAGGCAAAGTTGTTAGGTGTGCTATTTTGTAAGTGGTCATGTTACAATTTCATTTACTCTTGATGTCTGTTTGCTTATAATCTCTTCCACATTTAGATACTCACATGAGTTATCCTTCCCCTATTTTAATCAAGTATTCAATACTCAACCCATCTCAGTCCTGAAAGGGTCAGTGTGAGAATTACCTAAAACCCACATAACTTTTTTTTTCTTTTTAAGAACCAGACCCTTAGCCTTCTTTTCACTTTTCTTCCATTAGTAGCAAATCCCCCTTGTCCTTTTTTAATTTTTAATTACCATTGTCTGTTCACCTTTGTTTTACCCATGACATCTTCAATTTAAACAGTATCAGAAAGGTTGATGTGAACAGTTTTCTTTTCAGCTTAAGTGACTGCAGCTCGTTTAGTTGTTAATTATGCAGGGAGGTTTGCATGGCTGCGGCTGGTAATTTGAATATGCTCCCAATGTCAGGCCTGTGTCTGGGCGGCTGAGCTTGTAAAAGGATTATGATGATGTATATATGGTTCATGGCTAAGTGGGCTAATGAAAGTACCTCATTTAATCAAACACAATTAATTAAATGAACTTATGATATTAACCCATCTTTCCACGCATGTATAATTTATATTAATTGATCTGCTGCATTCAAATTGACCAATCAGGTGGGCCGCTGACAGCCTAAGGAAGAAGGAGGTGCCATTAGCATTAGCTTGATGCAAACCATAATTGATGGGTCAGTGTGTTTTAGGGATGTAGCAAAAGCTTTGTTAATTGTCATAAGAAGTTCAAATTGATTGTGTCTGCATTAGTACATAAATTTAAATTGATTAATGTTTTGTTCTAAAATTAATGTCTATCCTGGATGGGTGATACAATGCTTTATTTATTGGATTCATTAATGCAGTCTCAGGAAAAAATAGTGTTGAAGTTAGGTAACTGAGAGTAGATCGTTAAGGATGAGTTCAATGGAGCCATTTGAGAGACAGCATTCCGACACTGAGTCTGAGCTCTAACTCCTAAGCCCTGCTCTTTAAAAAATGTTTGAGTATGAAAGACTCCAGTGAGACTATCTAGCTTGAGCATTTAATTAAAGCTCTTCTAAAGACAATTACAATGGAAAATACCTTAAATGTAGTGAGCAGAGTCGGGGTGCAGAATTAGAGAGTAGCGAGGAGGGATTTTTAGAAACATGATAGCTTCCTGGCAGAAGCTTACATATTGTTTAAATGTCACCACAACCTATATCAACCTCCTTGGAAGAGAAAATTCTTCCAAACTTGCTCACATACTATAATGCATTCTTTATAGCCAATGGACTGAGATCAGGAAAGTGAAAATCACAGTAGCTTTGGGAAGAGGATAGCGCTAAATCTTTCTGCCAAGTATTTCATGCACAAAGGTTTCAATTCAAAAAGACTACTGTACATTTCATAAGGTGTGGGAAACAGTTGTGTTTGTGTTTCCAGAATTGGAACCTAGGGTAGATTCTTTTCCAGAAAGACTATTTAACATATTTTTAAATAGACTCCTTAAAAAGTTTGTTTTAATGAAAAAAAAAAGCCATACATTATTATTTTCTCTTTTAAGAATTCAAATGCATTCAGAAATCAAGAAGAACAGGAAACTTCCAGAGAAATCACTTCAATTCATTATAACCCCTTTTTTTCTTACCAAAGAAAACTTAACATCTGCTTCTTATAAACTGATTTAAATAGAAAATGTGTAATGCATCCTTTTACCAAATGGCTGTTTTGTTGTTGTTTTTTAAATTGATGGAATAAAGCAGTTTGACTGTTCTACTTTTACTACAGTGCATTCATGATCTTAGAAATAGGACATCTCCATTTTCACAAGGAAACAGTCTGAACTTCTCATAGTAGAGAGATTAGATATGTCCCTTTGCTGTCTTATTGAAGTATGCAAAGTATTATTTACAGAGAGCTTCTTGAATCTGAAACACTTGAATTATATTTAAATATTACTCCATGTGGTGGCACTAGTGAGTAACAAACACAGTAATTGGATTCTGTGAGCACAACTTTTCATTTTTTTATTCTTAACTTTGGAGCTTGAGTTAATGGCTGCCTTATACTTGCTTTCTATTGCCAGATTTTAAGAGCATCCATTCAAAGTTGAGTCATGTCATTTGAGAGATAGCAGAGATGAATTCCCTCATGTGCAACAATAGCTGCCATTGTGTTGTGGGAGGAGGGGGAGAATTAAGTTTATCACTTAAATTATTTTTAGAGCATCAGTTTTATATAGACTAGAATGGTATATGCTTAGGATTTAAAAACATATATATATGTAAGACATATATATGTAACTATCCATATTAACCAAACATCTATTGGAAAATTAAGTTGGACTTGAAAATAGCCAGGTTCTTATTGCATGCCTTTAGAATTCAAATTTTTAAACACTTAGTTCATTACCAGAATGGAAATTAAATCAACTCTATTCTAAGCAGGTTGGTTTCTTAATGGCAAAAGGCATTGGTCAAATACCTAGTTATTTGGCCAACAGGTAATGGCATTAAAAGCAGAGTGGAAAATACATGACTAAGCACCCTCTTCACTATAGCAAGTTAAGCATTTGTGAAAGAAATGGTGTGTGTGTGTGTGTGTGTGTGTGTGTGTTTCTTAATAACCTAGAAAACAAAACAAAATAAAAAGTAAGCTGTATTCTTATGGTATGGAGCAATGAAGAAGAAAAACTGACTTCAGGCACATTTTTGCTTATTGGCCAGAATAGAGAGAGAATGAGTGCCTTGGGAGTCACTGTCTTAAATTTAGGCATTTGCCATCATTTTCCCAAAGTCAGGAAGGTAGAAAAGAATGTGACTCAAAATAATATTGTCTTTGTTTAGCAGTTTTGTGAATGGGCCACAGATGTTCTAAGAGTGGGAAATTAACATTATTTTGTAAAAACTACTTAACTCTGTGCAGAATGTGGTGTCACTTGGAATAATTATTTTGTTAATCAGGTAGTAGTTTACATCACCGCGTCTTTTACTAGTGATACTTATAAGAAGTAAAGCTCTGATTGCTAAGGAAGGCTGGAGAAAGTAATCGCTAGCTTCTTGTGTAAGATGCTGAAGAGAATTCTTCAGGTGGAGGTAGATATTTATGTGAATTTTTAGATGCTTATGTAGTCCTGAGCTGAAATAATTGGAAAGTCATCAATATAATTTGTAAGGCTTTTATCCCCAAATTTGCAGTTAAATACCTAATTTACTTATTGCTCACTGCATCTTAGGAAAAAGTTAAAATTACATTGGGAATCGTCCCTAACTAAAATTTCACAGCATGCCGAAAGTCAAGTGGGTTGTGTTCACCTACAAAAGAATAATTCTGCCATCAGTAGGTGTCACTGCAGTCAATAAGAATTATCAGGGAGTTGCAAAGGAAAGGAAAATGATTGCCAGAACCAAAGGGACCATAGGGAGGAAGAAGAGAACAAGTATAATCAAAATACTGAATAAATAGAACAAAACTATCTCTGTGTAGCACTATTTTGGTTATTGAATAATTCAGGCTTTGAGGATTAAGGTTAAGATTAAAACCAAATTTAGCATAGTTGAAATTCTTTACAGGTTATTTGAAATACCTTATGGTTGAATATAGACTTATACAAACTGTCTTAGAATGCAGAAAGCGACTAGCACTCACTCTAGGAAAAAACATTTCCTTTCTCAATTTCCTCCTTTTTGACACAATGCCCATTCTAATGTGATCAAACCAGGTTACCACTTGCCAAAACTTGTTCTATAAATTTAATCTTGGGAAATACTAATGGCCTTTTAGAACAGAGGTTGCTTCAATAAATCTCAAATATTGGCACTTAGTAGTAACTTTATTATATTCCTACCTAAAAAGCTTTTTAAGGTGGGGGAGTGCAATTGCTTTGAAGGTTGAATATGGAATTTTTAAAGTGTTTATTCTTGTGATTGTGTGAAGTGTGCTTGGGTAGTTAACACCTCTTTTTTATTTTTATTTCCCTACTATTTCTTTTAAGCTACATGGGATGGATATGCTGCAGAAATTGAAAAACAATATATAACCTGCCTTTTGTACTATGTTGTACACAGCATTATTTCAGAAAAATAAATCATTACACATTTTTATTAGATATATGTATGTATCCCTCTTTCTATGATGAAAATGATGGTCCTAGGTTTGGGGGGGGAGGCAGTGAGGGGAGAAAGCTAAGCAGACACTCTCAAAATATGTAAGGTTACAGAATGAGATAGAAATATAAGCTTATATAGTCATAATATATGCATAGACAAAAATTTTCTTGTTATCAGTTTAGTTTTCTTCCATATACTTGAGACAAAGTCTAACATTCTAATTCAGACCTTTCCATTCACAAAGTTTAACTCAGCCCTTCACTGGGAGTCTGATCTGCATAAATAATCACATGTATATTAAAGACTCTGATAGCCTCTAATGAAGTTATCAGAACAAAATTGTTTT
Source organism: Petaurus breviceps papuanus (assembly GCF_028583685.1). Taxonomy (NCBI): domain Eukaryota; kingdom Metazoa; phylum Chordata; class Mammalia; order Diprotodontia; family Petauridae; genus Petaurus; species Petaurus breviceps. The sequence continues at coordinate 5,646,403 of NW_027185887.1, forward strand.
CAGTTAATACATGAGATAGAGAAGGCTGTGTTTGAGACTGTTTTGCCATTGATTTAGTTATGCACATTTTCTTAGAGATGTCCAAAACTATTCCTATTAAACTGAGGTAGGTAGGTTATTCTTTCCACAGAATGTTTTTCCTCATAAACACATACTCGAATAACTGTGGCTTCACTATCACATCCAAAACCATTGGATGGGGCCTGACCCTAATCTGACCTACATAGTAGTTTAAAAAGCTATTTATAATCTTTTCAAATGTGATCCAGTGAAAGGTCTATTGGAACAGGACAATTGTACGTCATAAAAGCCTGGTGCTGCTATGTTAAAATCAAATGGTGAACAGAAGTGTTCCTATGATCATTTGTAATGCTCTTCATAGTTTTGAGCTTTCTGTTCGCTTGTGTGCATAGAAAGTTAACTGAAAACATGTATTGTACCCTCAATATATTTGATGATAATGGTGGACCAATCATGCAATATTAGAAAATATATGACTGCATATAAACATAAGAACACAAAATTACCAGGGAAACAAATAAAGGAAGATATTATGTTGGAACCCCACCAGAATATTCTCTGTAGAATATTTAGAACATTCTTAAACATTTTACCTAAAAACATACTCATCCTCTCTGCCCACCTCACCCTCAATTTTATGAAGAGTGCACGCAACTCAAACAAAGGATGCGAGTCCTGTGCTTTATTCTGGAAGCATCTACAATGTATGTACAACATTTTGAATCCTACACAGGGACACTAAATCAAATATCAGAATTCATAAGTTCAGGAAGTGACTGTTATTTTAAAAATTAGGATTTTTTATTATTATTCTTTACCATTCAGTCCATGAAGGGAAAGATGAAGACCCCAATATTAATCTATTTTTTCTTAGTAACAAAACAAAATTGTATGTTTGCCTCATGAGGAAATTCTTATTTCTGTGATCTGTAGAATGAAGAACATGGATAATAGGACTTAAGGACAGTGATTTTATTTCAATGTGTTGATAATAGTACTGTGATGAATTAGTGTTGATAATTAAAGTAGTGTGGTAGACTTATATATGCAGCTAAGCATTCTGTTCCATTTGGTGGGAACCTATAGAACTGATAATTCTATTACCTGAATAAAAATGTAAATCATTTATTATTTTCTCAGAAATTTATTTTTAATTATTATCCAGTTGGTTAAACCTAAGAAATTGATAAAGAGGTATGCAGTATGATGATAATGCCTTTGCTTTTCAGTCATTTAGTGTTTGGTAGCTTATGGGTTGCCTGCATTTTCTATTCCTCTTATTACTGTGCTTCCTTTCACAATGTGTGCAGATCAGACAAGGGTCAGAGCCAGCTGGAGTCAGAACAAGACAAAAAGGTTCTTTACAACAAAAAAATCAAAAGACAAAATTTAACCTTTTCTTAAGCAGTAAAGGCATAATGAGGAAACTGTGGAGATCTCAACGGAATACCTTGCTCAATAAAAATAAAATACCTTGTTTGAGCAACACTGGCTTTCTGCTTGGTTGCACGGTTTATTTTTAAATAGGCATTATTTGTTGAAAAAAAAAGACTTCTGTGGATTCATATCATTTAAAAAGGTTATGAGGGAGTTTTTGCTATTCATCCACTATACAACTGGGTTCCCCCCTTTCTGTTTGATAGTAATAACAAATTAAACTGAATGATAGAATATTAGCAAAATTACAAGGTTATATTCAAATGTATACACAATATATTCATTTTAGACAGAGATATCTCAAATCATCTTTCTACAAACTTAAAAATATAGTTTTTTTTTAACATTGCCCAACTTGAAAACCTCCCTAAACTTCTCATTACATATTTTCCCATCCCTTCAAATAAAGTGATTATAATTTGTCATCAACTTAGTCACCATGTTTTATCATTAACTTAAATATACTCCTAAAAATTGGGTCAATGTATTTTTGCTCATTATACTTTTTTTTAACATTTCCTCTGAAAATGAAATATTTATTGTAAGTCTGTAGCAGTGATTAGAAATGTGTCGTATTTTTCTTAAAAACAAAAAGAAAGTTAATATTTATTAGCATACTAATGAGAACCTCTTACTTTAGTTAATGGTCACTGAAAATTGTGGTATGTGTGGACATTCGTGTACACATGTGCTTCTCACTAAAGCACTTTATAAATAGCTCAACGATGAACAGATTTATAACACATTTATTCTAATAAAAATTATTGTTCAGACTTTCAATTCTAGTACCTATGAGGAATATAAAACTATGTTGTTGTTTTTTTAAAATATGTATGCTTTTCAGGTAGGCTTTTTAAGTATTTTAAGTATGACAGAAAACAATTTAAAATTTTTAGGCTAATTTATTCATATTTAGAAAAAAATTCCCCTAAATTCTTAGTTGGTAGGAGAGCAAACAAAGTTTGTATCTTTAAAAAAGAAAAATTATCATAGCTAGTGAGCAAAAGAAGGATATTAGTCTTCAGAATAAAAATTGGTTACCTAGAGTACATCTGCCCCAAAGGGAAACTTTCCAGATAGGCTTTTTGTTGCTCGACAAGAAGTCACCAAAATCATATTTGTCCCCCCTGTCATGTTATTTTAGCAGAGAGTGTTGAGTAAAGTGAACAGGTGCCCCCTCGTATTGATCAGCAATCGTGGCCCAGGCCCCTTATTAGATTTTGAAGGGGAAAGAGAAGGCATGAGAAATGAAGAGGAGGAAGTAGGACAGGTTATTGATGATGGTAATAACTGTGCTCACTGGTCTCCAAACACCGGAGCTGTAAAGTTGACCAGATGAGGAGATCAGTATAGATATGTTGAGGGGAAAAGACAACATGAAGAAGTATTGAGCATAGCTTCTTACCTGGCAGAGTTATTAAAGTTCATTGAAGGAAGATGAACTGTTTCAATATGTTAAGCACTTGAGGCTGTTAAGAGAGAGTTGCTGTCACAAGAAGAGGCATTATTTGGGGAGCTCTCCTCGTCCTTGTTCTTTTTCCTTTTTTGAAATTTGAATTTGTTTCCACTTCTGCAACCTTCCTATATCTCAGATATCTGCACAAAAATTTGAAAAAAAAAAGCCAAATAAATGCTTTCTCTCTACAGGAATGCATCGAATTTGGTTAGCTGCTCATTTGGAAAAGTTGCTTATCACCTCGTGAGTCCACAAAAAACATAGGGTTATCTGTGGTTAATATATTTTAAATATCACTTTACTCATCCATTTGCTATGACATCCTCCTCAGCTAGAGCCTCATTGAACACAAACCCCTGCCATATTATTGGAATCAGGCATGCTGAGGCTTAGATAGCACAGCGTATAATGAAGAAGTACTAGCAGAGATTCAAAGTTTAACCAACATAATTTGGATTCAGAATATGCAATTTTAAATTACTCTACCATAATTAATTTGGCAGTCACAAAAATTAGAGAAAATATAAGTCCACATTTTGCAGAAGGGTAAAGAGTACACTAAATTGAGACAGTGAACTCTCAATGGTAAATTTTGCTTCAGGGTTAAAATTTTCTTCCACTGATGAAAGGTCACCACATGATTTGATGTTTTTAATCCTTCTATATTGTAATGACATTATAGGGGCATTTTGCAAACGCATTACAAGCTGGCCTATTTGGTATAGCATTTTATTTTAGTATCTAAATGAGCCTTAATGTGCTTTCATAGGACTTTGTCTCATCCTGCACAGAGAAAACAAATTCCAAGGCCAGGAAGAAAACCAGGAATCACTGTTACAGGAAAATAGCAGCACTTTAATGTGATTTTTGAGTGAATATAATATAGCAGAACTTTCACCATTTTCCTATCTGTATAGTAAGAGGAGAGGGAGCCAGATGCAATCGATAGAGAACGGGTTTTGAAGTCAATCTGGCTTCTTCCATTTACTATCTTTGGGAGCTCAGGCAAGTTATTTAACTTTTTTTTTCTTTTTGGAGGGGAGAAAGAACAATTGCGTTTAAGTGACTTGCCCAAGGTCACACTACTAATTTTTGTGTTGTGACTGAGGCTGGATTTGAATTCAGGTCCTCTTGACTCCAGAGCCAATGTTCCATTCACTATGCCATCTATCTGCCCCCAAGTTATTTATCTTTTCTGTGCCTCAGTTTCCTTGTATGTAAAGTGAAGGCTTCCAAGCTCATTTCTGGCTCTAAATCTCTGATCCTACAAATACACACAATCTGAGTAAAAGGAAGAGAGGCATCATGGTACAATGGGAGGAGTGCTAGATCTTAATAAAATCAGAAGAAAGGGGAACAAATTCTGGATGTAATAATATTAACTAACATTGATTTAGTACTTACTATGTGCTAGTCACTTTACAATTATTCTCTCATATGATCCCCACAATCATCCTGGGAAGTGGATGCTATCACAGAGATGACAACTGAGGCAAGTGGAGGTTAAACAATTTGCCTGACATGACACATACTAAGTGGCTGAGGTTGGATTTGAACTCTGGTCTTCCTCCAAGCTCAGCACTCTATCTCCTGTGCCAACCTCGCTGCCTATACTATATATTATCATTTTGAAATTGTTCCAATCCCAACTTCTCTGAACCTCATATTTCTTTGTCTAGAAAATAAAGGGTTTGGACTATGTGTCCTCTTGATGCCCCTTATAATTCTACGTCTATCATCTATGATTCCATCTCCACAAACATACTCATTAATAAAGTATTATCAATATTAACAGGTAGCCCTTTGAGAAAGCTAGTTAGTTAAACCCTTATGGGATTTTATAATACCTCTCCATTAAGTATAAAAATATTTATATTCTTAGCAGTGAGTTCTTATATTTTGCCTACAGACTAGCATTTGTAAAATGAGGTAATGGGGGGAGTTGAAAGATGATTGGACCAGGAGTTAGGAAACATGAGTTTCGATACCAGTCCTACCACTAACTAACCATGAAAACATGTGCCAGTTTTTCCATCCTTCCTTCCTTCCTTCCTTCCTTCCTTCCTTCCTTCCTTCCTTCC
>NW_027185887.1:5651407-5716928 GCF_028583685.1 Petaurus breviceps papuanus
CTTCCTTCCTTCCTTCCTTCCTTCCTTCCTTCCTTCCTTCCTTCCTTTAAATTTCTAATCATTCCTTGGTCCTTAATTTCCCCATTTTTAAAATAGGTATGGACAAGGAGATCTCTAATATCCATCCCGAATCAAGCATCCTGCAATTCTACAAACCTCACATTGTGAATATTTATAGACAAATAGAGTTCTCCCCCACCCCTTATTCAACAGGAATACTGGGAGTTTTAAAATATTAGGGATTTATGTAGTCCTTTAAGATTGCAAAGTTTGTTCATGCATTATCTCATATGAGATTCAGAACAATCCTGTGGGCCAGAAATTGTAGATGTTATCCCCATTTTAAAGATGAGGAAACTAAAGTACAAAAGGTCTATGACATGTGCATGGTCATACATCAAGCAACTGTCAGAGGCAGGTCTTCCTGATTCCAACTCTAATGCTCCCTCCATTCTCTGCCATTAAGACTTAACAAGTTTGTTTTTAACACAGATAGAAAAGATAAACATTCTAAATTGCAATGGTAACTATTTTCTTTCATGCTACCATAGCATATACATCTGAATTTTATAATAAATGTATACATGTTAAGCCTAGTTAATATGGTTTCACTCCTCCTTTTAGCAGAAGAATCCTTGATGCTGCCTGCTACCCCTACTGGGGACTTGGTCTAAGGAACGTATTCCATGCTAGCCACAACCACATATAAATAAACCAATTTAACACCATTTCCTGTCTTAAGAAAAATAAAACTTGTCCACGCTCAGTGAACCTGAGAGCAGCAACTCTATTTAAACATGTTTATTGCTAGCACCACTTAAATTGTAGTATAGAATGGGCCTAAGAAGAAACTCAACACAACAGCATGGAATTGTCTAATTAAAGCACCAGCCAGGAGAGCTGGGTGGATGAATCACCTCCATTAAACAGACAGCAATTATCAGGTGGTTAGAGAGCAAACACTACACCAGCATTGGGTAGGTCTGTGAGCCACAGCTATCACATGGTACAGTGAAATGAACATGGCCCTGCATTCTAGTGAGATTACTCCATTTGGTAACAGACAGAGACTTAGAATCACAGAATTCTTAAGCATCTGTCAAGGCAGAACAGTATTCTTTAACAAAATAAAGGATTATTGTTTACATGATTAGAATCTGTTCACATTAAAGAAACACAAATATAAAGACAAAATTATTCACTTGTCCAGGACTGGAAATGTTTTAGTTCTAATTAAATTCATCACATTGAACACATCCATTTTTTTTCCTGTTAGAAGCACTCAAATCTATGCTTCTCAATAATTGACTTAACAAAAGTTTGTAAAGAAAGCATCATGCATGCTAACAAAGAATATGTGTAGGAGGGAGACATTATGGGGTAACAACTCCATTCCTACCCTTGGGATGCCAAAAGACGAAGATTCAAATACTTCCCTGACACTTACTACCTTTGTGGTTCTAGGCAAGTTACTTAACCTCATCAAGCCTCATGAAACTCTTACCTATTAAATTGCAGATGTTGAATGTGATATGTTGTTGCAGGGAGTTGCCCATAGTGACAAAGTTGCATACCATTTCTGTATTTGTATATTGCCTCTTATATAGATAACAGATTATCAAAATATCCAGATCACAAATTAATCCTAACAACTTGACTTTCTAAGACCTCCTACAAGGATCAAGTAAAGGAGAAGTGAGGCTCCTTTAAGAAAGCAACTCTATGTGGACATATATTTCCCAGTGTCCGTGGATTTCAATTTCCTTTTGTGTATATGATTTTTTTTTGCTTTTTGGAGGGCAATTGGGGTTAAGTGACTTGACCAAAGTGTCTGAGGCTGGATTTGAACTCAGATCCTCCTAACTCCAGGGCCAGTGTTCTATTCACTGCACCACCTAGCCACCCCACTATGTGATTATTCTGAAGAAAACTCAAAGTGATATGAATTTCTGAGATTTTTGGGACAGAATCTCAGATAGAAAGGAAATTAATGGTTCATCTTCCCTCTGGAAATTGGTAATTTCTTAATGTTCCAATCTGCATTTTCCTTTAAAAAAAAGAAACGAAAGAAAATAGCCAGAGATGAAGAAAGAGGAAGAAGAGGAAAATGAAGAGAGGAAGAAAGAGGATCAGAAAAAGGAGAAGCAAAGACCTGCCATATAATTTGAGATGTGACCTTTGGAAAGTGAAAATATATTTGGACTAAATTTGTGATTTGATTGGTATGAGGAAATCACAGTGAAGAAATTCCTCTACCAATAGAGATTGATGGGACTTGTCCAGGATCATATGTAACTGGATCCCAAGTCTTCTGACCCTGTGCCCAGTAGTCAGCAATTTTCTATTCCATTTCCTTAATTTCATAAGAGGCCACTAAAATGACCAAAATTTCTAAATCTAAGGAGCATGACTTTGTAATTTAGAGGATAACCCTTAAAGCCAGGCTTAAAACAATGGATTGCTTAGAAACAAAAAATGAATTAGAATCCTGACCAACTCAGGGATATTAATGATATCCTATATAGTATTCCTTAGTTTTACCAGGCTTTTCACCAAGATGTGCTTGAACTGAAGTATCATATCGTTTAAAAATGCATTCCCTGCTTTGTATATATTGTTGCTGTTCTCTTTAGCAGCTTTCCCATTTCTCTCACTGGATCAATGGGTTAAACTCCTACAATGCTAAGTTATATTGTTTTCTTCATATTAAAAGAGATAGGTGAATTCACAAAGTGTTTATTTTTCAGGGCTTGGTAACTGGAAATTTGAGATTTATGGTCCCATAGTTAAATGAGTTCTTCCCTTGTGGTTACATGTGCCATTCAAAAATGGCCTTTTAAGAAGAAGGCTCTCTTAGATGGGTAAGAACTTAAAAATGGACCACCCAGTGAAGAGAAACGGCCTGATGCTTTACCAAAACAGGGGTTATCAGAATAAATGGCAGAAATCATATTTGCCTTGTTATGGAACCTGCTCCTCTAAACACTGTTTGTTTGGCAATTCTGCCCCAGGGTCTGACCAACCTGTGAGAGGGCAAAACGCCATTCCAACAGATGGGTATGACTGTGGGCCAAGAATGTGGCTCAAATGTATTTCTTAAGGGTAAAATTCTCAGCAAGAGGTTCTCTTGTTTGTCTCATCTGAGTTCTGCTCACAGTGTGGAATACTTCCTCACATGCTGAATTAAGATACAAAAGTTTTTTTTTTTTTAATGGCCACTTGGGGTGAGGTTTTAAATGTTTACAATAGAGGGGAGTGTTGCTCAAAGAGTGGAGAGATGCTTTCTTTTGCAGTCTTTTAATTTTCTTTTTTAGGATCTTAAGAAATACATCACACACGTACACATACATATCCATTCAAAGTTGAACTTAGAATCTCAAAGGATTTTAAATGTAATTCTACACACATTCAAGAAAAGTATAATAATTCTTGTGGACCATAGAGGATCAATGGGGCACACAGTTGTTTCATTTTAGGAAGTGACATCCAAGGAGTTATGATTTCTTGTCACTTAAAAAAGATTTTGATCTTTCTCCTTCTTTAGGAAATCTAATAATACTGCAATGGTTAAAGTACCATCATATATGTTCTACTATAGCAGAGAAAGTTCATCGAGGGGCATTCTGAACTGATTGCTTGGGTTTTAACCCTAATTCTGCCATTAGTGTTAGATCTATGAATCTGCACAAGTCGCAAGCCCTTGGGCCTCATCATCCTTGTGTAGATCACTCTCTAACGTGCAATATGGTTTATAAAATTAACCTGTATTTTAGGATAACAGATTCATAGTATCTAGAGCTGGAAGTGACCTCAAAAGTTATCTAGACCCACCTCTACATTTGACAGATGAGGAAATTGAGGTTCAGTGAATTTAAGTCATTGGCAAAGGTCATGCAATTAGTAATCATTATAGGTAATGATTTGAACTCAGGTCCCCCTCACTCCAGAGCCAACATTCTTTCCACTGTAAAAAAGGTACTCTATCTTCTCATCTTAAAGTAAGGAGACATTAAAAAAAATGGAAGTTTTTTGGCTGTCTTCCAAAATCATTTCAATCATGATGATCTAAAATTTCTGATTTTTTTTTTAACAAAAGTACATAAATGTTAATGTTAAGGTTTAGCACTATTTTTAAATGTTTACCATAGGAGAAATGACAATCATGTATTAAACATCTATTAGATGCCATATGAATTTTATTTGATTTTTATCTGCACAACTCTGGGAGGGAGGTACCATTCTTATCCCCATTTTACAGTTGAGGAAACTGAGATAGAGCAACATTAAGAAACTTTCTCAAGGTCACAGAGCTAATGAATGTCTGGGACTGGATTAAATTCAAGTCTTCCTGATACCAGACCCAATGTTCTATCCTCTGCACCACTTAACTGATTCTAATATATATTTTTTATTTTCCTTGTTTAGATGTGTTTGCACTTTGGGCAAAGATGAAATATAGTTTTGCTTGACCATACATAGGACTATCCAAGAGCAAAAATGTATAGTATACCAGGTGTCATTGGTGTCTCTGAAATATGTGTTCCTGGTCTTTTCTTCTGCCTCTGGGAAGCTCTGTGTCCACAGGTACCAATGCTTCCCCTAGGTGGATGCCTAGGAGCTTATATTACCCTAGTTAGTCCTGCTCTCCTTACACAGAACGCTATGTTCTGGATATTCTCTCTAGCACTTAGTACAATTACTGGTATATAGTATGCTCTAAATAAATATGTATTGATTGATTGGTTGATCTTCTACAACACCAGAATATGTGTCCCATATACATCCTACCCCATAGCATATTGAAGACAGTAACTTTTTTTCTGTTCATCTATGTATTCATAGTGCCTAGTACAGTGCCTTGTACATAGCAGACATTGAACAAATGGTTTTTGGATTGAATTCTGTAGAAGATTTTTCTTCCAGACCTGTCATAGCAAATTCCACCTCAGAGAATAATACATTATGAACATCAAAATGTTCTTGCAGGCATGTTCTGTTAACATTCAAAGGGATATCTATTTTTTAAACAATGAAGATACTAAGAACTGTTGTATCACAGTGGAAAAGAAGACTGAACCTGGAATTAGGAGCCCTGAGTTCTACACAGTTTTGACTCACACCAAGTTTGTAACTTTGGGCTAAGCACTTAATCTCCCCTAGGTTTCTAAATCCTTATCTGTAAAATAAAGAGAAAAAAAAACTTTGATATCTCACAGAATGGGTGTGACAAAAGCATTTAATAATAATAGCAAGCACTTGAGACTACTTAAATTTTTGCAAAGGTTGTGTTAACTCGATCCTTACCAACAATCCTATCAGATAGGTGTTACTATGGATAATGATAGAATTTATTTTCACCAGATTTTTATTTTGCAGGAGAGTAAAATGAGGCTGAGAAAGATTAAAGGACTTGCCCAAGGACATACAGTTAGTAACTATCTATTGGAGGCAGGATTCAAACCCTGGTTTTCCTGACTCCTGATCCCTTCTTCTATCCACTGAGCAAAATAGCATGCTAAAAGTTTTACTTTCTAAGCTATCATACTTTACTACAAATGGGAGCTATAACTGAAAATGGGATTTCTAGCAAAATATTATTAGAAGGGGACACTTGGATGCAGGGAACTGGGAATACATTGGTAAATGTTAAACTATTGGCACACTGAAAAAAAAATACCCACGACAATCTTTTAAGTTTAATCTACATCAAAACATGTTCTCCATCATTTTCTTAAATTTAGCAAATCAAAGAAACAAATCATTTCCTGATTTTTTTAAGGTTGACTGATTTCAAAGGTGAGTGTAAATCTCACAATGAAAATTTAACATTTTTTAGTTCCCTTCAAATGGCATTTGAATGGTTAATATGTAAATCCAGTCCATCACAAATAGGCAAAATTCCAAGACTATTATTTCATACATTTTGCTCTCATTACTTTCTATCACTGCTGATGCCTCTCCCATATCACCAGGCTATGCCCACCAATCAAACTAGATTCAGCAAAGATGTGATCACACGTTTAAAACACAAACTGACTAGTTTGAACAAAAATACTATCTTTAGCCCAATTCTGCAGGCATATTACTAAAATGAATTTCTCACTTTTTTTTTTCAAAAATGAAATTTGATGGCTTTTTATCAGGTAAAAAACGATGTTCAATTTCCAGACTATATTTGGATTTGAACAAGATTTGCCCAATTTTCAAAGGGCATGTAAAACAAACTTTAGAAAGTAATTATCTTCCTTTTTGTAGGCAGATGTACATACTTTTTGGTACATAATTGACATGAATGAATTTGAACATGAATTGGTTCAATGGCATACCTGATGCTTTATTACAAAGGTTTCTTTTATCGTTATAAACTAACAAAATTTGACCCAAATTAAAGCAGAAGTGAACAGTGAATTAACTGAATTCAAAAAGAAAAAGTGTGACCTGATGAATTTTGTGTCATAGCAAGTTAAGAATCACTGGTTTGTAATGTTTTTTTTTTTTGATGAGCCATCCATGGTAGAAAGGACAACATCAGCTTATCTAAATCTCAGTCAAGACTTTAATTGTTACTTTTTGTATCGACGATTATATCCTTGAATGAATCATCTCACCTTTGCTCTTTTTTGTACTGATATCTGCTATATTTCTATAATCATAGAAATCTCTTATATTTTTTTCCACTCATCTTTTTAAATATATTATAGAGAGATGTTTGCTGGGGACTCAGAGAACAAAGTCCTGTGTACTTAAGGAGGGGGTGCAGAGGGATAGGGTGTAGAACATGTATGAATCCTAATCCTTTTCAAAACAAAATGAAATGCTATTAACAAGCATATGCCTTTGTACAGAACTGTAGTCTTTAAGATCTTTTCTTTTTATAGCCAATCATTTATGAGGGTTTCTTTTTGATGAAACATATGGTTAATTGGTTCCCAGAAACTTTATTTTTTTTTTTAAAAAGAGCACTTCTATTGAATAAAATAGATATTCAAAGAAAAATTCTAGAGGAATTTAAAAGAAAAGTTAACTTCCTGGAATACTTCGTTTACTACAATATAGATTTGGTGGATTCTATAGACTTGCCAAAGCAGAATGTGAAAGGCATTTATACAATTGAGGTATGCTAGACTGGTCTATTTTATGGCAACCATCTTTCAAAATATTGTGATGTAGGGATGGTTTTGAAAAGCATGGCATCCTTTGGATATAGTCAACTACCTTCTAGAAGCAACATTTTGGAAAGGAGAGGATGGAAGCTGTCTGACCACACATTTCCTTGCTCAGGAAGCTGTAGTTGTTTCTTGGTGCCTTTAGAATGCAATATAAACTTGGTGTTTAAAGGCTCTCATAGTCTGACTCTAATCTATCTTTACAGATTTCACATTAACCCCACTCAGGAACTTTATAGTTCAGACAAACTGACCTTGCTGTTTCCTATACATATATATATTCCATCTCCCACCCCCGGGTCTTCACAACACCTCTTCTTCATGCCTAAAATATTCTCCTCCTTTTGGAATCCTTTGTCACATTTGACATGTACTACCTTCCCAAGAGGCCTTTGTTGATACCTCCAATTATTAGTACTCTCCTCAACCCAAATTATTTTGAATTTACTTTACAAATATTTTGTACTTTTTTGTCTGTATATAGGCTGTGTCTTCCCCAGCAGAATGTAATTTCCTTGATGGTAGAGATTGTGTGTTTTTCCCCAGAACATAGCAAAATGACTAGCTCAATGTAAGCTGAATTGAATTCAAAAAGACAAACTTAAAGGTAGATTTTGCTTGTCATGGCAAAATAGAACTGTCCTGCATAGCCCTACAAGTCACCTCCATGGGAAGCTGGATTAAAATCTCAAAGCGACTCTACTCATGAATAGTCCTATTAAGATACCTATTATTTTTTTAAGGTTAAAAAACTACCAGCTATAATGGAATAAATACTTTATTGAACATCTAAACACTAAGAATTTTTAAGTTATCTAACATGAGTTTATTGTTCGAAGTTTATTACATAGCTATCATGTAGCACTTAAAACAGAAGACTCAATTTACCCTTATTAAATGTTAGGTGATGATTACCTTGGACAAGTTATCCAATCTCTCAAAGCATTTGCTTTCCTTCCTATATATAAATATTATTCTTAAAGACATGTGGAAAGTTCTGGTGTTCTAAGACAGATCAATTAATTCACAGTGAGTAGAACTTTGTCACACCAATACCTTTATTTGGAAACAACATAGCTAAAAGATGTAATGCAGAAATTGAAGTTTAAAATGATGTGAACACTTACAAATTGAAAGACTTGTACCATAAACATTTTGAACTACAAGCACATAGCACTGATAGGTGAAGACCTGAGAACATTGGGCCCCATCCCCTTCCCTCCAATTAGTCCTTGCTTACGTTGAGGGATCCTAAAACAATTGTATTTTTTCATTTGTCCTTTAATCTTATGCTTACCAAACAAACATTAATCAGGAACCATCTCTTACTGACTCTTGGGCCTTTTGTGTGTTGATCTGCCTTACTTTTATAGCCCCTACTGTATATGGCTGCTCTATTAATCTTTCTATATGAACAGTTTTTCTGTTTAATGAAATTGGGCCCAATGAGGCAGTGCACGGCACTGTGATAAGCTCATTCATCTTTATTTGATTCTTTGCTGACACCAGAGTTGCCCTCTGACATAGGTTAAGTCACTGAGTGGCCATTACCTCCTCGTTTGCTCTCTCATGTTACTCCTAACCACCTTCCTGAAGTCAAATCCAGATGATTTGTGCCAATTTCATGGGGGCACAAACTGGAACATCCGATAACTTTCTACATGGCTGAGTTTATACAATCTTGCTTGCACATCTCAAGCTGCTGCGTCTGTCAAAACACAATTTTTCCCCTCCTTCTTATGGGCTTTGATAGAGCTATGAGTACTAGAGGTCTCAATTATAAAATGTCATGACATCGCCGCACCATTTTTTACAGTAATTTCACAGTGTCACTCTGTGATTATTTCAGGATCGCTTTGAACCATGACTGAAATGAATTGTGGCCCTTGGTGTATTGGGTGATACAAATTGTGAACCAGTGTCACAGAAAGGCAGGCGTTGTTAGGAATAAGCTGTGAAGACAGAGGGAGACATGAATTTTTCCCAAAGTCAGAATGCAGAAAAAAAAAAGGAAAGACAAGGAGAAGAAATGAAGGGGAGGTAGGGGAAGAAACTCTGACTGTGAAAGAAATGTTTTATGAGGAGTCAGCCTATGCAATGGAGTTAAAAAAATTAACCTAGATGCCAAATGATGTAGTTAATATGTTTTCTTTATCTCAGCATCCCTGTAACATGTTAATATCTTGTGAAACAGGAAAAGAAAAAAAAACAGCAGTAAAAATATCAGTGAATACATGAAAAATAGTAGTATTTAATATTCCTGCTCTTCTAAATACTTCACATTGTAAAGGTAAAAATTAAGATTTTAACCTCCTGATAAACCAGGAAATGCCAAAAATGCTAGATAGCTCAAATGTAACACATTACTTGAATAGAAAGATCTTTCCTTTTTGAATTTTCTCTAAGTCCCATCTTCCCTTGATTATAAAACTATATGCCATCTACTAGAGTTTTCTGTTTAAAAAAAAAAATTTGTGCTGGTATTCCTAATAAGCTAATTTATAAAGTGCTTAAAAAAACTTAAAGCACTATATAAATGCTATTATAATTATTTTATCATTATATACAACATATAAATGTTTTCATATAATTAAAATAATATACTGAAATGTTTAATAATTACAGTAATATTGTGCCCCATAATTTCATAACTGATTTATCTACTGAAAGAAATTAAATTATTTTTATAAGATATCACTTTTTACCTAAAGATATCTTCACACATTACTTCTTTTGAGATCAAGCTTAGTGCTTACCCCAATTCACATTCAAGTCAAAACATCACCCCATGATGTTATTAGTCTTTTTCAAAAATGAAGGATGAACAACAATAACAATTATGAAGTGTTAATTACCCCAAATTAAATTATAAGCTCCTTGAGGCCAAGACCTACATCCAATAGCACTTTGTATCTCCAGCCCTTAGCACAAAGATTTCCACATAACAGGCATACAACAAATTGTCATTTATGATAATAATTGAATAGTATATGTGGTGATCCACTTAACTCTCAAACAGCAATGTGTCAAGCATTTACTTTGGTATCAATGGGACAATAGACTGGACAATTTTGGAACTTAATAGATTGACAAGCCTTTGAGGTGGAAAAACAACAACAACAACAGAAATTTCTAGGTGATGAAAAAAAATGTGCCAAACTAAATAGAAAAAAGCACTGGTCTTTAGAAAAAAAAAGACTTTTTCCCCATAAGGTCTCATGTGAAGTAAAGTACTGTCTACTTTGTTGCCAAGATGCTGGTCATATTGTCAAGTCTTCAATACCATGTACTTTCACAAAATTCTGAAACCATTACTTTATATTGCAGCCTCAAGAATTTTTTTTTGTTCTATAGCTCAGGGATAACCTTCTTAGAGCTAAAATCCCTATGCAATCTTACAAGCAAACCCAATTAATCAATTAGAATACTGTACTCAGATTACGGTGGAATTACATGTCTCTTTCACTGAGAACCACTGGAACTTGTGGTACATTACATCAATTAAGAATACTTAATTTCTAAATGGCACAAATGAACAATGTATGAGTCATAGCAAATGACTACTCCTTAAAAGCCATCCGTCCTAATGGCTGTTTAACCTTTTTAAATTTAATATGGGCTTCATTTTTACAGCAAACAAAATCTAGAAGAGAATGGCATTACATTACTGTTCATATATACAAAGTGTGACAGAGCCACACATTTAATTGCATTAATAATAATGATAGGATTTTAGGTAGGCATCCACTTACATGACTTTTGGAGAACAGATAGGATCATGCTGCGTTATCACATTGAAAGAAGTGCACTTAAGACAATCAATAAATAATGATTCACAACATTTTGAAGTTATGATAAGCAAAGATTGGGGCAAAACCGAATATTTCAGTGCCTGCAAAAAGGAATGGCTCTTATATCTAAGTATCCTATCTGCTTTGCTAAGTCCTTCTGCCTGGTTTGTGATGTTTCCATTCTACGTTTTTGTGCTAAAATTCAGCATGAATGAATGATTTCAGGAGGAAGCTGTGATTTCTCTAGCTTCTATAAACTATAGGTTTTACTTATTTTTATTATATTCCCTGTGCATGAGTTAATTTAGATATCTCCAACCTATCTGTCATGATTATACTGATTTCATATAACTATTGTTAAGAATAGTCATGTATTAAGCAAAATGAGTTCATTTTATATACTCTTTTCTTGACTGTCTTTTTGTTTCTTCAATATGCAACAATTTAAAAATATTTTCTCCATGGATTGTTTTAACACTAATTCTTAGGTATTGATAGGCAATGAAAAGACAGAACTATATAAATAATAACAAGTTTAACATTTTATTTACCTGTATTAATAAAGGGAAAGATAATAAAGAAAAAACAAATAGATTTTTAATATAATGTGCCAATGTTTTTTTAATCTTAGATTTTTGTAATAACCTAATTTTCTTCCCAAATTGTCCCCCTCAATCTCAGTTCAAAATAATGAATTTTGTCTTTACCTCTCAAATATTATGCTATCTGGAGGAACTTCTAGAAATTAATTAGGATGAGGAAGAAAATAGGAATTTTGTAGAAATTAAGAGAACTATTTAAAACCCAGTGAAATTTCTGAATTTTTAAAACATATTTCTTCCAGTTATTTCTCAATAAAACACAAATATAAGATTCAGTTTAGGAGTTACAAATAGAGAGACAAGCAATTGCTATGTTCTCTGTTGCCTTTTTTTTTTTGAAATTAATACTACTGATATGTGTATATATATATATATATATTTAAATTCCATTTTGACTTGAGATACTACAGAAGAAAACCTTTTTGAAAAATATTAAAAACCCAGTGGACTTCTGAATCATTAGTAAAAAAGAGGAATGTACCTTTAACTTTGGCAATACGATAAAAATATTGATTGTTGTGTTTGCCCAAAATTTTGCTGTCCCTTCAAATTGAATTTGTTTTAATTGTTGATATCATTGGGGGGATGAGGGGCTAGTTTTTTTTGACTCTGAATTACTACATGCAAGTGACCCAATATCACTTTGAATCCTTCATATTCATCATTCCTTATAACTCTGTCTCTCTTTCTCTGTCTCTCTGTCTGTCTGTCTCTTTCTGTCTCTGTCTCCCTCCCTCCTTCCTCTCTCTCTCCCTCTCTCTCATTCTCCCTCTCTCTCTCTGTCTCTGTCTCTCTGTCTCTGTCTCTGTCTCTCTGTCCCTCTCTCTCTGTCTCTGTCTCTCTGTCTCTGTCTCTGTCTCTCTCTCTCTCTGTCTCTCTCTCTGTCTCTGTCTCTCTCTCTCTGTCTCTGTCTCTCTCTCTCTTTATCTTTCCCTCTCTCCCTTCCCTGGCTCTTCTCCTTTTCCCTCCCCAACTTCTCTGTGCATATTTGCTGGCTGTCATTATTATGTTATCATCCCTCCTATTACATTTTTCTGCATGTATTCTACAACTCAGCACAAACAGAAAAAGGAAGGACATGAAGGGATCTTAAAAATCTCTTAATGTCAGAGCAATTTTTAAGACATAAATGCATCTTCACATTTTCTCAGGCTCAGCCACCCTCTAAGCTCTGAATCTGACTTTTTAGAGGAAGAAGATTGGAGGATTCCCTAACCCTCCTACCCTTCAATGAGAATTCCCCTTTTCCCTTGTGGAGACTGCTGTCAATTCATAAGTGTCAGTCATATATCTATAGACAGTTAAGTGGTCTAGTGCATCAAAGCCTAGAAGTGGGATGTGGATAACCAGAGGCCAAATCTTCTCTGAGATATTTACTATCTATATGGACCTAAGCACATCACCTAACTTCTCTTCCCTTCAGTTTCCTCATATTTAAAGTGGGGGTAATAACAGCAATTACCATGTATACTTATCTTTTATAATTGTGAGAATCAAATCGATTAAAATAAAGTACTTTCTAAACCTCAAAGCATGGTATCGTCGTTGTGATAGTGGTCATTATTAAATTTGGTTATCACAGCTCCTCAAATTTTAGAATCAATCCCTGTGAATGTATACTTAAGACCCAACTGGTACTTTGTGTATATACTGGAAGCACCAAGGTGCATCAAATCCCAGTGGACTTGCATTCTCTTTTTTTTTTTTTTAAAGCAATCGGGGCTAAGTAACTTGCTCAAGGTTACACGGCCAGGTGTTTCTGGGTGGGTGCTGAGTGTCTGAGCCCAGGATTCTATCTCCAGGTCTTCTCAACACTGGAGCCGGTGCTCTTACTTGCTGTGCTACCTGGCCGTCCCTTGGACTTGCATTCTCAACCTAAAGGTCCCTTGTGAAACCTCCAATTGTCTAAGGATCTTCATGAAATTTGCAAACACTAATTCACACTGTGTCAATGGAAGCATACTCCTTTTGCTTAATTTCTCTCTCCTTCAGTTTTTACTTATTAATCATTGTACTTTCAATAGTATCACTCCATCTCCAAGAGAAACAGTTCTCTTCACATGATGTATGTTTTTTCACTCAATCTATTCCTAATATTCAGAGACTGACTTCTAACCATACCCTGATACCAACTCTGTTGATTACCAGTGCCAGAAGAACATTTAACACTCAACAAAACTTGTAGTTTTGAGGATGAAGGGAGAGGAGGTAGGATAATTGTGTAATTCAGTTCTCTTCAGGCTCTCTCCTTTCAATAAACAAATAAAATAATGAGTTATTTTTTCTTGTCATAACCAGCTTTTTTGAAGCTCTTACCTTCTTTCTTGCTAAACTCTTACTTCTTTCATGTATCTTTAGATTCAATCTCAATTTCTCTCTGAGCTGCAGTTCTCCTCTGTAATAGTGAAGGAATTTGAAGATCTTCCATGCCCTTGATTGGCAAGTAAACAGGTACTTAGCACCTAGCTTCAAGTTAATTACATCAAGTCTCTGTTAAAAAAACAGAAAGTATGAAACCCTGTTGCTGATGTAACAGGACGGGACTGAACAGAGAGGAGCTAATACCATATATAAGGAGGAGCCCCAGCTGGGAGAGTCAGAACTTCTTGGGGCAAGCATTGTGGAGGTAGAGCGAGAGAGAGATTTGGAGAACAGAACCTGTGGTGGCAGAACTTGGACTTGTAGCGGCAAAACTCGAACTTGTGGTGTGGCAGAACTTCTTCTGAGAATCAGCCAGAACTTCTGCTGACACTTTCATTCTGGAAACTTATGCTGAGAGCTCCTGAGAACCAGGCTGAAGAGCTAACAACTTCTGGGAGCTTCCAAAGACTTCCAATGGCCAGCCAGAGCTGCTGAAGACTGCAGAAGCATGACTGTGGTGCTGGTATTTTGTATGGATTTTGTTATTAATGTTAATGTGCATGAATGTTATTGTGGCTTTGTTAAGCCTTGTCTTCCTGGGAACAGAGACTGTGAAGGATTTGGGGTGGACTGGACACTGAGCCTCAGTGGAGCAGGACCTGCAATGAGAGTGAGACAAGGAACTGGGAGCTGTCTGCCTTTGAACTCAGGTGGCAGTTGGTTAGATTCAGGCAGTAGCTGGGACCATGGAAGAGGAATCATGGAAGCTGAAAGCCTGTCTCTAGTCAAGATAAAAAGACCTATCCTTGGGTATTTAATGCTGACTGATGAAATTGTAACTTACTTGTGACCTAGGGGTGAATGGCCTTTGTACTTTCCACTACCCCTGAAGAGGGTGCTCAGTAGTGACTGATGATATTGTAACTTAATTGAACTCCATGGGTGGAGGACTTTGACTTTTGTACTTTGTGATTGAATTAAGGATGTTGTGATTGACTAAATGAATGTACTTTGCTTAAAACTGTGTGACCTCTTTGGTGAAATTTATGTGGCCACTTTAGTGATAAGTTGTGAAGTTATAACATTTTGAATGCTGTATTTTGATTTTCTGTGAATATTCTGTTCTGATTTATTACTGAATAAATAGAGAGTTCACTATACTGTGTAATCAGAACCTTGAAAAGCTGTCCACAGCAGCAGTCCTCTTGAAAACTGCTAGTGCTTGGCCTTACATCCTCCAACTGCTTGATTTGCTCCACTGTCACTTCAAACTCAAAATGTATAAGATGGAATTAATCATTTTTCCCTCCCAAATTGTCCCTTGCTCCATTTGCCTTTTTAATTAGCAGTTAGAACTATTTGCCACTATCTTAACTCTGTTCAGAAAATGAATAAATGATTGACTGAATGAGTATACACACATATACACATACACACATGTATATACACACACATACAACAATGCACATATATGTGTGTGTACACAGTGCATATATATATATACACTATACATATATACACATGTATGTATGTGTTATGTGGTTTGTGGTTATGTGATTGTACTCCATTGGGCAGAAGTATTAAGTTCTTCATGATTCTCACAGGGTAGTAACCTCCTCTTCCTCAGTTCTATATTTCCTTTTAAGGCAACATCAACTTGTTATTTTAGGACATGAGGGCTTGTGGATTTGCTCAGTCAGAATATCTCTCAGGCTTCCATTCTAATTCTACTTGCTTCTCAAGTTTGGGAATATCAGTGAGTCTTACTCTCTTGACACTGGTATAATGGAGAAGACTCTTCCAACAGAAACAGGCATTATCCTTAGATATTTTATAAAGTATTTACTTAGCCTAGGGATAATAAAAGCAATGGATAGTACATAATATCAAGAAAAACTATGTAATAACACTTCTACATGTTGATTTATGGATGGATTAATTCATAGTTCTTTGCTGAATCTGTTACTTCTCTGTTCATATATCTCTTTACATACACTCTATCCCTCCCTTCATACCACCACATTAGTTCAGGCTCCCAACACCTCTCACCTAGACTATTCTAAGAGCTTCTTCAACTTCCTGGCCACTAATCTATATTTTCTAATGTGGTTGAGTAACCTTTTTAATGAACAATCTGACCATGTCACTTGCATGCTCAAAAACCTCTAGCTGTCTTCCATTGTTAATATAGTAAAATAAAGAATAGTCTTGGCATTTAAGGCTTTTCAATCTCTTCTGGATCTTGTCCTACTATCTTTTCTCTCTTTGCATGAGTCTCTCACTCTTGTTTCTTCATCTCCAAAAACTACTACAATGCCTAGAGTATAATAGGTGCCTTTTTAAATTGACTAAATGATTGATTAAATAATGAATAACCTTATACTTGAAATGTGCTCCCCTTTGAACTCTGTTATTGTCATCATGCTATCTTAAATAATAATAATTATAGCTTACCTGTACCATATTTCACCACGTAATCATTACAGATTTATGCCAATTTTTTTTTGGAATAAAATGAGATGTTATCATTATGTGAAACTTAAAAAAAATTGTGTATTACTTAAAAATCAGTTATTACTAAAATGCCTTTGGTGCAAGATTAGAATTCACAGAATACTCGTGAATATACATTAAAATTGAATACTAACAATGCATGTGTGCTGAGAATTCTAAGCTCCTGGTTCACTAGGCGTGAGAGATCAATGTGTAGCCATATGCCACTGGTGAATACATTGCTGGTCTGTTTACTTTTTAAGCAGCATGATGAACAGAATTATACCATGCAACAGTTAGGCAATGAAAGGTTATAAACCAATTTTTTAACTGAAAAAACAGGGTAATGATTATGTAGTATCAACAATTATACAGTAAAATACATATAATGCTTCCTATCTGCTAGGCACTGTGTTAAATGCTTTTACAACTATTATCTCATTTGATCCAATTCTAAGAGGTAGATGACATTATTATTCTCATTTTATGGATGAGAAAACTGAGGCGAATAGAGGCTAAGTGGCTTATCTAGGATCATAGAACTAGTAAGTGTTTGAGACCAGAATTGAACTCAGGTCTTACTGACTCCAAGCACAGTGCCCTCTCCCCTGTGCCACCTGAGCTCAGATCTGCTATTACCTCCTCCATAGAATCTCTCCTGTTCCACCCGGATAAGTATTGCTTCCTTAACAAGTTTTCACATGACCATTTTGTCCAGATCAATCTTTTTATCCATCATAGCATGATACCTTAGATTTACTTTTATATATTTTATATACTTCCATCCGGGGAAAGTTATAAGCCTCCTGAAGGCAGGATGTATGTCATTTTTCTTTGAAGTTTCAGCAGTTCGTGGTCATGTTTTATTTACTTGGTTGACACTCATCTGTGGAGTTCCAGAGTACTGAATACTCTAAACGAGGACTTGAGTGACAGAAACAGTGTGAGCACAGTAGGAGGCCGTTTCTGCTGAGATTGGTATTTTAGGTCAGTCTGAAAGGCGGCGATGCCATTTATCCACAGCAAGGAGTAGGGAACAAGGATTGGAATAGACAGAATATGAGCATGTTGGGCAATTTTCTAGTTCTTCCCAAGTGGAGTTGTGAAACAAGATAATAAAACTCTACTTTGAAGTGTTGTTAATTCCTAGGTTATCAGACATATCCTTGTTTAAATGCAAATTCAAGAAATCATTCCACATCCTCCCCCCCTCCCCTGCCATTTGCTTTTGAGCTAGTTTATCTTTTCTGTACAGATAATGGGGAACTGTCAACATGATATAGCAGACTAGCATCATTTCCTTTTTTTGACACAGTTGTTAGACTATCAGAATAGTGTAATGCTGTGGCCAAAGCAAATCTACATTTCAGGAAGGCATTTGAAAAAAAAATTTTATCTTCATAAACAAAATGAAGGTATATGGCCTGAGTGAAGCATAGGAGATAAGTCTGTACTTAGTTGACTGGCTGCAAAAAAAGTTTGGATTAGTGAACCAATCACACTCTGAATAGATGTTTCTACTGTAGTACAGAAGATTTCTGTCCAACATTAAAAAAAATCAGTTACCAGTTATAGTATGAAATTTTAGTATAATACAAATCTGGGAGGGAAAATAAATAGATGGAATGTCATAATCAGGTTTCACAGGGCTGCTGTGAGTATCAACTAGTTGATGTATAAAAATGCTTTACAAATGAAGTGCTGTATAAATGCTGGTTATTATTATTGTTCTGAAATGCTGAATAAATTTCAGTTGAATATTTGGAAGATGTTCTTATCAATCAAAGCTTTCTAAATATTTCATGGGCTGACTCAGGGAATAAGCAGTGATATTCTCATCACTAGAAGTCTGCAAGTAGAGACCAGATTTCTATTAGTTGCAGATGTTGTAAAGGGGATTCATGTTTTGGATAGCAACTTCAACTCTATGACATATCATAATATGATTCTAAATTCTCTAAAAGTTATGTAACTAGATTATAGTAGAAAATAAGTATTTTCAATTTAACTTTTGATTCTTTGAAATTCATTTTTGGACCCAATTTGAATATTTTAATGTCAGTCTAACAGCACTGGTGTCCTATTTGTTATTCTTTTTTAATGGTTATATTTTTGGAGCATTTTCTCTACCTTCTATTGTCCATTTCCAACCTAAATTGAGTAACAGAAAAGTAAAAATAAAATTATCATAACAAATATGCATAGTCTAGCAAAACCAATTCCTCAAATAGGCATATCTAAAAATATATGCATCATTGTGCATTTTTAATCTATCCCTTCTCTGGGCTGGAGATGATTGATGTATTTCATCTTCAGCCCTCTGGAGTCCTTCCTGATTTATCATTATGTTGATCAATGTTCTAGTGTTTCAAATGTATTTTGCTCTATGATATTGTTGTTTTATAAATTGTTGTGTTCACTTTTGTATGTATTCACAGATGTTTCCCTGATTTCCTCAAAATTTTGATTTGGTCATTTCTTATGACACAAAAATGTTTCCTTACATTTTAATACCATGTTCTTTAAAAAAAAAGAAAATGTTTCTGTGAACTTAACCTGTAATTTCATCAGCATAGGTAACTCCTAGGAAGGAGTCTTCCTATATCTGTGCAGATAGCATCTGACATGTAATTTTTTCTATCAGAGAGTTCCCTGGGGAACTGAAAGGATACATGACATTTGGGTCTCATAGCAAGTATTTATAAGAATCAAGTCTTTAATTCAGGACTCCCTAACTTCAGGGCTGAATCACAATCCAATACTCCCTACAGTCACTTTTCCTTCTATTTGTATAAAGATGATTTCACACTTACACCTAGTTTATGAATTTTAATGAAAAAAGAACATGAAGCTTGTAGCCATAGAATTGAAATTTGAGATATCTGCTTCAACACTTAGTAGCTTTATGACATTGAGAAAGTCACTTAATGTCTCTGGGCTTGAGTGTCCTGATCAGTGAAATGAGGATGCTTATATTTAGTAGAACAATTTAATGTTCCATTAAATGACTGTTATATTATGATGAATCCAACTGTGAGAAATATGATTTCAAATTTATTCTTCTGAATTTTCCCTTTGAGGAGAATTGTAACATTGGTGGGTACAAGATTTAACAACAATGAGGAAATTTTTAAAAAATAGAGTTTTAGATCATCAACAGGTTTTTAGAATGTATCATATCATTTCACTTATGAACCCACTAAAAACAACAGTAGTATGAAAGTATTCAAAATGCCTTGTAACAAAAACTATATTTGAACAAATTAATAATAAAATTTTGATTGTTCCTAATATGTTACTTTCCATGTCTACATAACCAATAATGTTGTTGAGTTTCATGCTCAATCTTGACTTATTTTGCTAAAAAAATCACTTTATCACTTGTTTTTATGATTACTTAGCACTGGAAATCAAAACCCACGAGTATACACAGATTGGTAAAGTAGGATAATATACATACGTGATCTCAATGATTAAGAGAGGAAGAAAGTTTGATCTGGAGTCTTAATTATCAACTTTGGTAATAGCAATGGTACCAAATTCACCTAATAATTTTAAATATTAAAAAATATTATCTTGTAAGCTGATTAGAGGCCCTTATCGTTCATTGGGATTTTTTAATTGATTAGTTGTATGCATCCATATATTTTTTCCTGGATGGAGGTGGGGGTAGAATTTAAAAATCTGCACACTAGGCACAAGCTACATGTTTAATAACTCTGTTATTAGTTCAGTTTTTGGACTGCTAGCCAAGAATAATGAATAGCTCCCAAATGTGAGTCACTAATGGATTGCTCAATTCTCACCCTCAAGAGCTTATTTTCTGGAATCCATAATGCATGCAGTTGTTGATAATAAAAATGTTGTTGGAGACATTCTTAAATTAAGTAATTTTACTCCACCTTGGTCAACTGAGATTTGTAATTTCAAACTTTTAAATTCTTCAAAGCTATAAATATGGACACCTTGGTCCTTTTCCCTCTATTCAGCCCTCTGTATTTCTTGGCCACGTGGTACTACTTTGCTTCCCCTCTCTAAATAGATACCCTTGATGCTAATAGCACCCCTGAGAGGCAGCATGGTTCAATGGAAAGTATCTAGATTTTGTCATTAAGAAACACAAGTTCACATGCAGCTTCTGGAACTTAAAAGTTTAATGACCTTGGGTAAATCACCTAACCTTTCTAAGATTCTCTTCATCTGGATAATGACATTTAGTAATCTTATATTGCTTATCTTACAGAATTGTTGGGAGATCAAATGAGATAAAGTATTCTATGTTATCAAGCCCTTTGCAAACCCACAAGAGCCATATCAATGTCTTTCAGTATTATTCCCCATCTCCACTGTGACACCTGTGTATGTTATGATTATTGATAATGATAATTAAAATCATTTAGTGGGTTAGAAGATTGTTGATTATGGTAGTAGAAAAATTCTTAGGCATTTTGTGTTAATGGGCATTTGGGCCAATAACTTTTTCATGACTGATATTGCACTTTTTCTACTTGCCATATATATATATATATATATACACACACACACATACATACATACATACACATATATACACACGTATATACACATATGTATATATGTGTGTGTACATATACACATACATATATACATACATTTTTAATAGTTATTTGTGGCAATGTCTTATCTTCCCACATCTTACTTTACTCCATTCCCTAATCAATACCTCACCCAGAGTCTTACATTTAGTAGATAATGAATATTTGATGAAGGAATATTTTCATAGTTACTACCCTAGGCTTGCCAGATTTTTCTCCTGATAGAAATGTAAATTTCATGCTATCTCCATTAGAGAGTCATTTTTTAGGCTTAATTCAATAAGTATTAGTTTGATGTTTAGTACACTCTTCTACATAATACATACAATTTAGATAGAGAAAACCCTAATAGAGCATACAAACTAGCACAGACACACATGCAAAAGTTATGATACGAGGAAGATCATTACAAAGGCATCAGAGAAATGTATTATTCCAGGTTTAGGGGCAGATTATGATTTAGGAATGGGGTCATTAAGAAATGCCTCATTGGGGAAGTGATGTGTGAACCAGGTTTTAGAAGGTTCATAGGATTTGAATGGGCAAAGTCTAGAATCTGGACTATGGGAACATATACCAAGCAGTGGAAGATAATGAGTAGAAGGTAAGCTCTTTGTGGGAAAGGAATATTGAATGTTTTTGTTCTTTTTGTGTCCCTGATGCCTGGCTCATTTTAGGGTCTTAAATAAATTTCTACTAAATTAAATATGTGTTGCAGTCAATCAATCTATAAACATTTATTAAACTCTTACTACGTGCCTGACATTGTGATAGCTACTGGAATTACAAGAAAGGCAAAAGGTAATCCCTGCCCTCAAGGAACTCATGATCTCATTACCCTACCTTCATTTGGTAACAAGGAGGATCCATTTGAACCAAAACCAAGACAAAACATGTGTCTACCTTAGGAAATTTCTGAAAACTATACCCATGATGTATGAATGTCTGCCAGAAGCTTTGAGCCTGCATTGTAACATATGGCTTAACTTACTATAGAATAAATACATGCACACCAAGGGGAATGAAATTTTCTCTTTAGTGGAAAAGCACAGATTTACAATGACTAATGAGAAAAGCATAGCTCATTGTACTGCCTCCTTTCCTTCTTGTTGTAGAACAAGTCACTACCTCCCTTACCACATAAGGCCTGGCTCTACATAAGATAACATGACTAAATTAGCAAAATAGTTTACCATTTTTGCAAAAACAAAATCTAAAAATGTTATTCTACTTAAAATATCCAATATTGCTAGTCTAATAAGAGTAGTTAATATTAATAATCTTCTGCTAATTTTCTTTTGCTAACTAAAATCTATTTGAGAGAATTACATTCTAATTTAGAAAATCTTTAGTTTTAAAAAATGAGTTGTATACATAGTTTTGAGACCTATCTGGATAATGTCTAAATAAATATTTAACTTCACTCAAAATAGTTTCATTTAAAAATCAAAATAACATACCATTCATTTATAATAAATAATATCTCACTGAATTTTGAGGTACTTATTTCCTTCATGTGACCTACTAATAGAACACAAGATGTTGTCTCTGTAAAGAAGCCTTGCTCACCACCAGGCCCTTTCCTTCTAAATCTAAAATTCCTATCTTGTTCTCACCAATCCATTAGCTGGAGACCCCCTCCAGGGATGGGAAGTCTAGCAGGAAAATTAATCCCCAAACTAGAAGTTCCCTCAGAAATAACCCTATGTGATATTTAGAGTTTTCTAAGAAACAATTTCTCAAAAATATGACAGTTGTCAAGGAGTTCACCTAAAGTGTGAATATTTATAAGGCAATACTTAAAAACAAGCAGCCAATCATCATTAGATCCTCTGGTATTCATTATAATAAAATTAATCTTGATTAATTCATTCATTATTAATCTTGCATTCAAATGCAATTCCATAGAAATTGCATTGTGATTTGCCAATTAATTTACATACCAAGATTGAGAAGCATTACCTTTGTCCTCCAAGGCATAGCTCTCTGTTGTGACACCGAAATATTTCAAAAGCAGGCCAGAGAGATCTATTGACTAGTGACATTTTTGGAAAAAAGAAAATAGTCCAGCACTAAAAGCATCTTTTAAAACCTTAAGAAAACAGAATTTCTTTTTAGTCAAAGGTAGGAAACCATGAATACCTTTTAGAAATCAAAATAAAGTTCTGTAAACAGCCCTTGTTGGAAATGAATCAGATTTTCATGTCACCGTATCCTCCAAATAGATTTTTCTTTAAATCTAACATCCTTGGAGATTTGGAAAGAACAGCATGACTTTCAGAATATCAGACTTCTTAGTCCTTTGTCCTTCAGGGAAGGATGACCCTTACAAGCAGTGCTGACCATGTATCATTGGAAAGGAAATCAGTGAAATCATTAACTTTACTACTAATTCAATAGCTGAACATGTAAGATAGAGTTTCCAAATGGCACTTGGAAAATTTGCAGTCTCAAATGTTTTCTTTATTTCTTTCTCCCAGACTTTTTAGTATTCAAATGTTTAATCTGCCAAATTATCTGTAATACTTTAGGAAATAAGATTGTGAGGTCTTCTTTAAAAAAATTCTCTTGAGATTAAAAAGGCCTCAGAACTCCCAGCACTACCCCACTCCCCCTTTTCTTCCTGACTTTAAGATATACAGATGTCCAAAAGATTCCAATAATCTATGAAAAGACAAAAAAATCAGGTTTTGAAACAAAACTTGGAACTAATTCCCACACTAAAGATGTTTACATAAGAATTCTTGAATGAATAAGAACCAAATGTTTCAATTCGATCCCATCAGTCTGCTTTATATGTCTGGGCCATCCTGACACCAGTTGGGAACTTTCACTGACCCACAAGTAGAATGTACAGTTCTAACTGGAAATAGTCTCTGTTTTACAGGTTAAGCAAAATTTTTCTTCTCATTGTATAGACACAACCAGTCATAGATGCTGCCACCCATATTTTTATTCACAGATTTCCCATCCTATTCTTTGACAAGTATTTTCATTTCTTCTATAAGTGTTCAACAGGAATAATGATAGCATCAGTTAAAATTACACACAGGAAAGCAATAAACAATATTTATGAATAGCAACTGTAATCTCTAAAGCATGATATGAAGGTCAGGTGAAATAGAGAATTGATTAAAATGTGTAAACTTAGGCCTCTACACGACTTCATATGAAATACTCAGATAATGGTAGCAGTGGTAGCTCAGTGTAATTAGGAGAATAAGTTGCCTCAGTTATGCATTTGACTTTTTTATAGTTAATAGGTGAAAAGTACTTTTACTGTAACAAATGCTGCAGTATTGGTGTTACAGCAGTTCTTTAAGTACTGCTCTTCAAATTAGCATTTATTTTCTCCTGTGAGAGATGCTGTTGCATCTTAATGTACATGAAAGTGTTATAAATGATCCAGTGTGTTCATAAAACATGTTAAATGAGTTGTCTACAATTTTTATAAAATATTTTTATAGTCTCTCTCCTTTCAATTCTCTTAGAATCAAGTGGATATTTATTCTTCCTTTTTTTATTTCTTTAATTGTGCTTTCCACTAATTAGCTCTCATTGAAAAAAGATAAAATGAATATTTCCTCCTTCTTCTGCCCTACTTATGTAACACCCCAGCAATGACCCCAAGAGTTCTATTTCTTCCCATTTAGGGGAGATAAAGATAACATAACTAGATATTAGGACTGGAGGGTGAGTATTCCCCCAAGTACAGTATAATATTGAGAAAGAAAGGAGACAGACTTGAATGTTATAAAAAAAAGGGGGACACTTTCTTAATGCTTCTACTCCAAGTGTTGGGAATCTGCAAAATCATTCCCTCCTTTCCTTTCTTTCTCCTCATTTTCTCTTCTAAGATTTTCAAAACTTCCACTATACATAGAAACACCCTTCCCTATCCAGTTCTGATCTTGCACTACCTGTGTTTCCAAGCTAGTAAGATCTACATTCCCCAGGTTCTTTAAGAGAACCTTTTATTCTCCCTCCATCACACCTTTCCTCCCTCCCTTCCTCCCTCCCTTCCTTCCTTCCTTCTTCCCTTCCTTCCTGCTTCCCTTCCTTCCTTCCTCCCTCCCTCCCTCCCTCCCTCCCTCCCTTCCTTCCTTCCTTCCTTCCTTCCTATTTTTTTAGCAGTCTCTATGTTCCTCGTGATGTATTTTGATATGATTCCCATTGCTTACTCACATCATCACTGTTCTCTCTGGATTGAACTTCAGCCAGTTCTCTGAAGAAACTACATGTCTTTAATTTTGGTATCTGATGGGAGGGAAATGTAAAGCTGAATATCTTGAGCATCCTTAATGATGCAGCTTTAAATGCAGAGGCAGATTGTCACATACATACTTAAATATAAGCTGGAACTCTAGAATATGGAATTTTTACATAAAGAAAACCATTCATATTTTCATAGTTTAAGTGAGAAAGTCAGTGCCTGAGGTTGGGTAGAAGGAAATGACTGATTTTTTACATTTTTTTAAAGTTCTAAACCTAGCAGTCATTAACACAATCAGCCAGATATGCTTCAGTAGACCCATGATCTCATAAATGGTTCTCACTTCAATGGCACTCAATGAAAGTCATGCAGTTAATTATGTGAAACTTTTGTCCATGTCCTCACACAAATTCTACATAGAGGAACCATCCTTTCTTTGGGTCTTATAGATAAACTGATATTTACAGGGCATTTATTAAGCACACTGTGTTCTAAGAACCGTACTAAGCTTTGAGGAAATAAATACATGCAAGCAAGATAGTCCCTACCCATCATAATTTAAATTCAAAAGATGAAAGTCAACACATAAAAGGATGCTAGAAAACTGAAGGGGGTGAGGGTGAGTATGGCAGTTGGAAACGTTACTTCATAAGGAGGAAGAACAGAAAGAATAGGAGGAGTAAGAAGAAAGGAACATGGTTAAATCCCTTTGGCAAAGGTAGCCCAAACAAGACCTATCAGGAGAGCAGAGTCTCAGACCAGAGATTTCTTTAGAGTGGCAAAATGATGACTGTAGAAGAGGAAAAGAAATTCAGAAATCTGATCTCTTAATTATTTGTAATCAATGTTAAAATATGTAAACATTATTTTAATAAAATAATTATCTTGTTTAATTCTATGACTGCTTGTTATCTTTTCTTCTTCTGTAATTAAAAAAATATTATTGCATATATTCTCTATCCATTGAAAAAGTTTTATTCTCATGACAGTCTGGGATGTCAAGATGGCTCTGGTTTCTCAAAGGCTATACCAGTGAAAAACAAACTCTAGCAGATTTTTGAATATACGACTGATAAAGGACTGAAACTTTATTCTGAGTAACAACCTAGCTAGAAAGGAGAGGATCATTACAGGAGGCTGAGAATTTCATGGTAAATTCTTTCGCCACAAGAAGTCATGAAACAAAGAAAAATGCAAAACATTTCCTCAATAATGCATGCTTCTGGGGTGGCCAGGTAGCACAGTGAGTAAGAGCACCAGCTCCAGTGTCGGGATGACCTGGGGTTCAAATCTGGGCTCAGACACTTAGCACCCACCCAGAAACACCTGGCTGTGTAACCTTGAGCAAGTTACTTAACCCCGATTGCTTTAAAAAATAATAATAATTCATGCTTCTTCTATTTTTGAAGTGAGAATACCAGAATGGTCCAAAAAAAGGGGGCAGGGGGAGGACAGGTCAAAATGTTTTAGAAAACAAACAGTTTTATACCTTTAATAAATATTCATTTAGATCTCATCTTGGTAAATGGTATAAGATATTGCTCTATGCCCAATTTCTACCATACTATTTTTGTTTCCCCAACAATTTTTTTTACCAAATAATGAATTCTTATCCCCAAATCTTAAGTCTTTACAACTAACAAAATATGAGTCATCCCTCTATTGATAAATGGTCAAAGGATATGAGCAGGCAATTTTCCAATAAAGCAACCAAAACAACTTATAATCGTATAAAAATGCTGTAAACCATTATTGATTAGAGAAATGCAAATTAAAACATCCTTGAGATATCATTTTACATGTATCAGATTGGTTAAAATGATTGAAGGGGAAGGGGACAAATATTGGAGGGGATGTGGAAAAATTGAGACACTAGTTCATTGTTGGTGGAATTGTGAACTAATCCAACCATTTTGGAGAGCAATCTGGAATTATGCCCAAAAAGTCATTAAATCGCCCAAACCAATGGAATTACTGGGTCTATTTCCAAAGATGATTAGGGAAAAAGAAAAGGAACTTATATGTTCTAAAATACTAATAGCACCTCTTTTTGTGATGATAAAGCACTGGAAATTACAGGGATGCCTCTCAACTGGGAAATGGCTGAACAAGTTGTGGTATATGATTGTGATTGAATACTACTATGCTTTTAAGAAATGAAGAGGTTGATAAACTTAGAAAAACATGGATATACTTGCATGAAATTGTGAAGATCAAAATTAGCAGAACCAAGAGAACTTTGGATGAATAAGTTATTTTGACTATCATAAATGATAAATAAATTGATTACAAATATGTGTGTGGATATACATATATATATATATACATATATATACACATATGTGTATATATATATAGAGAGAGAAGTATATACGTGTGCATACACACACATATAATGTCTGAGCATGTGTGTAAAATCATTCTATGTATACTTCTGTTTATCAGTTCTTTCTCTGGATGCAGATAGAATCTTCTTCCATATGTCTTTTGTAGTCAATTTATTTATCAAAGTCAAAATAACTTCTTCACTCAAAGTTATTCTTAAAACAATATTACTGTTACCGTTTACAAACTTCTCTTGGTCCTTCTCCTTTTGATCTTCATTATTTCATACAAGTATAGCCATGTTTTTCTAAGTTCATCAAACTCATCATTTTTTAAAGCAGAGTAGTATTTCATCACAATCATATGCCACAACAATCTCTCTCTCTTTCATTCCATTTATACACACACACACACACAAAGGGAGAGAGAGAGAGGTATATATGTGTATATGTATATATGCATGTATAAAAATTTATATATGTGTATATGTATATATGCATGTATAAAAATTTATATATGTCCACATCTATATATATCTTTATATATATATATGTATATATACACACACACATACATACACATATATTCATACACACACATACCTGTTTGTTTTTAATGGTAGCCATCTCTTGGTTGGGAGGAGAGGAAAAAGAAAACAAAGAAATTTACCTGATAACTTTATTATATATTTAGAAGGAACAACAAGTTGTACATAACAGATTTTCAGTATCATGTGCAATCATCATTTTTATTATACGATGTTATGGAAAAATAAGTATTAATTTAGTCCTTGATACTCTAAATATGAGATCCTTATCTGGTGATCAATAACTAGACAGTCTCTCCTTTAGTACCACTGCAATCTTAGAAGCTCAAAAATCACTTCCTTCCTCCTGTCTTTTCTGATTATTTTGAGTGAGTATTTATTTCTTCGCTATGAGAAAAATTGATTATATCTCTTATATTAATAACCAATTAATTAGAGCAAGGATTTTTTTTATAAATCTATTGGTTATTCCATCTCTGAAGGACATTGTTGAATGATGAGATTAACCAAATCTGCATGGTACATACTTTTCAATCCTGGGTAGGAGACTCCACCCAACTAGAGAAACTTAAAAACAATTTAATCTAAGGTGATATCTAGTGTTTTAGTTAGGCAGTTCTGAGCAGGTGTGGAAACCTTTTGTCTGGATTGTCCTAGGCAGGGATGGTCTGGATAAGAGATAAACTTCTTTGTCTAAAACTGAGTGATCTGAATCCTGTTTTCAGCCCCTCATTAGAATAAACCCATGTCTCATTGAAATATTCATTCTTCTCATTAATTGTTAACCAATCAGAATTGGTCTCCACCTTTAAGAATACTCACTCTTCCAAGGGCATATAAGCACCCAGTGGGTTCCATGAGGGATGTTTGGAGTTTGAGAGTTCCACTTACTCCTTTTATTGATTATTCACTAGCAATGATTAAGAAAATTGATTAATTATCCAGAAACTATCTCTCTCAAGCTTTTTCATATGCCACATCCACTTTCTTTTCTTTTCCTTTAAATTTATTTGCTTCTAGTATACAACATTCAGTTCCATAAGTTTTTGAGTTCCAAATTTTCTCCCCCTTCCCCCAAAGGCAGCATGCAATTTGACACCGGTTCTACATATAACTTCACAGTAAATATTAGTCAAGTTGTAAAGAAGAATTATAACCAATGGAATAAACAAGAAAGAAGAAACAAAACAACAAAAAAAGAGAGAGCAATGAATTTCTATTAAAAGAGAATAGAAATGAAAAAAAGTGTAAGAAGGTAGAAAAATTTTATGAAGAACTTTAAAAGACCTTCAAATTCTATCAACTCATATTTTTTTTTAATACAGTAAGATTTTAAGGCATAAGTTTTGTCGTTCAGTCATTTCAGTCAACTCTGGTTTTTCATGACCCCATTTGGGGTTTTCTTGGCAAAGATACTGGAATCATTAACCATTTCCTTCTCCAGCTCATTTTATGGATGAGGAAACTGAGGTAGAGTCAAATGACTCAACCATGTTTGCATAGCTAACAAGTATTTGAGGCCAGATTTGAACTCAGATATTTATGACTCTAGGCACAGCACTCTAACCACTGTTCAACATAACTGCAAAGATAGGCAAAGAAAAAGATGGTGAAAAATAGGTTGGAAAATATAGTCCAGGGCTAAAAAAGTTAGAAAGGCTAAAGTCTTATATACTACCCAGCAACCTCATGCCTACATTATGCCTGAGACAAATTGTTAAACAAAAATAATAACAAAACAATTAGGAAGCCCTGGCTTATACCAAGTGTTTCTTGATTGTTTAATTTCTGTATATAAAATTTTGGCCTCTCTTACTCCTAGCCCTGTACCATATTTTCCAACCTATTTTCCATCATTTTATCTGTGCCTATCTTTGTAGTCAATTTCTTGTTGAGCTCATTTTATAGATAAGAAAACTGAGGTCAACAGGATCTATCTCACTTCCCAGGATTAGACAGCAAGTAAGTGTCTAAGACCAGATTTGAACTCAGGTTTTCTTGATTCCAGGACTAGCATTCTGTCCACTGAGCCACCTATTTGCAAAGATACTGAAAACTACCTCAGTCAACATGAAATTAAGCTGTCAACAGTAGACACATAGCAGTCAAATATAACGCTGGTTTTGAATGTCATTATTTATAAAATCTTTTGGAGAAAAATTTTGGAAGTTTATGTATCAGTAATGGTGATCATATGCTTGATCACTTCTATGAAAGTTTGGAGAAAGGCCTAATTAATCAACATCATGTTGAGGGCACTAAAGAATAAAATTAAAAAGGTTGTTTGGACCCAAGATAGTAGAATAGAGAAAGCAATAGATGAATTCTCTCAATAATTGTCTTTGAACAACTTTAAAATAAAGCCTCAAATCAAGTTCTAGAGTGGCACAGCACCACCATAAGCAGCACTGGAAATTCTCAGACCAGAGACAGTATGGGGATTGAACAACCAGTAAAAAGGAAATTACTGAGGACACATGAGGTAGTATTAGGATCATGACTGAGTGGTATTTAGTGACCTTTTGCCCATAAGTGTTTCCTGGTCTGAGTTCTAGGTCATGGAGCACTATTTCTTATAGTTGTAAGGAAACACAGACTCTTCTTGGGTAAAAGATCAGAGTATAAATTAGAAAGCAGTAACCACCACTCTACAAAGATCCTTGAAAACATAGAAAAAGTATGAACCCACAGAACTAACTGTGAAAACAGCAACACAAAAAAGCTTGAAGATTGAAGCAATGACTCCCCCTGACACTGTCAGGTGAGTAAAACTCAACTTTTTACATAAACTTCAAAGTCAAGAAATAGGCTTGTTAAGAAAAAGTCAAAGATATAGGCTTTTAGTATAGTCTAATTAAAATCAAAAGCAAGCATTAACTGTAATAAGGATAAACTATCAGCCTTTCTAATGTGATCCAGGGTGAAGCAAGGATGTCCATTATCACCACTATTATTCAAAATTGTGCTAGTAATTCTAACTATATCGATAAGACAAGAAAAAGAAATTGAAGAATAAGTGATGAGGAAAACAAACTATCTTTCTCTGCAGACTTAAAAAATTCAGAAAATCAACTGCTAAACTAGTTGAAACAATGAAAAACTTTAGCAAAGTTTCAGGATATAAAAAAATTTTGCATGAAACATCAACATTTAATATGTATGTGTGTTGATGTATGTATGTATACATGCATGTATGTATATATTACAAACAAAACCCAGCAGGAAGAGACAGAAAGAGGAATACCAATTAAAAGATCTGCAGGGGCAGCCAGGTAGCACAGTGAGTAAGAGCACTGGCCCCAAAGTCAGGATAACCTGGAATCGAATTCGGGCTCAGACACTTAGCACCCACCCAGAAACACCTGGCCATGTAACCTTGAGCAAGTTATTTAACCCTGATTGCTTAGGGGCATCCAGGTGGCTCAGTGAGTAAAAGCACCAGCCCCAGAGTCGGGATGACCTGGGATCGAATCTGGGCTCTGATACTTAGTACCACACCCAGAAATAGCTAGCCGTGTAACCTTGAGAAAGTTACTTAGTCCCAATTGCTTTAAAAAATAGATAAATAAAATAAAAGAACTGCACACAATATCAAATACTTCAGAGGCTACCTGCCAAGACAACCCAGGAAACATATGAACATTATTATAGAATGTTTTTCACAGACAGATCCAAATAATTAGAGAATTATTCATTTTTTCATGAGTAGATCAAGTACAATAAAAATGACAATAATACTGAAATTAATTTATTGATTCAATGCCATACAGATGAAACTACCAAAGAATTATTATACTAAACTACAAAAAAATATATCAAAATTCATCTGATGGGTCAAAAGGCAAGAACATGAAGGGAATCAATTAAAAAAGAGAGAAGGAAGATGGCCTAGCAGTACCATATTTGAAACTATATTAAAAATAGTATTCATCAAAGAATCTATTATTGTCTAAGAAATAGAATGGTGGAACTATGGAATTGACTAGATACAAAATGATAGTAACAAATGACTATACTAGTTTTGTTTTGATAAACCCAAAGATTCTAAGCATTTGGGGCAAAATATTCACTATTTGATAAAATGTACTAGGTAAATAGAATGCAATTTGACAGGAACTATGCATAGACCAACATCTCATACCATATAAGAAGACAAGGTCAAAATTAGTACAGCATTAAGAAATGAAGGATAAAATTCTAAGCAAATTAGGGGAACATGGAAAAATTTACCTCTTAGATCTATGGATAAGGGAAGAATTTATGATAAACAAGAGATGAAGAAGATCTTGGGAGGTAAAATAGATAACTTTTATTACACAAAATTAAAAAAAGTGTTTACACAAGCAAAATCAAGGAAGACAAAATTAGAAGGAAAACAGGAAACTAGGGGACAAGAATTACAGGAAGTTTCTCTGATTTTTCTCTGATAAAGACACTAGTCAAATTTACAAAAAATAAGAACCAATCCTAAATTGTGAAAAAAAAATCAAATGACATGAAATAGGCAGCTAACAGAGACAATCAAGGCTATCACTATTCAAATGAAAAAAAAATCCAAATCTCTAATAATTAGTGGAATGCAAATTAAAACAACTCTGGGATATCACTTCATACCTATGATATTGACTAATATGACAATAAAAGGGAGATGACAAATGCTATAGGGGATATTAAAAATACATAACACTAATGCACTGTTGGTGTAGTTGGTATTTAAGCCTATAATTTGGAACCATGCCTAAAAGGTTATAAAATTATGCATATCCTTTGGCCCATAATTACAGCTACTAAGTCTATATCTTAAAGAGATGAACAAAAAAAGGAAAAGGACTAATATGTAGAAACATACTTATAGCAACTATTTTGTGGTGGCAAAGAATTAGAAATTGAGAGAATGCTCATCATTGGGGAGTGGATGAACAAATTATGGTATATGATTATGATGTTATAGAACTGTTTTATAAGAAATGGAAAGGGATTT
Source organism: Petaurus breviceps papuanus (assembly GCF_028583685.1). Taxonomy (NCBI): domain Eukaryota; kingdom Metazoa; phylum Chordata; class Mammalia; order Diprotodontia; family Petauridae; genus Petaurus; species Petaurus breviceps. Next base: position 5,684,461 of record NW_027185887.1, read on the forward strand.
TTTTTAAACCCTGGGAATACTTTTATGAACTGATAGAAAGTGAGCAGATCTAAGAAATATTTCACACAGTAATAACGATATTGTAACAATGATTAAAAGGCTTAGTAACTCTGATTATTACTATGATTCAAAAGCATATTTTGATAAAAGTACCATAGACAATGGAGTAATATCCATACTAAATGTATATGCATCAAATGGTGTAGCATCCATATCCTTAGACAAGAAGTTAAGTGAGTTAAAGGAAGAAGTAGAAAGAAAAACTACACTAGTAGGGGACCCCAGTCTTCCCCTCTCAGAACTAGAAAAATCTAACCACTAAATAAATAAGAAAGATGTTGAGGAAGTGAATAAAATTTTAGATAAATTAGATATGATATACCTCAAGAGAAAACTGAATGGGGATGGAAAAGAACATACCTTTTTTTTTAGTGGTAAATGGCACCTAAATAAAACCTGGCCATGTATAACGACACAAAACCTCACAATCAAATGTAGAAAGGCTGAAATATTCAATGTATCCTTCTTACACCATGATGTAATAAAAATATATTACATAAAAGATAGTGGAAAGATAGATTAAAAATTATTTAGAAACTAAATAAGCCAATCCTAAAGAATGAGTGAGTCAAAGAACAAATAGTAGAAACAATCAATGTTGGGGCAGCTAGGTGGTGCAATGAATAGAACACTGACCATGAAGTCAGGAGGACCTAAGTTCAAATCTGGCCTCAGACACTTAACACTAACTGTGTGACCTTGGGTAAGTCACTTAACCCTAATTGCCCTGCCTTCCTCCCCCCCAAAAGAAAAAAAAAGAAACATTGAATATCAATGAATGTAAAAATTGAGACAGCATACCAAAATTTATGGGACATAGCCAAAGCAGTACTTAGGGAAAAATTTGTATCTCTAAATACTTACATCAATAAAATAAAGAGTGGGTCAACAAATTGGTCTTATAGCTAAAAAAAAAAAAAACAAAGAAAACAAAACAAGACAGAAAAAAGAATAAATTAAGTGCCAAAATGTAAATCCTGAAAATCACAGGAGAGATGAAAAAAATTGAAAGTAAGGAAACAGTTGAACTAATAAAACTAGGAGCTGATTTTATGAAAAAAATAAAATATATGAATAGGTGATTAATTTGATTTTTTAAAAAAAGAAAACCTAATTACCAGTATCAAAAACGGTGAGTGAATACATCCCCAATGAAGAGGAAATTAAAGCATTAGGAGTTATTTTGCCCATTATCATGCCAAGAAATCTGACCATCTATGTGAAATGGATGAATATTTACAAAAAAGTATAAATTGCTCAGATTAACAGAATAATTAAAATACTTTCATAACACCATCTTTAAAAAAAAACAAACAACTCTTCAATGGAGAAAGTTATCTCTGTGTCAGATGGATTCACAAGTGAATTACACCAAATACTTAAAAAAACAATTAATTTCATACTATATATAAGCTATTTGGGAAAAGAGGCAAAGACAGAGTTCTAACAAATTCCTTTTACAACACAAATATGGTGCCAATACCAAAACCAGAGAAAGCTAAAATGGAGAAAGAAAACTATAAACCAGTTTCCCTAGTTAATATTGAAGCAAAAATGTTAAATAAAGCACTGGAAAGAAAATTACTGCAATATATCACAAGGATCATATACTCTCACCATGTGGGATTTATACCAGAATTGCAAGGCTCATTCAGTATTAGAAAAACTATTAGCAAAATTGACCATATAATTAGCAAAGCCAACAGAAATCATATGATTATCTCAATAGATACTGAAAAAGTTTCTGACAAAATATAACACTCATTTCTTTTTTTTATAAGAAATTGGGGTTAAGTAAGTTGTTCAAGTTTACACGGCCAGTTATTTCTGGGTGTGGTTCTAAGTATCTAAACCCGGATTCAATCCCAGGTCATCCCAACTCTGGGGCCGGTGCTCTTACTCACTGTGCTACCTGGTCTCCCCATATAACACTCATTTCTATTAAAAACACCAGAGAGCATAGGAATAAATGGATCTTTCCTTAAAATGATAAGTAGTATATATCTAAAACCAGTAAGCATTATTTGTAATGGAGATAAGCTAAAAACCTGCCTAATAAGATCAGAGGTGAGGTGAAGTAAGGATGGCCATTATCACCAATATTGTTCATTATTGTATTAGAAATGTTAGCTTTAGCAGTAAGAAAAGAAAAATAAATTGAAGAAATTAGAATAAGCAATGAGGAAACAAACCTATCATTCTTTGCAGATATTATGATAATATGCATAGAGAAACCTAGAGAATCAAATAAGGATAAAAAATAAACCCATGTAAATCACCAGCATTTCTACATATTGACAACAAAGTCCAGCAGCAAAAGATAGAAAGAGAAATTCCACTTAAAATAACAGTAGAAAATATAAAATACTCGTGAGTCTACCTGCCAATACAAATCCAGAAATTTTATAAACACAATTATAAAGACACTTCATACAAAGTCAGATCAAATTAATTAGAAAAAAATATTAATTGAACATAGATAGGCTGAGTATATGTATTAAAGATGACAATTCTACATTAATTAATTTAATTCATTCAGTACCATACCAATCAAGCTAACAAAAATATTTTAGACAGCTATGAAAACCATGAAAATTTATCTGGTAAAACAAAAGGTGAAGAATATCAAAGGAAATGATGAAAACAAATGTTAAGGAAGGGGGCATAACCATACCAGATATCAAAATATATTATAAAGCAATAATCACCAAAACAATCCGGTACTGTCTAAGAAATTTATTACCAAACAAAGGATAGAGAGTGTTTCTAAATGTAACATGGATAATTTTTATTATATTCAATTAAAACAGTTTTGTACAAACAAAATTAACACAGTCAAGAAAAGAAGCAAAGCAAAAAAAAAAAACCCTAGGAAACACTTTTTACAAGTGTCTCTGATAAAGACCTCATTTCTCAAATATATAGAAAATTGAGACAAATTTATAAGAATACAAGTCATTCTTCAATTGATAAATGAATTTCTATCCTTTAATAGGATAGAAACAAGAAATTTTGAAATAAAGAAATCAAAGCTAGGGGCGGCTAGGTGGTGCAGTGAATAAAGTGCTGGCCCTGGAGTCAGGAGGACCCGAGTTTGGTTCTGGCCTCAGACACTTAACACCCACACAAAAAAACTAGCTGTGTAACCTTGGGCAAGTTACTTAACCCCAATTGCCCTCCAAAAGCAAAAAAAAAGAAAAGAAAAGAAATCAAAGCTATCTATCATCAAATACAAATGCTCTAAATCACTATTGATTAGAGAAATGTAGAGAAATGCAAACTCAAACAACTCTGAGGTACCACTTCATACCTACCTGATTGGCTAATATGACACAAAAGGAAAATAATAAATGTTGGAAGAGATGTGGAAAAATTGGTACAATTATACACTGTTGGTGGAGTTTTGAACTGATCCAACCATTCCAGAAAGCAATTTGGAACTATGTCCAAAAAGGTATAAAACTGTATCATTACTAGATCTGTGACACAAAGAGATTATTAAAAATGGTGAAAGGACCCACTTGTAGAAAAATATTTATAGTAGCTCTTTTTGTACTGGCAAAGAATTGGAAATTGAGGGGATGCCTACAACTGAGGAATTATTGAACAAGTTGTGATGTACAAATGTGATGGAATAATATGCTGTAAGAAATGATGAGCAACATGTTTCAGTAAAAACTTGTGAAACTTTATATGAACTGATGCAAAGTGAGGTGATCAGAACAAGAACATTGTACACCATAACAACAATACTATATGAGGATCAACTGCAGATGACATAGCTATTCTCAGCAATACAATGATCCAAGCCAATTCCAAAGAACTCGTCATGAAAAATGCTATCCACTTCCAGTGAAAGAACTGATGGAGTCTGAATGAATAAAAGCATATTATTTTTCTTTTTCTCTGTATGTGTATGTTCTTTCCTTTGGGTCTGTTTTCTTTCATTATATGATTAATAGAGTACTATGCTTTTCATGATTGAAAATGTATTACCTATAACAAATCACTTACTGTCTCAGGAATGGGGGCATGAAGGAGAGAGAAGAAATTGTAATTTAATTCAAAATTTTTAAAAATTAGTAAAATTGTCTTTATATTTAAATGGAAAATAAAGTCTTTTTTAAATTAAATTACTGTACAGAATGTAAAATATTTGGGAGTATACTTGTCATAGCAAGCCTAGGAACTTTGTGAACACAATTACAAAACACTTTTCACACAAATAAAATAAGATCTGAATAATAGGGAAAATATCATTTGATTTTATGTAGGGTGAGATAATGTAATAAAATGACATTTATAACTAAATTATTTTACTTATTCATTGCCATATCAATCAAACTACCAAAAAGTATTTTAAAGAGCTCTAAAAATAATAAAATAAATCTGGAAGAATGAAAGGTTAGGAATGTAAAGAGAATCACTGAAAAAAATATGTAGGTAAGTGGTTTAGCCATAACAGGTCTCAAATTATATTATAAAGCAATAATCATTCAAACAATCAGGTACTGGCTAAGCAGTAGAGTGGTAGATCAGTGAAATAGATTAAGTACAACACACAGTAGTAAATGGCCATGGTAATCTAGTCTTTGATAAACCCAATATCTAAACTTTTGGGACAAGAACACACAATATGACAAAAACTACTGAGACAAGTAGAAAGCAATTAGGCAAAAATTAGGTATAGACTAACATCTTGCACCATATGCAAAGATAAAGTCAAAAAAAAGGTAGATACCATAAGCAAATTAGGGAAGTATGAAACAGTTTACCTGTCACATCTATGAAGAAAGGAAGAATTTATGATAAAAAAGATATAGAAAGCATTACAGGATATAAAATGGATAGTTTTAGTTACATTAAATTAAAAAGGTTTCACACAAACAAAACTAATGTAGCCAAGATAAGAACAAAAGCAGAAAACAGAAAAAAATTTACAAGAAGTTTATTCTTATAAAGGCCTAATTTCTGAAATACAGAGAGAACAGAGTCAAATGTGTAATAATACAAGGCATTTTTCAATTGATAAATGGTCAAAGATTATGAACAGGCTCTTTTCAGAGGATGGAATCAAAGTTATTTATAGTCATATGGAAACCTATGCTAAATCATGTTTTATGGTTAGAGAAATGAAAATTAAAACGACTCTGAGGTCCTAACTCACACCCATTCAGATTGGTTAATATGACTAGAAAAGTAAAATGACAAATGTTGATGAGGATATTGGAAAATTGGGAACTCCACTGTTGGTGGAGTTGTGAATTTATCTAACCATTCTGGAAAACAATTTGGAACTATACCTAAAAGGGTATGAAACTGGGCATACACTTTGACTAAGTGATACTACTACTAAATCTCTATGCCAAAGATATAAAAAAGATGGTGGGGGGAAGCTGGAGAACCTATATGTACACACACACACATGCATATATGTATATATAACAACTTATTTTGTGGGGGCATCAAATTTGAAATTAAGGGGATGCCCATCAATAGGGTAAAATGATTAAACAAATTGTTGAATATAATTGTAATAGAATATTATTGTGCTATAAGAAATAATAGGCAAAATGCTTTTTAGAAAACCCTGAAAAGACTTACATGAAGTGATACAAAATTAAGTAAGCAGAACAAGAAGAACTTTGCACACAATAAAAGGAATATTTTATGATGATTAACTTTGAATGATCTAGCTATTCTCAGCAACACAATGACCTAAGACAATTCTGAATGACTCATTAAAAATGTAATGCACCTCTACAGAAAGAACTGTTGGAATCTGAATACAAATTGATGCATACTTAAAAACAAACACAATAAAACCCTCTTTTTTGGTCTGTGTTTTCTTTCATAACATGACTACTATGGAAATAAGTTTTCCATGACTACTTCTTTATAGACTATATTAAATTGCTTGCTTTCTTAAGTGGAAGTGGGGAGGGGAAGAGAATTTGGGAGGTGATTTGAATTGCTTGTTTTTGTTTGCTTACAATATTCTGTCCTCAACCTGGGATCTCTGGACTTTGGCTATAATATTCCTGGGAATTTTCATTTCTAAAACTCCTTCCGGAGGTGATTGGTGGATTCTTTCCATTTCTATTTTATCCTATGATTATAGAATATCACAGCAGTTTTTCTTGATAATTTCATGAAAGAAAATATCTACTCTCTTTTTTTTCCTCATGGCTTTCAGGTAGTCCAATAATTTTAAAATTATCTCTCCTGGATCTATTTTCCATGTCAGCTATTTTTCCAATGAGATATTTGACTTCGTCTTCCATTTTTTCAATTTTTTAATTTTGTTTTATGGCTCCTTGATATCTCATAAAGTTTTAGTTCTCATTTGCTTAATTATAATTTTTAAGCCATTATTTTCTTCAGTGAGTTTTTGTATTTCTTTTTCCATTTGGCCAATTCTACTTTTATGAAGTGTTTTTTTTTTTTTTTTTTGCAGTGGATTTTTATGCTTCTTTTTTCATTTGGTCAATTCTGCTTTTTAAGGCATTCTTTTCCTCATTGGTTTTTCATACCTCTTTTACCATTTGGCCTAATCTGTTTTTAAAGGCATTATTTTCTTCAATGTTTTGTGTGTTGTTATAAGAATGTAAATTTTTAAGATCCTCCCTTCCCCTAGGCTTAAGTGCAACTGTAGCCTTCGGTGGGAGGTTTGTTTCTCAGGAGATACTTTGTGATTGGGCAGTGGGTCAAGAAGGTTGTTACATTCTCTGAGCCAGGAGAAGGCTATATAAGTCCTGATGTGAGGCTTTGCTTTGAGAAGTGCTTTGTGATTTGACCAGATGAGACTCTTAGTTTTTTGAGAACCTCCCAGCTTTGAAAACCCAGATGTTAATGCTTCCCTCTCTGGTAACTGTGATTAGGTATGGATGTATTTAATGGTTGCACCGTTTGGAAGCCTGTCTGCTGAAATGTTCTTTTAACTTATGCTTGTAACCTCTGTATATTCTGAAGTTTGGGGTGCTGACCTTTTTCCCCTGAACTAGGCAAACAATATATGTTTGATTGATTAAAGTAAGCTTGTTAACCCTTTTTGAGTTGCTTTCCTTTAAAAAAGCAGATCTAAGAATCTGTGTTGGCAGCCACCCTTGGGATGCTGGGGTGCTTGCTGCTACATGTGTCTCCTTTATGATGCTGTCAACTTGTTTTTCATTATTTTATTGCACAACTCTCATTTCTCTTCCCAATTTTTCTTCTACTTCTCTTATTTGATTAAAAAATCCTTTTTGAGCTCTTCCATGGCCTGAGACCAACTCACATTTTTCTTGGAGGCTTTGGGTGTAGGAGGTTTGACTTTGTTAACTTCTGTACATGCAAAACGCATGTACATGTTCTTTCCTATCACCATAGTAACCTTCCATGGTCAGAATTTGTTTTCTGTTGTTTGCTTATTTTCCAGTTTCTTTCTTGACTTTTAACTCTTTGCTAAAGTGCTGCTCTGCTTCCAGGTGGAGAGCACACTTGCCCAAGCTTAATGGATTTTATTTATAGTTGTTTTTATTTATATTTATAGTTGTTTTTGGAGATACTTCTAGGGAATTGTATGTTTTTAGTTCTTCCAAGGTGAAATGATCTAAAGGTTTGTTTACCACTATCCTGTCTGGTTCTGTGATCTTTGAGTGACCACGAGCATTCTTTTCTTTCCTGGAACTGTGACAAGTGTCCCTCCTCCACTATAGACACAAGATTTTGTGTGCTAATGCTCCTTTTTGTCCTGGGACTGCCACCCAGGGTTACAACCCAGATCTGAGTATGGACAAAGTGACAGAGTCCTGCTCTCAGTACCAGCAAAGAGATCCTCATAATCTCCTCCTCAGTTGTTCAACCCCCTTACTATCTGTGAACTGAGAACTCCAAAAGTAGCCACTGCTGCTGCTGATTCAGTGTCTCCCAAAACCTGCTCCTGGTTTTCTGGGGCCTGGTCTGCACTGGCACAGACTGTGCTGAACTGTGCTCTACTCTTACTTAGGTGTGATGGACCTTTCCTGCAGACCTTCTAAGTTGTCTTTGACTAAAAATTACTTCACCCTATCCTTTTCAGGGTTCTGTTGCTGCAGGAATTATTTTATGACATTATTTAAAGATGTTCAAAGGGATTTGGGAGAGAGGTCAGGCAAGTCATTGTCTTTTCTCTGTCATCTTGGCTCGCCTCAAAAATAAACATTTTAGAAATCCCTACTCTGTGCCAGGATCCTGACTAAATATCAAAAGTTAACTGTGCTGTTTAGTTTCTGTATATCTTTTTTTTTCTTTTTGGAGGGGGCAAGGCAGGGCAATTGGGGTTAAGTAACTTGCCCAAGGTCACATGTCCAACAAGTTTTAAATGTCTGAGGTTGGATTTAAACTCAGGTCCTCTGACTCCAGGGCCAGTGCTCTATTCACTGTGTCATCGAACCACCCCAAGTTTCTGTATATCATGATACGTAATGTTAATTAAACTTGTTTTGCTTAATGTGTAGCATGAACTATAACTTTTACTAAAGAACATTGGTCCACCTACTAGAAGAAACATAAAGTGGCATTCACTGTTTTTTAGTGCTTCTGAATAGCAAGTTGGTTTTTATTCTTAGTATTCAGCTGAATGCAGATATTCCCTATTTTCCATAAAATTATCATTTTTTGTAACAGATTGAAAAAAATACTATGCCTCACTGATTTGTTCTGAAGTACAAAATCTAACACCTCTTGGTAATATAAACATTTTATACAAATGTTTCACTGAACTTATGAATCACTTCTCTTTCTTTTTATTCTTTTAAAAAACACAACAGAGAATTCAAATATTAATCATCACCTGGCAGCCTGCCACCTTCACACAGCTTATCCAAGGAACTGTGTCAAAAATTTCTTTACAAGCAAAAGAAAACCAATGCTTATTCACATAGAGTATCATTCAGAATTCATCCCAGTACCAGTACTGAAAGCAGTTAATTTAAATAAATAAATTCCCTCTCTAAATAAATTAAAAGTAAAATCAGGAAAAGCTGTTACTTTAATATGATTTCAATTTAACAGCATCAGTTTAAAGTGTTGCTAGTTATCAAATTGCAGTCTCCTAATCAACTCTTAGTTTATACTTCAAATTAGTGGAAAAATTTAATTAAGTGCTAGCTAAGAATAGGTATTTAAAAACCTTTATTTGTACCACCCTCCACCCCCCCATTTTAAAACATGCAAAATGTGTTTTTAAATATTAGAAATATAATAAGAATATGAATATCTCATAGAGGCTTCAGAACACTTGTAGCCAAAATTCTTTCTTATTAGATTTTGTACATTTGTATAGAAATCAGAACTGCTCTCCCTTGCTCCCCAACAGTCCTTTCACTGACATGAGAAAGATATTTAGCGTTTTGAAAGTATATTGCATATATATAAGTATGGATACCATTCAAGATAGAAGGATTAAGAAATGCTCAAAGAAACAAGCAGATGTAATTGAAAAACCCACCAAAGATTGATGCCTGTCTCCTTGACCCCTCTGCCTCACTGTAAAGGACCTGAAAAGAATCAGCCACATCTACTCACTACCCCATGTTTTGTAACCACCACAGTGTTGTATGTGCCAGATTGAGCAACCACAGAACCTCTCCACACAAGGACAATTATGCTTTGCCAACCTTGGATTACTCTGCAATCTACTATTTTTATTTCTATTTACATGCTGCTGAATGGAGTTGGAGGGAAAGCAAGCCAGCAACAACAACAACAACCCTTCTGACCATGCTGTCTGGATCCAATTTACATATAAATTACATAATCTCAACAGGGCCCTTACTGTAGTAAAGCAATCCTTTTACAACTCTCTAATTAATTCACCACCCTATACAGTTATTCCATAGCAGTTATTCTAGCGCTTTTCATCCCTCCCCAAGTCTCTCATCATGCCTGTCCCTCTACCCTTTCAGCTGTAGATTTCCTGAATTCCTCTGACCATGATTTCCATCTCTGGCTGGGCCTGTCCCCTAAGAGTAGACAACAAGAGGCCTGGTCAAGCTGACTTCCACCTGTTCCAACACAAGGCAACTTCCATCTTTAGATTCAAGTCTGATCTCCCAAGCAGGATGTGGGAACCTCTGGTGCAAAAGGGAGCGACCCTCCCTTTCATCTCAGGTCTTTCATCTTCTCTTGTCCCTGACCCTTGCTGGACAAGGGAGAGGAAGAGGAAAATTGATGATGCACAGGACATCTTTCTCTTGCCGTGAAGGTTTAACTTCTATCTTCTGCTATACTGTTTCCTATCTAATCTCTAGCCTTCAGAAAGAAGAGCAGTAGTGAAAAAGGACCTTCCATCTTCTCATTGGACTTTGTGTCATGCATCTTATGCTGTACTTGTCTCTGACTTCTCTTGGGCCCTTCCAGTCATTATGAACATTCTCACACTTGTTCATACCCTATGTATCCCAGTGACTCTGAACCATCATGCATGTCATCATACAATCCCCACACCCCAATACTCAATTCTTTATTCCCATTCTCTTCAGTCCTCCTACCCCAAAGTTCCAACCTACACCACTCATTCTTTCCATTGTACCCTTTGGAATACCTGTTCCATAGGAAACAATTTTCCATTCTTAAATCTTTTACTCTTTCACTCCTTCCATCTTCTTACTGTTAGTGAAACCTGGCTCCTCCATGATGAACTATCCATGTTAGACAGTTTTCCTAATACTGACCACACCTTCCTTCATTTCCCTTGGCTCACTGGTAGAGGTGTGGGAGTTAGAATATTCCCTGTTTCCCTTTGCCACTTCCAGTTTCCTTCTCTACATCATTCAGTAACCTCTCTTCCTTTGACCTTCATGTAATTCATGTCTATCACTCAATCAAAATCCTGGTAACTGTTGTCTATAAACCTCTAGGTCACTTCTTTTCCTTCCTCAATGAGTTTATTACATAGCTCACACTTTTTTTCTTCTCTCTAATTCTTGTTCTCACACTATGGGACTTCAGTGTATATACTGATTCTCCTTCAAACACTTAACCACCTAGTCTCTCAATCTACTCACTTGCCATGGACTATGCCCCCACCCTGCTTCAATCACAAAAATAGTCATACTTTTGATCATCCATAAATGTACTGCCTCCGTACTTAAGAATTCTGAAATCCTTTATCTGATTATAATCTATTAGCTTTTAACCTCTCCTTCTGCCATCTCTTATTGAATTCTACTCTTTATCTACACTATGACTTCCAAACCTTTGACCCTTCAATTCCTTCACAGATCATCTTTCCTATACTCTCCTCTTTTCTCCTTCTTACCCCCTTACTAAACTATTTCCACTCTTTGCTGTCTTTGTAAGATCACTAGACCCGTTATCATTTTCATGATTGTGACCTGCCAAGCCTCAGCCTTTGATCACCCTCACAATCCATTGCCTTAAATTATAAACATGTATTGCTGAACAAAGGTGGAGAAAATCACTCAGCTGTGCTGATTTAGTTCTGTGTTCTCAACTTGGCCACCACTGCTGTTAGACAATTCCTTATCAACTCACTATCCCCTTCTAGAGGGCAGTTCTTCCAAAGTTTTCATTCTTCAAGTCTCTGATGTCTCCCTCTCCCCTTACCTTCTCAGTCAAGAATTTTGCCTCATATTTTACAGAAAAAAATTGATGGTATTCATTGTGAGCTCCCTCTTCTAGACTCTTCCCTATCTCATATCACTCATATGCCATTTGTCACTATCCCTTCCTTCATTTCTGTATCATATGATAAGATAACCTTACTCCAAGGCTAATTAGACCAAGGCTAATTCTCTACCTGTTCAAGCTATACCATTCCATCCCTTCTCCTCATGCTGATTTCCCCCTCTATCAACCCCATTCTTTCACGTATTTTCCATCTCTCCTGTCTACTGATTCATTCCTTATTGTCTATACATATGCACATGTCTCCTCATCCTCAAAAAAAAATCCTTACTCAATCATTTTATCTCCACCAACATCCTCTATTCTTCTGCCTCGAGTTGTTAAACTCTTTCAAAATTGCATCTACAATAACCATCCCTACTTCCTCTTGTCACATTCTCTCCTTAATCCCTTATGATATAGCTCCTAACTTCATCATTCCACCTAAATTGCTTCCTACAAAGTTACCATTAATTTATTAATTACCAAATCAAATTAACTTTCTTCAATCAATCTTCAATTTCCTTGGTTTCCCTGCAGCCTTTGACACTGTATCATCCTCTCCTCCTTGATACTCACTTCTCTCTTGGTTTTCAGTGCACCACCCTCTCCTGGTTGTCCTCCTCCCAAGATGACTATTCCTTCTCAGTCTCCTCGGCTAGATCTTCATCCAGATCATGCATTCCAATCATAACTGTCCCACAAGATTCTGTCCTGGTTCCTCTTTTTTTCTCCCTCCATACTGTTTCACTTGGTGATTTTATCAGCTCCCATGAATTTAATTACTATCTATATGCCAGTGATTCACAAATATACCTATTCTACCCTAAATTCTCTGCTGACCTCTAATCTCCAATATCTGACTGCTTGTCCTACATCTTGAACTGAAGACCAGTGGACATCTTAAACTTATAACATTCAAAATTGAACTCATTATCTTTCCACATGAACCCTCCCAATCTTCTACTTTCCATATAATTATAGAAGGCACTGCTATGCTCCCAGGTACCCAGATTCATGCCCCAGGTGCATCCTTAATTCCTCACTATCTCTCATGACTCATATCTACTTTGTTGCTAAGACCTATGAATTATATCTCTCAGATATATTCCATCCTCTCCTCTGATGCTGTCACCACTCTGATGCAGGCCTTCCTCACCTTGGACCTAGAGTATTGCAATAACCTGCTTGTGGGTGTGCTTGTCTCAGATCTCTTCTTATTACAACCCATTATCCATTAAGCCACCAAAGTGATTTGGAAAGAAGCTCATAACTGGCTGTGACAGGATGGGTGAGATGTGACCACCTGCCAAATCTACTATTGGTTATCATACAGCCCTTGCATGCTATAGGTCCTCAGAGACAGGCTGTGACTCCTCAGGGGGTCATAGCCTCCACTGTGGATACCACTAGACTAGAGAATGAATCAAGGGGGTACAACAGGATGCCAATTATCTTTAATGGGAAGGATAACTAGGCCACATAGGAACAAAAGAATTGAAAAAAAAATGATAATAAGAATTGAAACAATTTCCAAAAGACTTACCTCAAATTAATGAAGACTGAAAAGCATTCGAGGAAGAACTCACTTTGATGATGCAGTCTTGTCAATTCATCTGGAGAAATTTTTTTTGCCTTTTTTTGGGGGGGAGGGCAATTAGGATTAAGTGACTTGTCCAAGGTCACACAACTAGTTTTTGTGTTAAGTGTCTGAGGCCAGATTTGAATTCAGGTCCTCCTGACTCCAGGGCTCGTGCTCTATTCATTCATCTGGAGAGATTTGATGTAGCTACTCAGACTCCAAGCTTCTTGTGCTGGGGGTCACTGACCTGGTTACTTGTTTTTGTGCTGGAGCCTCAGGTGCTTACAGCTTTCCAACTGCACTGGGATGGCCTGTTGTGGGGGGTGGTGTTCTGGAGCTCGCAATTTGCCTCCTGTGCTAGGGTTGGAGACCTCATAGTTGGCCTACTGAGCTTGATTGCTGATCTGCTCCATGTGTAAGAGCTTCGCACTAGATTGCTGGGATGCTGCCTAAGTGAAACAGACATTTCCTGCAGTAATTCTAAGCTATCTTGGGTTGCAAAATTGTTTCACCTTGTCTTTTCATGGGTTCCGTTGCTTCTGAATTCATTTAGAGGTTTGATCTAAAATTATTTTGAGGGAAACTGGGGAGAACTCAGTCAACTTTCTGGCTTTTCTCCTCCATCTTCATTCTGCCTCTGATCATCAAATTTGAAAATCAGGCTGCCAGATAAAATTACTTTGCATAATCATCACATATATTTTTTTGCTTTTTAAAAATAATTTTAGGACTATTAAATAATCATTTTAAAAAAATATTAATTACAGGGTTTAATTATTGTAAAAAGTAAAATTTTATTGTTACCTTTCAGATTATTTAGAAGATTTCATACGTGTATTTTCAAGTTTCCCAAGATTTCATATGTGAATTTTCAAATTTCCCAAATCTTCACTTACTGTTTTCATATTTTCTATTTTCAGGAAGGACTAATATGGTAGCACTTAGTAACTGTTCTGTGAGAATTAAACCCTTAAATTGGAAGCCTAACTAGAATGTAAGCTCCATAAGAGCAGAGTAACTTACCTAAAATTTCCTCTCTGAGAAGTTAGCACTGTATGCAGGGTAAATATGAAGTAAATGTTTGCTGATTTTATTGGTTAGTCTTGCATTTCATATCTTTTCTTAAATTCTTATTTGGTCCAATCTCTCATTTCTCTTACCTCAGTCCAATATTTTATTCGTAGCCTAGGCCAGTGCTGTCATGTCAATTATAGGAAAACAATACACTGGGCGATTTTTACTGGATAACCTAAGGTGTGCTTGACACTTCATAGTAAAGAATTTACAATCCTACAGTATCTTTTGAGCAGTAAGAAGGCTTAAGCCAAATTTACAAAATTACATTTAAAATCTGTATGAGTTTCATGGGACTCAACATCAATTTAATTCCTGTTTAGTCTCTCTAGAGTTGTGATTCTAGAATTAAATTTTGAGAAGGAGATTCCAGAATTTTTTCCTTTTTTCCCCCCTGTAACTTCTTGAGCTCCACTAAGAACAAAAAAATACAGTGCAAAACCTCTTGGCTTTGCTTCTATAGCTTCACCATATTTTCAACCCAGCCCTATTCATGAAGAAAGAAAAAAAAGCACCATATCTACAGTGTCCAAGTAGCCTTTTAATGGCCCATGTATAGTAAAGAGAGTTGTAGTTCTCTGAAACAGTGGTGCTGCCAGAAGCAGTCAAGGATGCTCTGAGCTATATAATTGAAAGAGTCACCTCAGAGGAATGCTGCTCCCTCAGAGAGCATGGTCTTTCAGAAAATTAAGTTTTTACTTTTACTAATTTTATGCCGGATACATCATAGGCACGTGATAACTGTACTGATTCATTGTGAACAGAGGCAGCAAATGAAATAACTTTAAAATATTTTTTAAAACTCAAAAAGCAAATTGAAAGCTTTGTTGCAGGTAAATCAGAGCTCTGTGTTGATATTTGGTTTGCATGGAGAATAGCAATAATAACAAATTTATATGGTGCTTATGGTCTACAAAGCACTTTCCTCACAATTATCCTGTATGGTGCATATGATATTATTACCATTTTATAGGTAGGGAAAAAAAAATCAAAACTGAGGTGTAAAGAGGTAAGTGACCTTCGTACAACCACATACATGATAAATATTGGAATATGAACACCTGAATTGTCTCCAATTATAGAGCTCTTTATTTGGCAGCAGGAGTGGGGAATATGGACAAAGGTAAAGACAGAAATACAGGGACTAAGAGAGACAGAGACAAATGAAACAGAACAGAGAAACAAACAGAGAGAAACAGAGAGAGGAGAGAGTGAGAGAGAGAAATAGACAGATATTTTTTAATGTAATTTTGCCAGTTTTAAGAGGAAAATATAGAATTTTTGACACTAAGCTTTAACTCAGCACTGTAAGGGAAGGTAAGTTAAATTATCCTTCAGTTTTGATTTCCATTTAATGAAGAAGATATTACATATAGTCTCAGCCCATTTAATACATAAGCTTCAAATCTTTCAAGTATTATTTCTAAGTAACTATTTTCTCAGATTTAGTAATGGTATGAAGGGGAAGGAGAAGGAGAAAGAGGGAAAAGGAAAAACAGAGTTATTGAATTTAAATAACAACAAAATCTTTCTCAAGGGCACCTACTACAGTACATCGAGGCTCACATAGAAAGCCACAGCTATTGACACATGAGAAGACAGAGGATCCATATTTAAAAAAAAAACCAAAACTGCTCTAATTATTGGCTGCCTTTGTAATTAGAAGCAGAAAGGATCAAACCATTTGCACGAATTGATAGGTAGTGAGAGTATCCTGAAAATAGATATAAAGGCTACACTCATATTTCTATGAAACACATGAAATGAAATTATTTGTAAGGAATTATAACTGCAGATATGTATTCAATACTGCAAGAATTAACATTATTTTTTGCCCTCAATATCATATGAGTAACCAATACTTTTCATCTCCAGAAATTTTGCTAGGAGAGAAAAAAATAAATAGCTTTCCATTTTGAGTGAAGTTCTTCAAAGAACTGAGCAAGTGAAACAAATCTTTCATCTTTCATCTTTTCTATTATATTACAGAGTTTGGCACAGGGAAATTACTGAACCAGCAAAAATTACTGTTTTCAATCATAGCAAGCACAGTTATTCTGTATAACTTGACGCTATATCTACTTAAATGACATCAGATATGATCATAGTTAATGTGACATTGTACCTGTCATCAAACCCTTAACCAAAGAAAATGAAAATGCTCAGAAAAGCATCTAGCTTTGTATGGTGAAGTTGGTTAACCTAAAAGGGTAAAATGTAAAATTACCTACCTTGCATTTTAATTCTAATTTGTCTTTTCAAATGCTCTAGTTGGGCATATGTATGGGTCATTAAGTAAAATCTGGATAAGCAAAACGTTTGAAGATAATGACTTCCTGATTTGACCATCTATCTACTCCAATCTAGTCACAATACTGCTGCTAGGCTTTTCTTTATCATGCACAAATGTACCTGTGTGAGTTTTCTGTTATAAAAAAATTCTTTAATAGCTCCTTATTACCTATGGAATAAGTTGAAGCTTCTCTTCCTGGCATCTGAGGCATTCCACAATCTCTGGAGTTACTCAACTTTTCAAGTTTTATAGAGCTTAGCCCAGTGCCTGTACAGGAAGCAAGAAGTCAATGCTTCTCACCTTGCCTTAAATTCTGCTTCAGCCAAACCAGACTGGAACAAGGTGCTGAACTTTTCTGCTCCTATGATTTTAAAAGAAAAAATAAAACCTCTTGAGAGTGCTCATTATTACTTTAAAGTTTATACTAATGCCATTTTAGATCTGTTTTAATGGAACATCTCTCTATATGTTAATTGTTTGAATTACACATAGTAATATATACATAATTTGTAACATATTTGCAAATGTAAAACTTTTGAATACATTTCATAACAATCTTCAGGTACAACATGACTTGGGCTAATGGTTTAATAAATTGACACAAGTCCTACCATTTATTGTACTTTGGCTAAAGGGACCTCCTTCCTCTTTGGTTTTTGAATGCCTATGCATCCTTTATTCATGAACACTTCTCAGATCTCTCACACTAGCATAATGGTACTATCCTTCCCATTCAGATTTCCTGTATAATTTCATTTTGTATCCCTCTGATATAGTACATAGATAAGCAAAATTGGTTACTTTTGAGGTAATTGATTCTCCCTCTATAGAGGTTTTCGGGTAACTGAGTGACTCCCTCTTAGGTTGAACCATAAAGTATCCCTTTTCAAGTGTGAGTTGACCTGGATCCCACCTTTTTGTGACATTGACACCATTGACAATCTGATGAATTCTATAGAGCCCTTCTAAGAATAATGTTTTTTAAATGCATAAAATAAAATATGTAGGATTAAAAAGGAAATAAATTACTTTGAAATACAGTTATTTTTTTTTAAAGCAAGGTCACAGACCCCAGGTAATCATTCCTGATTTTTATGATTTTTGAGGTTCTCTCTCATACTAAGCTTATATAATTCTATTATAGAGTATAGAGTTATTTGTGATTAAAACTGATTCTCCTACTAAATCTTAAATTCCATGAGGACAGGGATCACATGTTACTTAAACTTTGTATTACCTCCCCTTCTCATACCCCATACTATGCCTCACACTATGCTATGCACACAGTAGGATTAAGGTTTTTTTTTTCTTATTTGTTGAACTAAATTAAATAGAAAAGCAATGAAGGAAGAATGACGTATATAGTCTACTTATTAAGGTTAATTTAATTATTGATATCATTTCAGGATACCTTGTCAGAATTATCCTACTCTACATTTGGATGGTATTCACAATCTAATTGAATGAGAGAGTTAGAAACAAGGTAAAACAGCTTTTTAGGCAAGATCTTACTATTAAGCTATATTCCACATGATACTGTTGGGTATGATATTTAAGAAGGGATTTAAAAGACAATCATTCTTCCCTATGTCCAATCTTTAGTTAGTAGAAGAAGATAATGGAAATGAAGTGAATAGCCAGAACTGGGAGAGCGAAAACCAGAAATGAAGGACCAGTCACTGTTATGGGAATGGGAATCTGAAGATCTTCCCTGCCCCTTGGCCCTTTGACAGGCTTAAGTGACTCTGAGAATCTTCCCTCATTTGAAAATATACTCTGCCCCCTAATAGGCTGAATGTGGTCACATGGAGCAGTGGCGGGAGGCTTATTTTTCAGGAATGCCCACACCTTGTTATTTTGTGATTGGGCAGTGAGTCAAGAGGGCTATTACATTCTAAGAGCCAGGAGAAGGCTACATATACCCTGATGTGTTTTGCTTTGGGGCTCACTTTGAGAAGAGTTGTGTGATTTGACAAGACAAGACTTTGGGCAGCTGTTGAGCCCCCTGGCTTTGAAAACCCAGATGCTGGTGCTTCCCTCTCTGGTAACTGACTAGGTATGGATGTAATCATCAGACAGCTGGAAGCTCTGTCTGCTGATATGTTTCTCTGTCTGCTTGTAACTTCTGCTTGTAACTTGTTTGTATTTTCTGAAGTTCAGGGTGCTGACCTTTTTCCCCTGAACAAGGTAAATGACATATGTTTGATTTAAAGCAAGATTGTTAACCCATTTTGAGTTGCTTTCCTTTAGAAAAGCAGATCTAAGAACCTGTGTTGGCAGCCACCCTGGGTATGCTAGGGTGCTTGCTGCTACAGTCACAAGGAGGACCAGACTTAGGGAGTGCTCCAAAAGAGCTATCAGGATACAGAGGTGATTATTACCAACCAAGCAATTTGATACCATATAGTTGCTGGAGAACAAGACAAATCCATCAAGAACCACAGAACATACAGTTATGAACAGTCAAGGAAAAACCATGGGAAAGAAAGGAGGCAAGTATTTAAACACTAGAAAAGCATAGGTATACGAGTAAAACACCAGCAACAAGGAAACTTTTAAAATGAGGTTATTTATACCTCTAGCAGGAGCAAACACCAATCTTAGTATGTACGCAGTACAGAGTATGCAAATGAAAACATCTGAACTACTTTGAACAGATGGTAAATAGATAAGCCTGGCTGGAGTAAAGATTGTCAGGTCAGGGATTAGAACACTTTAATATAGCATATAAACAAATTCTTTTTTACATGGTTTAATGGTCTTAGTAAAATGAAAAAAAAAAGCAAAAAACTAAAAATTTAACTTTCAGGCCACTGGTAAAGATACATAACCAGATAAAACAACAAAAAAGATTAACGAATATCTTTATAAAATACCTTGTGAAATCACTTTCCGTAGGATGGCATAAAAATCAAGTTCAACTTATTTTTATTGGTACTGGAGATTTCCTTTATTATTTCCTAAAAAATCAGATTTTTCTTCAGATCCCTAACCAATGGTTTGTACTAGTGGTCTGGTGTTCCAGCCACGTTATGTTTTTTAGGCTATAGATGGCTTATCTGAAGAAATATAACTAAATCTTTAAATAGTTAGTTTTGGACCATTTTAGTCACTATTTGGCATATAATATATTTAGAAAACAAATATATAGTCATGAAATTGACCAACCTGTTTCTGAGTGGTTAATCTGGGCAAGGAGAAAGTCTACTTCTTCACATGAGACTGATAGGGAGAACATAGTGAAGGGGGACATTGAAGTGAGGTGAAATGAGAAGGAAGGGGAAAAGAGAATGCTGTCAGAGAATGGCTTAATCCTTTTTTTTTTTTAGTGAAATATGAAGCAGCTTCTTACCTGAGAGGGTTGGGGGCAGAAGAGCCATGGGATAAAAAGATTTAGAAAAGTTTCTATGGTAAGTGGGATAGTGATGGCTCATGTGAGATTATGTCATATAAATTTGTAGTGGACCTAGTCAGTATGGTCACCTTGACTTTGAATAAGGTAGCCAAATGCACTTAGTGCACAAGAGTGCAATCTCTATTATTAACGGAGTATTAATGTCTAGTTTTTTGGATATACTCTCTCATTCTTGCTCTCTCTCTCTCTCTGTACATATGTATATGTACACACATATATACCATCTCTGTGTATGTGTTTATATAAACTCATATATGCATATGTATGTATTTACACAGATGCATATATATACATACATATATATATATATATATACACACACACACACATACACACACACACATTCCATTTACTTCCTTTGGCATATTTGTGAATTTAAGGCACTATAGGGTCCTTATATGTTTCCAAAAAGTCAGATATTCATCTATGTGAGCCATATGAGGCACAGAATATATGTGTACATAATATGTTATACCTGTATACGCACATATATGTGTATGTGTGTGCATGTGTGTGTATGAATGGAATGAATCAAGAGAAACTGAGGCCCTACTAGGCTTGAATTCAAGGTCACAAAGTGTGTGTGTGTGTGTGTGTGTGTGTGTGTGTGTGTGTTAGTCTGAACCCGGATTTGAACTCCAGTCCTCCTGACTCCAGGGCCGGTGCTCTATTCACTGTGCCACCTAGCTACCGCTGGACTAGTTGCTTTACTCCTCAATATCCCAGGCATCTCTGTAATACTAGATGGACCAGATCTACATTTGAACAAGAAACTTACTTAGTAGAAGTACCTTATACCTATGAGATTAGAAATATACACATGTAAACACACATATGTATGTGCATGTATGTGTACACACATGGATATATGTATATACACACATGCACACACATATGTATATACATTATCACCTATATTTACCATAAGCTGTTTTCTCCATCAGTGATGGAACCACCATACTTGTACAGCAACATCCCAGTCCCTCAGGTATTTACAATGGAGGTTGAATGACACCAAAGGGAACAGAGATAAGAGAAGCAGCTGAATGAGTCAATTATATATAGCTGGAGGTGATACAGTTTGAAGACCTAGAAGGAATGCATCTAAAGGTATCTAAAGAAGGTAGAGATACCAAATATATGGAGAGGAAATCTCATAAAAAAATAGTTGATGGGGGCAACATCAATACTTACTGAATTACATGCCTACTATCCCAACTCTCCATAATCTTTAGCAGGGTCCTCTCTACCCAAACTGAGGGAATTCTTGATGAAAGTATTAGTAGGAACAAACAGGCTTTTGTAAATTGTATTCAGCAATGGACAAAATCTTTACCACCTCACGAGTGACTGAAGGATGTAAAGAATATACTATCACATTGAATTAATTACTTGTTGGTTATGAAAAATTATGCTTAGTTAAAAAAAAAAAAAACTTTGTCTTCCAGAATCTTTTAGGAGAAGACATTTTCCATCCATACATCAACATTCACTACTTGTTGGAAGATACAGCAACAAAATTAATCCTAATCAATGAATCTTTGAATATCAGGTGACACACAAAAGATACTGGGATTAAGAAGATCCAACATAATTTCAAGTCAAGGAAGAATTTCCTGTTGATTCCTCCAAATATTCTTTTTGAGGCGTGATATTTAGATGATTAAATCAAGTCCCAAGACATTATAAAAACTTCTTGGAGAAACCTGTAATCAATTCCCAGGAATCTGGCCTGTCCATCCACTCATTAAAGACCAATAAAATGAAGAATGTTTATTTTCCAGATTTCAACATGCACACGAATGGACACCCTATAGAACCTATCCAACAGAATGTCTATCTGCAGCAGGTAATACATATGGACAATGTTTAGGGCCTAGAGTTGAAAAGGTGGGGTAAGGTGGCTGGATCACTTTCAGAAAACCACAAAGCACTTTTGTTGACTTTAAGCTTCTCACCTGTCAAAAACAAACATTGTACTGATTCTGGCTTCAAATGAACGAAAGATGAGCATCACACAGAGAGAAATGGAAAAGTGTAAAGTGGGTGTGAACTGATTGCAACTTATAACCAGCAAAGAATTTGGGAAAAGAACTGGAATAATGAAAGTTCAACAAGAAATTGTATGGCAGAAAGAAATGATGAATTGTTTATGTGGGAGATAGATAGCTTTGTAGTGTTAGAAGAAAACAGGAAATTCTCTAGAGTATTGGATAGACTGCCTATGATGAACTTTGAGGAGCACAAAAATGAGTCACATTAGAGGGATAAGCATGAATAGGCTGCAATCCAGCTTTGGCAATAATTCATATGTCAATATCTTAAATTCATTTTGTGTATATATACACACACATACACACGCAAACAAACCTACATGCATATGTATATATACACATACATGTGCATATGTATACACGGCACACACATTAACTTACACGCATGTATAGTAGCATGCATGCCTATATGTAGGTAGGTGTGTATATATTTGTATACATATATGTGCATATATACATATGTGTGTACCCAAGTACAAGCACTCACCAGTTTCTCAGTAACCAGGCATAAAGCTGATCCAGAGTGTCCAGAGTCTGCATTCCTAGATCACAACATCTGGAATTCCACAGGTTGGTCAGTCTTGAAATCCCACCACTGCCACCATTTACTATGGGTAAAAGTTTCAGTGCTAGAACAAACTAGAACTATGACCAAAACCAAAACCTAACACCAAATGAGAAAATTAGGAACCTAGGAGGGTTTGTTGAAACCTCCTGCAAGAGAGGCCTACCCAGTTGGGTGCAGAATGTCCCAAGGAACAAAAGACAAAACTTATATAGGTGTCAACTTAGGCAGGAAGTGAATGAGATACGAGGGACTTTTGGATTGGAGGGTTTATTGTTGCAGACTTGCAGGGTAGGAATAAGGGATGTGGTATCCTTTGATTGGACTGGGTGTTGCTGGAGTTAGTACCAGGAAAGACTCCTCTTCAGGTAAATTATCTCTTATAATCCCACCCTAATAGATAGGACTGTCCTTGCTAGTTCAGCAACAAGGAAGTCGTACCCAGGGTGGGGGCTGTAAAGCAAACAGGGTAAGGGGCAATATAGAGAAACTACAGACAAAATGGAGTTGCTTCAGTTTTCTCAGCTACCCACACATACAATACAATTGCATACATACACATATATACATATGTACGCACACAGAAATGTATCCCATTGAATCTTTGAAGCATGATGACTAAGTCAGTACCCCTTGATGCCAATTATATCTTGCAAAATAATATCAGTTAGATTTTCGCCCCTTGAATCCAAACTCCTCATCACTCCATTTCCCTACCTCCAGAAGAATTTAGGGAAACAAGTGAAACTAAACTGCTACTTTGGAAGAGACTACTTTCTTAAATATCATCGGACAAACTACATGAAGCAACAACAAAAACAACAACCAACAAATTGTACACTCCCCTTAACAAATCTGGTAGGGTTCTTTTCTTTTTCTTTTTTTTTCTGGTTTCTACAAGTATTACTGTAGTCTTTAAACAGCATGACAGAAGTACACTTCCACTTCACTTAATGGATTTATCAAATACCTTATTTCATGCTTTCTGCTTTTGATTTATGAATTTTGATCCTAGAGACAAGGACCCTGTGAGTATTGATTGTGGAAAATGTCAGACTAACAGAAGTTAATTTCACTTGTACATGTGGAAGTCTCTGATTCTCTGACAGCCCTGTCTACTGAGAATCAGCTGTCAGGGAGCTATAGTGACATAGTGCAGTCACCACAGGAAGCCTTCCCACCCAGTACACTGAAGTTACACTGCGTTATGGATTAAATTGACATGCAAATATGTATCTGGAAGTTGGCACACAGTGCTCATAGTGTTATGGGGTAAGATGAAATTCAACATGCGTGGGGGAGGCTGTATTGAGAAAGTCAGAAGCAGCCAGGCGGTTAGGGGGCGGCCAGCCCTTTGAGGTTTCACACATTTGATTGCAATGTGTCTGACAGGATAATGGAATGTCATCCTGCCAGCTCTTGAGCTGATTAGGGACAGTTTATTTATTGATTGACTTTCTTTGTAAATTATCAGTCCTTTTTTGGGTTAATATTTAAGTTAAAGAGTCATTACTTATGCAAAAATAACTTAATATGTTCTCACCAAGCAGATGTATTTATGAGCTGGGGCTCTTATGACCTGGAAGTTGAATAGCCAGAAATGAAATTTGCTTTTTATCTGAAACTTCACACGGAGGACATAGGTCTAAATGACAGCAGTGGTGACAGGACCAAGCTATGTCAGTGGAATGCAAACGTGTGCAAAGAATAATACATTGGCATGTTTCTATACTAATAGAGCCAGAATAATTTTAAAGTATTTATTGTTTTCTCTAATGGAATAGTTAATATTAATAGCTGAGTCTAATGTATATTTATGCCCCTTGAAGGCAGGGAATCTGATTCCTTACTTTATATCTGTTCTTAGGATTTAGCAGTCTAATTTCAATAACTTTTTTTAAAACAATACCAGGTATAATTCTCTCTCAATTCAGTGAAAAAGGCATGACTAAACTTAATTTTTTTTCTCCTTAAGGGATTAACACATTAAATAATGACACTACTTTTTACCAAAGATTAGCCACAAAATTAGAAGTTCCCCCTTGTGGAGCGTGATTTTATTTTTCAAATTATTTATTTATTTTTAGTTTTCAACGTTCATTTTCAAAAGATTTTGAATTACGAATTTTCTCCCCATCTTTCCCCAACCTGCACCCCAATATAGTGAGCCTACTGAATATCCCTTCCCCTATCTGTTATGTCTTATATCTTCCCCCATTGCCCCCCAAATTTCTAGTAGGGCAAGATGAATCTTTATACCCCAGGGCCTGTATATCTTATTTCCCAGTTGCATGTAAAAAAAAAAACCCACATTTTTTTTTTAACATTTGTTTTTAAAACTTAGATTTCCAGATTCTTTCCCTTCTTTGCTCCTTACACACCCCCACTGGGAAGACAAGCAATTCAATATAGGCTGTACATGTGTAGTTATGCAAAATGTTTCCAGAGTAGTTATGTTGTAAAAGACTGACTATATTTCCTTCCATCCTATCCCGCCCCCCACTTATTCTATTTTCTTCTTTGACCCTGTCCCTTTTCAAAAGTGTTTGCTTCTAACTACCCTCTCCCCCACTCTGACTCCCTTCTATCATCCTCCTTCTTATCCCCTTCCTGCCTACTTTCCTGTACGTAAGATACCCAAATGAATATGGATGTTATTCCCTCCTTAAGCCAAATTCAGTGAGAGTAAGGTTGACCTATTCCTTTTCACCTTCCTGCTCTTCCCCTCCATTGTAATAGTTTTCTCTTGCCTATTTTATATAAGATAATTTACCCTATTCTATCTCTCCCTTTCTGCTTCTCCCATTATATTCCTCTCCCACATCTTAATTTTAATTTTTAGATATCATCCCTTTATATTCAACTGATTCTGTGCCCTCTGTCTATGTATACATGTACACACATATACACAAACTCACATATATTTATATACACATACAGTCTTAAACATACACATGTGTATGTATGCATACATACATATGTGTATATACACACAGACATATATATTCCCTTCAACTATCCTCATACTGAGAAAACTCTCATGAGTTACAATTACCATTTATCTATGTAGGGATGTAAATAGTTCCACTTTAATAAGTTTCTTATGATTTCTTTTTTTGTTTGTTCTTTTACCTTCTCATGCTTCTCTTGCTTCTTGTATTTGAAAGTCAAATTTTCTGTTCATCTCTGTTTTTTTTCATTAAGAATACTTGAAAATCCTCTATTTCATTGAATGACCATATTTTCCCCTGAAGCATTATAGTCAGTTTTGCTGAGTAGGTGATTCTTGGTTTTAATTCTAGCTCCTTTGACCTCCAGAATATCATATTCCAAGACTTTCAATCCCTTATGTAGAAGTGGCTAGATCTTGTGTTATCCTGATTGTGTTTCCACAATACTCAAATTTTTCTTCCTGGCAGCTTGTAATGTTTTCTGTTTGACCTGGGAACTCTGGAATTTGGCTGTGATATTGCTAGGAGTTTTCTTTTTGGGTTCTTTTTCAAGAGGTGATAGGTGAATTCTTTCCATTTCTATTTTGCCCTCTGGTTCTAGAATATCAGGGAAATTTTCCTTGAGAATTTCTTGAAGGATGATTTCTAGGCTCTTTTTTTTCATCATGGGTTTGAGGTAGTCCAATAATTTTTAAATTATCTCTTCTGGATCTATTTTCCAGGTCAGCAGTTTTTCCAATTAGATATTTCATATTGCCTTCTATTTTTTTCATTTGTTTGGATGTGTTTTATAGTATCTTGATTTTTCATAAGTCATTAGCTTCCATTTGTTCCAATCTAATTTTGAAGGAATTATCCTCTTCAGTGAATTTTTGAAATTCTTTTTTCCATCTGGCCAATTTGTTTTTTAAAGACATTCTTCTCCTCATTGGCTTTTTGGGCCTCTTTTGCCATTTGAGTTAGTCTATTTTTTAAGGTGTTATTTTCTTCAGTCAGGCTGTTGACTCTCTTTTTAAAAATTTTCTTGCATCATTCTCATTTCTCTTTCCAGTTTTTCCTCCACTTTTCTTCCTTGATTTCCAAAATCCTCCTTGAGCTCCTCCATGGCCTATAACCAATTCGTATTTTTCTTGGAAGCTTTTGAGACAAGAGTTTTGGCTTTATTGTCTTCTTCTGGTTCCATGTTTTGATTCTTTTTGTCTCCCCAAAAATGATTCTATGGTGTGATTGAGTTTCCTCTGTCTGCTCATCTTGCCTGCCTTTTAATTGACTTTTGAGCTCTTTGCCATGGTAGATCTCTGCTTCTTGAGTAGAGAGAGCTGTGTCCCAAATTGCTGAGGTTTTCAGAATTGATGTCAGAGCTATTGTCAGAACTATGAGGAGAGTGACCTCTCTACAGCCACCACAAGCTCTGGAACACTGGCATTCCTCACCCCAGGACCACCACCCAAGACTACTACCCAAATCCAAGCAGGTCAAAGCAAGAGAAATTACCCTCTGAATGGGCCCCCTACAATCTGCAGTCCAGAAGATCCAGGGGCAACCACATAGCAGTAGTTGCAGCTGCTGTGCTACCACACACCTCTTGCCTTGGGGTCAGGGGCCAGAATGTGCTCTTCTCTCACCCAGTTCCAACAGAGTTCCCTACTGATCTTTTACTTTCTCTTTGGAGTTTATGGGTTGAGAAGTCTGGAAATTGCCTCAACTACTGGTGATTCATTCTCCTGAAGTCTGCCCTGGTTGGTCTATGCCACTGGTCAGGGCCTCCTGGGCCTGAGCCAGTGCATCACATGGGACTACACTTGGTTCCCAACCTGGTATGATAGACACTTCCTGTTGGCCTGCCATGCTGCCTTCAGTGGGACATTTGTTTCTCTCTGTCACTTTGTGGATTCTGTAGCTCTAAAATTTTTTAGAGTTATTTTTTTTTACAGGTATTGGAGGTGGTTGGAGCAGGGCTCAAGCAAATTCCTACTTTTACTCTGTCTTCTTGGCTCTGCCCCCTCTATAAGTATTTTTAATCACAGATGAATTCATTTATAAGTTCTGAGGCACATACTTCTTTCAAGAGTATTTTTTCCTTGATCTGCCCCCAAGTAGGTACAAATTGAAAAAGACAATGAATTAAAGTTTGCCTGATTTTACAGACTTCTTTAACAGTACCACACAATGACGATTACCTTTTTTAGAGAAGCAGTGTAATCCAGTCAGGTTTTAAATTGAGTACATCCTCAGTGTTTTTCAAATTGTATGCCCTTTGGGACAAAATTAGCTAGAATGTCAATTCCAGTGCCTATACATGATATATCAAGAGAAATGGCTCAGAAGTCAGAGATCTTGGGTTCAAATACTACCCTGATGAACTATGATCTAAGATCTATGATCTAGACATGCCATTGAACCTCCTTGGGCCTCAGTTTTCTTATTTATAAATCACAAAAGATGAACTTAATGACTTTTGAAATTCCTTCTAGAACTTTAAAATTATAATTTAGAAATTCTAGAGCTATGATCCTATAATCACATCACATCTCATTCCAGGGAATACCAACACTTGACCATGTTAACAGAGGAACTCTGGAATGGATTAGTGAGCTAATGCATAAATATGTGTAAGGGTGACCTGACAAAATTCCTGTGTACCAGAGTAGTGCATAAAGGGAAGGAAAAGTGGGTGGAGATAAGCATTTAGTTGAGTGCCTTAGAAATATTATCACATTTGATCTTCACAATAGCACTGAGAAGTAGGTGCTATTTTATTTATTTATTTTTTGCTTTGTGGAGGGCAATTGGGATTAAGTGACTTGCCCATGGTCACACAAACTAATTTTTGTAATAAGTGTCTGAGGCCAGATTTGAACTCAGGTCCTCCTGACTCCAGGGCTGGTGCTCTATTCACTGAGCCACCTAGCTGCCTCAGTAGGTGCTATTCTTAACCAAATTTGAGAGCTGGAGAAACTGAGGGAGAGAGCAGTTTAATGGGAGAGGTTACAGGGTCACCCAGTCAGTGTTTGGAGTCAGCTTTGAACTTAGATCTTCCTGACTCCAGGCTCAGCATTCCATCCCCCAATTTCCAATAAAGAATAGATTCAACACTATGGTGTTCCTTTGATTCCTTGGGTTTGACCATTTTCTAGGAGTAAAGTCATTTATAGAGCCTTTTCTAGACTTGAGTTGTCTTAAACTATGTTTACCTTTATTGGAGCCCATGTCACAAGTTTCAGAACATCTTTAGATTAGACTTCACAAGATCCTCTTAAATACTGGTAATTTTTTAAAAATCTTACTGTCAAGTGTTTTTCTTTCATTTGTGCAAACATGTTTGGTGTTCTTGGAAAGGTCTTGGAAAGATAAGCATGTAGAAAATATATACTTGTTTAGCATGAAATGGGCAAGAGATCAAAAGATATATATGAGTGAATATGTATAAGTGGATATGTGTGTACTTCCCTCACAAAGCCCTGAAATTGGATATTTAGAAATAATGAATTGAATTTTTTATGACTGAATTTACTAACTCATGAAATTCTTTGTAATTCACTTAGATGATCCTCAGTTTCCTCACTTCTATATTAGGCATAATAAAACTGACTTATATCATATAAGAAACCACTCAGGATTGTAAAACATTTAGAAAATGTAAAGTACAACATAAATTCTAAATAACAGCATGATAAATTCTATCCTGTTTAAAGTCATTAGAAGTCTTGTAAAATGTAGGTACCAGGAGGTTTGATGCTATTTTGTCTGCAAATCAATTTTCAAGAGTTTTGGGGGTGTCTTTTTTATTAATTCTAGTTTGATGTCAAGGAATTTTAAGTTATTGTAAATTTACATGCAGGATTCTTTTTTTTTTCCCTTTTGGAGGGCAATTGGGGTTAAGTAACTTGCCCAGGGTAACATGGCTAGTTTTTTTTCTTTGTATGTATGTGTGTGTGTGTGGGGGGGTGTTAAGTGTCTGAGGCCGGAACCAAACTCAGGTCCTCCTGACTCCAGGGCCAGTGCTTTACTCACTGCTCCACCTAGCCACCCCAACATGCAGGATCCTTAATGATTACATTCCCACCCCCTCATTTAGGCAATTTTACCTCCTGCCTAGAATCAATGTGGCTTGGATTGTTAGTTAAGTGTCATGAAAGACTTTGAGTCTAAGGATTGTGAGATGGTAAAAATCAGTGTTTTCTGTTGAGTTATAAAATTCAGGAGGTTAAAAATTCTGCCGAATCCATATGGTAAAAATGTCCTCTTCACTATTCCTCAAACAAGACACTCCATGAATTTTCACTGGCTGCTACTATGAATGGATCTCTCTCTCCCTCCTCACCTCTACCTTTTAACTTACCTGGCTTTGATCAAGCTCCAGCTAAAATCTCACTTCCTGTAAGAAACATTTCCCCACCGCCCTCACTTTTGGTGTTTATCCTCTTTTGATTATTTTCTACTTACCTTGGATATAAGTTGTTTATACATAGTTGTTGGCATACCATCTCCCCCATTAGGTTGTGAGCCACTCAATGTAGACATTTTTTCTTTTGTCTTTGCATCTCTGGCACTGTTGTTTGTATCTTCCAGTTCCTGACATATAGTAAATAATAATAATTAATAAAGATGATGATGATGTTCTTGATTAATAATGATATCTAACATTTATATAGCCCTTACTATGTTCCAGACACTGTGCTAAGTGATTTACAATTATTATCTCATTTGATCCTCATAACAAGCTTGGGAGATAGGTGTTATAAATATATTGGTAGATAAATAAATAGATAGATAGATGATTGATAGATGGATAGAGGCTTCTTGACTTGACTTGAATTATCATTATCACCTTTAGATATAAAAAACACCTAGGTATGACCAAGTGTTTTATCAGAAACACACAGAACTTACAATTACCATTAGGTTAAAATAATTTTTTTTACTAGACCTAAGATTTCATTGGAAAACATAAATATCACTGAGGAAACTTTTTCTACCAACATATAACTATACCTACTTGACATACTAAGAGTTTGAAAATATTGCTGGGGGATAGAGAGGTCAAGTGATTCACCAACAATGTGTAGCCAATATTTTTGGAGGTAGGATTTGAACCTAGTTTCTCCTGAATTAATGGACAACTCTTGATCTTCTATATCATGCTGCTTCACCTGTCACCCTAAATAATCAAAGTAATCTTTTGATGAAAGAAAATATCATACACATATATGCATATATATGTGCACATAATACACATGTAGACACATATATTTGTATGTGGGCATATATGTATATATGTATACATGCATATATTTATATATGTGTGTATGTGTATATATAGAGTAATTAATGTTTAGATTGTTGGAAGGGCTCTGAATGTTTAATATACATAATACATATTATTTTTGAATGATTAACAAAATAGAAGTTAGCTATAATACTTTGAAACAATAAGAGAGATTCATCTTGAGAACATCCAGGAAAGTTTAGTTACATATTTAATCTATAAGGTGAACCTGTAGCAAAGACTAATTAATTCATTCATTTGGAATTTAATAATCATTTCTTAAACACTATGCACAAAGAACTCTTCTAAATGCTAAGGGAAATACAAAAATTAGGTAAAACATAGTTCTTGATCTCATAAAAGTTCTAGTCTGGCAGAAAGCAGAATTGAATAACTTTATTAATGAAGTTCGAATGTTTAAAAATCATGCTGTCCTTCATATCAACCCAAGCCATACTAATCAACATAGAACACAATCCTTGAAAATGAATCAAAAGGGAAATAAGACTACATCATATAATTATGAATCATCAACATTGCAATTAAAGAAATTTGTCATTTTAATTTTATGATCTCCCTGTAGAGGTAACAGCATTTATGATCATGACCATGAACAAGTCACTTAATTTCTATCTGCCTTAGTTCTCTCATCTGTAAAATAGGAATTATAATATGTAAAATGGGAATGATGATATCTCACAAGACTTATGAGTATGAAGTGAGATAATATTTATAAAAACACTTTGTAAAACTTAAAGTTCTATATAAATGTCAGTTGTTATTATGATGATACACTCCAGAAGGGCTACAGCTCAAAATAAGTTAATTCTAGATAGGAAAACTAAAGAACAAAAAAGTTTTTTTGTTTGTTTGTTTTCCTGTCTTGAAAGAAAGAAAAGGATCAAATAAAATTAATCTAGTGATGGGAGGAATTGAACAATGATAACTCAAAGAACAGGCAGAGTTACACAAAACTCATTTTGCTTGTTTTCTCTACCTAGGAGAATGGTAAAAGATATAACACAAATGACTAATAGGGAGGAGATATAAATGTAAATATCGATGAATAAGAAGGCTCATACTTGCCTTTCCTGGATTCAAGTCAACTAGCTCAAGTGAACTACATCTGTGAGAAATGAAAGGATGAGAAGACATGATTGCTGAGTCACTGTCAGTAATATCACTGTCGGTAATAATGGAGAACAGAAAAGACATCATAGGAGCAGCCAGGTAGCATAGCAAGTAAGAGCACCAGCTCCAGTGTTGAGAAGACCTGGAGATCAAATCCTGGGTTCAGACACTTAGCACCCACCCAGAAACACCTGGCCTTGAGCAAGTTACTTAACCCCAATTGCTTAGGGGTAGCCAGGTGGCTAAGCGAGTAAGAGCACCGGCTCCAGTGTCGGGATGACCTGGATCAAATCCGGGCTCAGATACTCAGCACCACACCCAGAAATAACTGGCCGTGTAACCTTGAGCAAGTTACTTAACCCCGATTGTTTTGAAAGGAAGAAAGAAAGAAAGAAAGAAAGAAAGAAAGAAAGAAAGAAAGAAAG
>NW_027185887.1:5716938-5719511 GCF_028583685.1 Petaurus breviceps papuanus
AAAGAAAGAAAGAAAGAAAGAAAGAAAGAAAGAAAGAAAGAAAGAAAAGACATCATAATACTGGAAAAGAGAGCATATTGATTTGATTCTTGAAAAAGTAAGCCAGTTGGCTGTAAATGAAAGATCAGTGGGTTTAACTTTGATTTGGGGCAAAATTCTATAGTGAATCATTAAAGAGGTGGTCAGTTTCTATCTAGAAGAAGAAACAATTGTCACAGTGTCAAGAGGGCTTCATATAAAGCCATTCATTCTCTACTTAAAAAAAAAATCAACCGGCTGATTAATAAATAAGGAGAATCATTTCATATAGTTAACCTATATTTAAACAAATCATTTGATAAGGTACCCCGGTAATATACCTGTGGAAAATCTGAGGGATAGGGGTGAGATGATAATACAGCTGATAGATTCAGGTCTTGCTACATGTCTGAACTCAGGGAGGTTTCATTAATAGTTCAATGTCAAAGAGGAAAAATGGACCCAGTGGAGTATCTCAAGGACCTGTATTTGGCAATGTGTTATTTGGTATTTTTCCAATGATTAGGACAAAATTATAGCCATAAAAGTGATTGAATTTGCAGATAGCAAAGCTAGGAGCTGTGCTAGGGCACAGCTCACAAACTAGATGATAATATCAAAATTAACTTAACAACACCCAGTTCCAAAAGAGTTTCCCCACTAACTTTTTACTTTCTTTTTTGGTGTTCATACCCATAAATGGAAATTGCCACAGCTACCAGTGATTGTATCCCCTGAGTCTACTTCAGCTGGTCTGTGCTGCTGGTCTGGGATGCTACGGTCCACGTTGGACTGCTTCTCACCACTTTTTTTATGGAATCTATAAATGTTAGCAATAGCAATGATGATGATATGAAGTCTAGAAAATATAAGGCACTCAGTAAAAATTCTGATTGAGACAATATCTTCAGCAAAATTGCAGGCTACATAATGAATACATAAATATCAATAGCATTTCTATATAATAACAAAATCTAGGATATGTGTGATGTAAATCCCATTCAAAATAATTTCAAAATGCAAAAAATATTGAAGATCAATCTATC
The DNA here is from genome assembly GCF_028583685.1 of Petaurus breviceps papuanus. Taxonomy (NCBI): domain Eukaryota; kingdom Metazoa; phylum Chordata; class Mammalia; order Diprotodontia; family Petauridae; genus Petaurus; species Petaurus breviceps. The sequence goes on from NW_027185887.1 coordinate 5,718,003, forward strand.
AGAGCTCACAACATAATTATATACATTGAATTACAGAGTGCTCCTTAAAGAAATAAAGAACATCATAAATAGCTGGAGGATTATTCAATGCTCATGGCTGGGAAATACTGATAAAGTAAATATGCTACTACGACCAGAGTTAATTTACACTTTTCATGCCATGCCAATTAAACTAAAAGAGGGAAACTTTATAGAATTCAATAAAATTATTAAAGATATGTTAAGAGAAACAAAAAGAAACTAGAAATATAAAGGCACATAATTTTTAAAAAGGCAAGAATAAGGGAGGAGTACCAATTCAAGATCTCAAATTATATTATAAAGCAGTAATTATCAAACCACTGGGTATCTGTTTAAAAATAGTGAAATGGATCAATGGAATCTACTATGTAGTGAGAAACAAAATTCAATAACTCAGTGTTTGGTAAACTGAAAAAAATATGTAAATTGCTTAGGATAAAACTACATATTTGATAAGAGCTGCTTAGAAAATTGGAAAGCAATATGTCAGAAATAAGACTTAATCTAATATCTTATAACAAAATACAGAATATATTATAAGTGGATATATGACATTAACATTAAAGATCATAAAATAAGAACAGAATAAGATCATATGTCTTTCATAATTAAGAGATATATTATTAAAAAAAACAAGAGAGAGACAATCATAAAAGATTCAGTTCTTTGTTATTCGATCATGTTTCAATTTTTTCCAACTCTTTATATCCCCTTTTGGGGTCTCCTTGGCAAAGATACTGGAGTTGTCTGCCATTTTCTTCTCTAGCTCATTTTATAGACAAGGAAGTGAGGGCCAGTAAGGTTAAGTGACTAGCCCAAGGTCACATATCCAGTAAATCTTTGAGTCTGGATTTGAACTCAAGAAGATGAATCTTCCTTACTTTGGGTCCAGCATTCTATCCACTGCACAATCTAGTTGCCCTACTTATAAAAGATAAAATAGTCATTTGATTACATGAAATTGAAACCCTGCATAAACAAAATCAATCCATCTTGGATAAAAAGGGAAGCAGTAAAATTAGAAAAAATTTAAGATGAGCTAAAAAATAGAAAACTAGATAGATATGTAGATAGATATAGGGACATTTCAGAACTGTTTGTTTATATCCTTTGAGTACTTTTTTTTTGTTTCATACAAAAAGATACAAATAAATAGATAAATAGATAGATTAATAAAGATGGACAAAAGGAAAATAAGCATTTAATTACTACTCTTTTCCAGATATTATGCTAAGCACTTTTACAAATATTAGCTCATTTGATCCTCACAAAATTCCCTAGGAGATAGGGGCTATTATTACCCCTTTTTCACAATTGAGGAAACTGAGGAATCATAGAGTTTGTAGGTGTCTGAGTTTGGATTTGGACTCAGATTTTCCTGATTCTATGCCTAGTGCTCCATCCACTGCACCACCCACATATTTTATGGAAGTATAAGTAGATAGATAGATAGATAGATAGATAGATAGATAGATAGATAGATAGATA
>NW_027185887.1:5719521-5767131 GCF_028583685.1 Petaurus breviceps papuanus
ATAGATAGATAGATAGATAGATAGATAGATAGATAGATAGATAGATATAGATGGATAGATGATAGGAAAATAAGAAATGTAAATATCAGATAAAAAGCCATTCCCTAATGTATAAAGGACATGGACAAATATCACATCTGTATGTATATTTGTATGTATGTGTGTGTATGCACACATATATTTATATTTTACATTTATGTAAATCTCTTTCTATCTACCTATCTATATAATGACCAGAAGTCATTCTTCAAATTAGCAAAAATGACCAAAAATAGGAAAAGTCTTTGTTGAAAAATTATCAGAAAATAGACATTAATGCATTGTTGGTAGAGTTGTAAGTCAATATAACTATTTTGGAAAGTATTTGAGATCATTCATATTAAGTCACTAAAACATCTATATTCTTTGACCAAGAGTTTCCACTACTAAGAACATTTATTAAGGAGGTCATTGATAAGAAGAAAACTCCTATATACAACAAAATATTTGTAGAAACACTCTTTATATTAGAGTCAGTTTCTTTTTCTTTTTTTGGAGGGGGGAAGGCAGGGCAATAGGGGTTAAGTGACTTGCCCAAGGTCACACAGCTAGTAAGTGTTAAGTGTCTGAGGCTGGATTTGAATTTAGGTCCTCCTGACTCCAGGGCCAGTGCTCTATTCACTGTGCCACCTAGCTGCCTCATCACTCTTTCTAGTAGAATAGAACTGGAAATTAAGTATATCCCTACTTATTGGGAAATGGCTAAAAATGTGCTATGCAAATGTAACAAAATTACTATGCTATAAGAAATGATGGATATAATTAATTTGGAGAAGCATGACAATATTTACATGGGCAGATACAGAGTTTAAAGGGCAAGCAGAGTTTAAAAATACATATTCACAACAACTACAACAATTTAAAAGTAGAGAATAATGATCCAAAAATAATAAAGGAAAATTGCAAAATTTCAAAGAGCAAGTATGGTTCCAAAGATATGAGAAGAAACCTCCCTCCACTCCTTTGCAAAAATGTGAGGTCCATGGATATGGAAAAATGTGTGTATGATATGTACATACATACATGCACACACATGTATATATTTTTGATGTATTGACCAGTTTTACTAATTTCTCTCTTCCATTAAATACATACACACATGCTTACATACACACACATACACACATATATTTATTTGTGATAGTCTCTGGGAGGGGGAAGAGGAATAATAAAGAAAAAAAATCAGGCAATATAAAATAAAAATACCAATAAAGTTTATTTTTTAATGAAAATTATGCTTATAAGAAAATGGAAGACCATGATGCTAAAATAGCAACAACAAAAAAATACTAATGGTTTCCTGATAGCCTCTAGATTCTCTATTTTATGATTTGAACATGAGAACAAAAGGTTTATGATGAACTCCCTAACCTGTGTTTTGTTCTAGTGATGTAGAAAATACTCGTTTAACATTTCCTGGTTGTGACACCTGGGCAGACAACCAGCTGGATCTTCTAGTCAATAGAAGAGATAACCCTGAGGTTATAAAAGTCCTATATTGTATGTACCTTAGGATAGTGACTATGCATTTATTGAGTATGAAAGATAGTAAAACTTATATATGGCCATCTTTATATGAACTTATGGTTTAATAAGGAACTCAGATCACTCTATCTGAATACGCCAAATATAGTCTTGAGGTAAGTAAAAATTCACTAACAATTAGAACTATCCAAAAATTGCAATTGGACTGCCTTTAGAGGTTGTTGGTTTGCCCTCACAGGAATTCCAGAAAAACAGGCTAAATAATATTTTGCCAGAAATGCTATAGGCCATTTTTGGTCAAGTAAGAAAGGTCATGGAGGAAAACTCAAATTTTGAAATTCTATTATTCTGTGATCTTTGTTGATTAGTGATATTGAAATTAGTTTCCTTTGAGGCCTGAGGCAAGAGAGAATACTTTGAGAATATGTCTTTTGAATTAGAAAATGGATTCAAGAGGTTTTATTTGAGAATTTTTATTGAAGGAAGATTTGGAGATCATTTTTTACACACACTCACATATGTATTTATACACCCATACACCCTCCTATACATACATATACATGTATGTATACATATATACACACATATATTCTCTTTATCCTCATACTGAGAAAAGTCTCATGAGTTACAAGTATCATTTTTCCATGTAGGAATGCAAATAGTTCAACTTTAATAAGTTCCTTATGATTTCTTTTCCCTGTTTACCTTCTCATTCTTCTCTTGCTTCTCAAAATTTGAAAGTCAAATTTTCTGTTCAGCTCTGGTTTTTTCATCAAGAATACTTGAAAGTCCTCTATTTCATTGAATGACTATATTTTCCCCTAAAGCATTATACTCAGTTTTGCTAGGTAGGTGATTCTTGGTTTTAATTCTAACTCCTGTGACCTCTGGAATATCATATTTCAAGTCTTTAAATCCCTTAAGGTAGAAGCAGCTAGATCTTGTGTTACCCTGATTGTTTCCACAGTACTCAAATTGTTTCTTCCTGGCAGTTTGTAATATTTTCTCCTTGACCAAAAACTCTGGAATTTGGCTATGATACTGCTAGGAGTTCTCTTTTTGGGATCTTTTTCAAGTGGTGGTAGGTGAATTCTTTCCATTTCTATTTTGCCTTCTGGTTCTAGAATGTCAGGAAAATTTTCCTTGTGAATTTCTTTCTTTTTTTTTCTTTTTGGAGGGCAATTGGGGTTAATTAACTTGCCCAAGGTCACATGGCTAGGTTTTTTTGGTGTGTGTGTGTGTGTGTGTGTGTGTGTTAAGTGTCAGTGGCTGGATCCAAACTCAAGTCCTCCTGACTCTGGGGCCGTCACTCTACTCATTGTGCCACCTAGCCGCCCCTTGTGAATTTCTTGAAGGATGATTTCTAGGCTCTTTTTTTTAATCATGGCTTTCAGGTAGTCCAATAATTTTTAAATGATCTCTCCTGGATCTATTTTCCAGGTCAGTGATTTTTCCAGTGAGATATTACACATTGCCTTCTATTTTTTTCATTTGTTTGGATCTGTTTTATAGTATCTTTTTTTTTTCATAGTCATTAGCTTCCACTTGTTCGAATCTAATTTTGAAGGAGTTATTCCCTTCAGTGAGTTTTTGAAATTCCTTTTCTATCTGGGCAATTCTGTTTTTTAAGGCATTCTTCTCCTCATTGACTTTTTGGGCCTCTTTTGGCATTTGACTTAGTCTGTTTTTAAGGTGTTATTTTCTTCAGTCAGGACTTACTTTTTTTGATTTTCTTGCATCTCATTTCTCTTCCCAGTTTTTCTTCTACATCTCTTAGAACTTGATTTTCAAAATCCTTCTTGAGCTCCTCCATTGTCTTTGACCAGTTTATATTTTTCTTGGAAGCTTTTGATGCAGGGATTTTAATTTTCTTATCTTCTTCTGATTCCATATTTTGATCCTTTTTGTCTCCAAAAAAGGATTCTGTTGTCTGATTGTGCTTTCTCTCTTTGCTCATCTTGCCAGCCAATTACTTGACTTTTGAGCTCTTTGCCACAGAAGACTTCTGCTTCCAGAATGGAGAGAGCTGTGTCCCAAATTGCTGGGGTTTTTACAATTGTTGTCAGAGTTATGAGGAGGGTGCCCTCTCTACAGACACCACAAGCTCTGGCACACTGGTGGTCCTCACCATAGGACCACTACCCAAGACTGAGACCCAGATCCCAGTAGGTCAGAGCAAGAAAGATTACCCTCTGAATGATCTCTTGGTCCTCCTACAATCTGCAGGCCAGCAGTTCTAGACACAGCCACATTCCAGCAGCAGCAGCTGCCATGCCTCTGCCACCTTTCTCCCTGGGGGTAGGGGCCAGACCGTGCTTTTCTCTCACCCAGTTCCAACAGAGTTTTACTTTTTCCTTGGAGTTTATGTATTGAGAAGTCTGGAAGCCACCACAGGTGCCAGTAATTCACTCTCCTGAAGTCTGCTCTGGCTGGTCTGTGCCACTGGTCAGGGCCCCCCCCCTAGGTCTGGGCCTGCATGGCTCATGCAGGACTGCTCAACCCCCAACTTGGTGCAATAGACCCTTCCTGTTGGCCTGCTAAGATGCCTTTAGTGGGAGATTTGTTTCTCTCTCTCCTTTTGTGTGTTCTGTAGCTCTAAAAGTTGTTTAGAGTCATATTTTACAGGTATTGGAGGTGGTTGGTGTAGGAGCTTAAGCAAGTTCCTGCTTTTACTCTGCCATCTTTTTTTTTAATGCTTTATTAACTTCTGATTTATATCATTCATTTCTGCCAGATTTTGAGTTACAAATTTTCTCCCCGTTTTTCCCCTACCCACTCCCCCTAAATAGCAGTCCCACATGATATCCCCTCCTCCAATCTGCTCTCTCCCATATTTTCTCCCACACCCGTTTCGACTTTTCCAGTGGATCTCTATGCCCCAGTGCCTGTATATCTTATTTCCCAATTACATATAAAATAGTATTGATAATAGTATATATATATAATATATATATATATGTGTGTGTGTATATAATGTATATATATATGTATACACACATACACATGTATACACACACACATATTTGAATATTTAATTTTAAACTTTGAATTCCACATTCATTCCCTTCCTCCCTTGTCACCCACCCTAACTGGGAAGATAAGCAGTTCTTTATAGGATATACATGTGTGGCTAATGCAAAAACAATAACAGAGTAGATATATTGTAAAATACTGACTATATTTCCCTCCCTCCTATACCACCTCCCACTTGTTGTATTCTCTGCTTTAATCTTGTCCCTTTTCAAAAGTGGATGCTTTCAACTTCCCTTCCCCCCAGCCTTCTCTCCCTTCCATCATCCCCCCCTCTCATCCCCTTCCCCCCCCTACTCTCCTGTAGGGTGAGATACCCTATTTAGTGTGTATTTTATTCCCTTCTCAAGCCAAATTCAGTGGGAATAAGGTTGAGCCATTCCCTTTTGCCTTCCTATTCTTCCCCTTCATTGAAACCATTTCCCCTTACCTCTTCTGTATGAGATAGTTTACCCCATTCTGTCTCTCCCCATCTCCTCTCATTAAATTCCTCTCTCACCTCTTAATTTAACCTTTTAAGTATCATCCCTTCCTGGTAAATTGGTCCTGTGACCTCTATCTATGTATACCTGTAAACATATATACACATATTCACATATGTATTCATATGCCATATACCCTCATATATATATATTCCCTTTAACTACTGAGAAAAGTTTCATAAGTTACAATTATTGTTTTTCCATGTAGGAATGTTAATAGTTCAACTTTGATAAGTTTCTTATGATTTCTTTTCCCTGTTTACCTTCTCATGCTTTTCTTGCTTCTTGTATCTGAATGTCAAATTTTCTGTTCAACTCTGGTTTTTTCAGCAAGAATGCTTGAAAGTCCTCTACTCCACTGAATGACCATATTTTCTCCTGAAGCATGATACTCAGTTTTGCTGGGAAGGTGACTCTTGGTTTTAATCCCAGCTCCTTTGACCTCCGGAATATCATATTCCAAGCCCTTCGATCCCTCAGTGTAGAAGCTGCCAGATCCTGGGTTATCCTGATTGTGTTTCCACAATATTCAAATTGTTTCTTCCTGGCTGCTTGTAATATTGTCTCCTTAATCTGGGAATTCTGGAACCTGGTATAATATTCCTAGGAGTTTTCTTTTTGGGAACTTTTTCAGGAGGTGATTGGTGGATTTTTTCAATCTCTATTTTGCCTTCTGGTTCTAAAACATCAGGGCAGTTTTCTTTGAGAACTTCCTGGAGGATGATTTCTAGGTTCTTACTTTGATCATGGCTTTCAGGTAGTCCAATAATTTTAAAATGATCTCTTCTGGATCTATTTTCCAGCTCAGTGGTTTTTTACCATGAGATATTTCACATTGCCTTCTATTCTTTCATTTTTTTGGATCTGTTGAACAGCATCTTGATTTCGCATAAAGTCATTAGCTTCCATTTGCTCCAGTCTAATTCTGAAGCCATGATTCTCCTCATTGATCTTTTGAGATTCTTTTTCCATCTGACAAATTAGATTTTTTAAGGCATTCTTCTCCTCATTGCCTTTTTGAGCTTCCTTTGCCATTTGAGTCAGTCTGTTTTTTAAAGTGTTATTTTCCTTATTCAGGCTGTTGACTCTCATTTCATAATTTTCTTGCGTTGTTCTCATTTCTCTTCCTAATTTTTCCTTCACTTCTCTTATCTGTTTCTTAAGTTCCTGTATGGCCTGTAACCAGCTTGTATTTTCCTTTGAAGCATTTTGTGCAGGAGTTCTGACTTTATTGTCTTCCTCCTGTTCCATGCTTTGCTCCTTTTTGTCCCCCAAATAGGAGTCTAATGTTGGAATCTTCTGTCTGCTTTGTTTCCTTTGCCTGGTCATGTCACCCCTCAGTCACTTGACCCCTGGGCTTTTTGCCACAGTAGGACTCTGCCACCAGACAGGGGAGTTTTATTCCCTAATGCAGGGGTTTTTTCAGTTGCTGGAGGTATTAGATGGGTACCCTCTCTGAGGTCCCTACACACTTTGGGAAGCTAGACATATACCACAGGACCTCCACCCTAGACTACTATCCAGATCCAAGCAGGTTAAAGCAAGACCGATTACCCCTCAGACTGGTGCTTGGTCCCCCTACACTCTGAAGGCCAGGAGCTGAAGCTGCCCCATGGCACTGGCTGGCTGTGCCGATGCCTCAGAGGCTTCTCACCCCGGGGACAGAAGCCACGCACTCCCACTTATTGGTCCCAAAGTCCAGACTGCACTGACCTCTCACTTCGTCCTTTGCATCTGTGTGTTGATAAATCTGGAAATGGCCACAGCTGCTGCTGATCTGGAGTCCCTCTGGCCAAAGCTGGTCAAGCCCGCCCTGGGGCTAAAGCCTTGGAGTGGGGCTGGGCTCGGCTCCCAAAGCGCTGCTCTGGCCGATTCCTGTTGGCTTCTCTGTGTCATTTTTTGGGTTCTGCAGCTCCAAAGTTTGTTTTGAGTCCTCTTTTTATTATTTATTATGGATTGGGGAAGGTAGAAGCAGGAGCAGCGGGGAGGTCCTGCATCTACTCCAACATCTTGGCTCTGCCCTCTACTCTGCCATCTTGACTCTGTGTAATGCCAAGCAAAGGCATCCCAAGGTTCAAAATTCCAGCATAGCTGCTCTTCATTTCATTTAGTGACAAATTAAGAACAGAGAAAATCAAAATATAGCATAATTCAAAATACAGCATTCACCAAGTGTAATTCAATAACTTCCAAGCACTACTCCACCCCTAGGCAGCACATTCATTTAGTCAATCACAGAGCACAAAAAAGTCAAAAGTTCTCCACCCTTGGATCATAACTGAGTCGGCCATCTACCCCAGAGTGACAACAAGCTTAAGCACAGCATTTAATACCCAAAGAGAGGTTTTTTCTTCATCTTGACTCAAGGCAAGTTCTCAGCAATCTTTGTTCCTAGGGAGACAAAGCTTAGCAAGGCCACAAAATACAGTCCCTGTGTCCTCATTAATTCATTCTCTGTCTGCAGAGCAGTCCTAGGACCCCTGAAAACATTAGCAAACTCCTATTCCAGGATTTCTGTTCAGATATAAAGGTTGTCTCAATCCAGAGATGTATGTAAAGTATAGAGCAATATTGCTTTGATTCAGGCAGTCAGAGCCCTGTCTGTTGGTCTTCATTTCTCTGCTTGTATTTTCTCTGAAGTTCAGGGTGCTGACTTTTCCCCTGAACTAGTAAATGTAATTAAAAAGGAAGATTGACCCCTTAAACAGCTCTTTCCTAGTAAAGAAGATATTAGAACCTGTGCTACTAGTCATTCTGGGTATACCAGTGTGGTTGATGCTATAAGAAGGAAAGACAACATGTAATCAAATTCATACAAAACAAATTATATATGGCATAAATAGAAAATACTTCCTAGAATTAAGAAGGGTGAGAAAGGCTTCCAGTAAAAGATGGGGTTTTAGATGGAACTTGAAGAAAGTTAAGGAGGTCAATAAACAAAGCAGAGAGACCATTTTCTGCCACATATTGCTATTACTTTTAAGAAAACAAATCTGTTGGTATTATCTAAATTAGTTATCATCTTTTCAGTTGTTTATGGGGTAATCCTTTAGGTACCATAATTGCAAAAAGAATTAGAAGGCATAGAGAGTTTCATCCTAAGAACTTACAATCTGGTTGCTGGATACCAAATATGTATTAATAAACCAATTTGCAGCATTATCAACAGGCACAAAAATAACATCAGCTCATATAATGGCTTGGTGAAAAATTTGAAACTTTATGCTAATTATTTATTGTGATTTATCCTTTTGCTATATTGAATTGTAATGTAGGATCAGCCTAGAAGGAATTCTGAGATATCAGTAGTAGTTCCAGGAGTATGGTGAGTATTAAGGATTGTGGTGGCAATAATAATACCTTACAATTATATATACATTTAAAATGTGCAAAACAATTTATACATTATCTCATTTTATCTTCACAACAATGTGGTGTGGTATTTTACAGAGGAAGAAACTGAGACTCATAGAGGTCGTAGGACTTGCCTATGTGTACATGGATAGTAATAGGTGAAAGAGGATTTGAAATACTCAAATCCTCTCTTGTTTTATATATCTTTATATGCAAGATATACTTTCTGTCACCCAGATTTGGAACCTTGGAATCCTCACTCTCTGCCACCTCACATGTCTAGCCACTTCCCAAGTCTTTGTAAATTCTATCTCCACAACATCTCTTACAGTCATCCCTTTCTTGCTGTTCATGCAATCATCACCCTTGTTTATGCCCTCATCACCTCTGACCTGTACTATACCATTGCAATAGCCTGCTAATTGGTCTCCCCACCTCAGGTCACTTCCTCACCAATCCATCTTCCACACTGCTGCCAAAATGATTTTTTTAAAGCACAGGTCTGACCATGTCACTGCCTAGCTCAATAAATGCCAAGGGCTCCTGATTGCTTCCATTATCAAGTACAAACTCCTTTTTTCAACATTTAAAAATTTTCAAGACCTGGGTCCTCCCTACATTTCCAGGCTTATTAAATGTAACTAGTCTTCACATACTCTATGGCTCATTTTAACAGACCTATTAACTCACATTTACATAGGATATTTTATCTTTCTTTTCTACATCTTTGCTTAATCTGGCATCCAGGTATGGAATGTCCTGCTTCTATAATGTTGCCTCTTAGATGAATAATTTTCTTTTAAAGTTAAAATAGAGGACCACTTTCTACCACTTTGCTGTCAGAAAGACCTGAGTTCATATCTGACCTCAGACACTTGCTCATTGTATGACTCTGGGCAAGTCCCTTAGACCTATTTGACTCAGTTTCCTCATCTGTAAAATGAGCTGGAGAAGGAAATGGTAAACCAACCAATGGTAAATCTTTGCCAAGAAAACACCAAATGGAATTATGAAGTGTCAGACATGATTTATCAACTAAATAACAACAAATCCCCTTTGAATCTTTCACCCCTCAAAATTTACCTTGTATTCTTGAATGAGAAATACTTTGCAAAATTTTAAGTACTATATAAATTATTCTTTTTATTGTTAGCGTAATGATAATAGTAATAAACACATATGTATATTGTTGTTTCACTGGGTAAAATATAAGAATCTTATTAACAAGAAATGCACCATTTTTTCACTTAGCCCAGTGCCTGATACATTGTTGCTGTTGAATCTTTCAGTTGTGTCTGACTCTATGATCCCATGGACTTTTGTTTATGAGATTATCTTGGCAAAGATACTGGCACATAGTAGGGTGTTAATAAATGGTTGATGGATGGATGGATTGATTGAACTCAGGTCTTCTCCCCTCAGTTCCAACATATTAGCCATCATATATACCATGCTGCTCAAGACTAGTACCTGAAAGGATTCAGTTCTAGTAGGTTGCAAAACATCTGCAAACTCTATTTTCTAGGGTCTTATCTAACAAGAATTTAATTGATGAATTGCAGCTGCCCATTCTAGTGAATTTCTCACAGAAAAAGCTTTATCCATCAAGATATATCTGAGTAGAATGGCTTCTTTGGGAAGTAACCTTGTGTCTATAGTATGGATGTCTTCAGGAAAAAAGCATCAAACCATTTGGAAATAGTTTCTCTTTCTATATTCAGAACTCGCCTTCAACTTGTATTTTTGCCATCACTCTGATTTGTTTTGTTAGAACCTCTCCTGACAGAAGGAAGGTGAATAACTAGCTCATCCTGGATGCAAAAGGTGACATATTTGGTCTGATCTTGGCCAGCATAGCTGCCCTCACCCCAATGACTTTCTGTCAAGCCTATTCACTTATTGTTTGTTAGTTTGATTTAAAAAAATAAAACAAAACATGTAATTGTTCTTGATTTATACAGCAAAGGCAATCATTCTTGTATATATTGTCCTAAGAACACAATTATCACCATATTAATTTTGTAGAATTATTAGTAGATGGATAGTAAGTATCCAGAATGACTTTTCTCCAATTTTATAACAACCCTATAAAGACAGAGCAAATAATATTCTTCCCAAACAAAAATTTCAACTGGTGATATCTATAAAAATTCACTGGGTAACATTTCCCAGATGTGCAAAATGGCAACCTAAAAACACCATCCTCCAACTGTTTTGATAAGAATACACTCAAATAATGGAAAGACCAACACTGGAAGTCTTGTTTATACATACATATACACATATGCACACATTTTGGGGGGCATTATGGGCTGTTTAGATTGTGTATATGACTCTGATGTCCAAGCTGCATCATTGCAACCATCCTACAAGGTCTGAGTCACACGAATAAGTGAAACCAACCCATTTCCCATACAACGTGGCCCTCTTTGCATAGCTCCAGCACCCTTCCTCCCAATGCTCCCTAAATGCCTTCATGGTGGGTATGGTTAACAAGTCTCACCAGCTGGCATATCTGTACACACATAATTGTGCATGAATGGCAGGGGGAAAGGGGGAGTGGAGGAAGAAATAAAATAGATAACAAGCAAAGGGGAAAAGTAGCATTGTAAACAAACAGCATATTTTTTTTTCTCTCCACAGAGTAAGCTTTTGTGACTGGAGGCAGTATCTGTGTGCAGCTTGACTCCTAATCCATATCACAAACAGCTTCCAGATGCCTCTATCCCCAACTCTTTTCTGGCATTCCTGCCCTTCACAGATGCCTCTCTATGAGGGGGGTCTATAAGGAAAATTGGGTGTATTTTACTAATCATTCATTTTCAATCGTCCTGAAGGGGAACTTTTATTAATAAACTCTTTTCATCTGTCTCTTTGATTAGGAAGAAGATAATCACTTTGTCATGTCAAGGGGGGAAAAGATTGCTGGGGGTCATTTGGCATGTGTGTGTGTGTGTGTGTGTGTGTGTGTGTGTGCCTGTGTAAGTACAATGGGTAGGGAATTGGAATCTTCCTCTCCATTTTTACATGTGCTTGACTAAAAGGAAAAAAATAAAAAATGCACAACAATGTGAATGCTAAATGGTTCCAGTTGAGGCTGAGCAGTGGAGTGTGGTTTGAATAGAAAACTTAGGGGATAGATTGGCCTTGTAAGGCAAGCAGAACTAATTCTTCTGATCCCAGCTACTTCACTGGCAACAACCTAGCCATTTGAGCTAGGCCTGCTTAAGCAGTGATTGGCAAGTTCTCTCTAGAAGGAGTGATGGAAAAGTCAGGGTCCTTCCTCTAGACCTGAAAGTTCACCGTACTTTCACTAGATGCTTCACAGTTTGTAAAAACAAAAATGGAAATGCTATATACAGATCAGGCAAGAGAAATCTGCTCACTGCTAATATTTCTATTTTGATCAGATAGTTCCAGTTTTCAATAACAGTGAGAGTTATGTTTTAATGAAGCTAACATTAATAGATAGTGTTTTTCAATTGCCATTTATTTTCCTCTAGCCTTCATTATACTAATATACTATGTTTTCTTCGGATTTTTTTTTTCATGTTATGGTGGGAATGAACTGGCTCTGTAACATGATGGTTTGAGTTTAAATCCTGCCTCTGTTATTTACTTTGTTACCCTGAGAAAGTCATATGACCTTGCTACTTCTCAGTTTCTGCAATGGTCTAATGAAGGTATTGTCCTCGATGGCCTCCAGAATCCCTTACAGCTCTAGGTCCATGATTCTATGACTCAGGGGTAATTTAGTGATAACTAGGCTTGGGCATTATGAATATTCTTCACTTCACAGTGTTATAAACTTAGACTTGTAAGATGGTTCTGAAGTCATCTAGTCCCAGCTCCTGAGTGATGCATGCATTTCTTCTGTCATAACTATGTTGTTTCATCATCATTCTTTGCACATGCTCTGTAGACTTGTGTTTCCATGACTTTACTAGATCTGTTGCCCTGGCCAGAAATACTGTCCCCACTATTTCCTACTTTGACTTAACTTTATATTTCATTCCAGGAGAATGGAAGCTCCCAGAGGGCAGATACTATTTAGTTTTTGTTGTTGAATACCCACCCTCAAGCACAGTATAGAGCACATTTACATTTTTTAAAACTGAATTGTTCATCTTGTCCCTCCTCAAACATCTCCCATGTTGGGAAATTTATTTCAAACATCTTTCAAAATGCAAATATACAAATAAACAAGCAGACAATAAATAAGCAACAAGTATATAAATAAATAAAGTAATGGGACTAGAGGAAAATATCATTGGAGGGACAGGGAAAGGATAGGGTTAGAGTTAGTTCCATGTATAAGATATTCTTGGTTTACTGCATAACATTAGATTGTGAGCACATTGAGGGCAGGCATTGTCCTTTGTCTCTTTTTGTATCTCCAGTTTTTAGCACAGTTTTTGGCACATAGTAGTACGTGCTTCATAAATATTTATAAATTGATTGATGACATCTATAGCTCCGGGAAGTCATTGTGCACACAGACAATTCATGAATAAAAAAAATACCCTTTATTAGCTTTACATATTTTATCATTACTCATGTACGTTAAATGAATGAAAAGCTAATATTAATAGCTAATACACACACATACACACTCACACACACCTATACACATTTATATATCTCACATTTTTGTATTCTATCACTTAGTACACTAACACATAGAAGGCACTTTGAGGCAAACAATAATGAATTATAAGGAGTAAAAAAATCAGCTAATAATAGTGGACCCCAATTTGTTCCCATGAACCTTGGATGAGATCTCTAATGATTATTTAATGGAACCAGAAAAGAAGGTGTATATTTTCATCTGTTTATAGTACCTTTTTGATTAATCATTTTTGGAACATAGAAACTTGATTAAAAAAGCAAAAATAAAATAGGCAATATAATGCACATCCTATACTGACCATTATGGATTTAAAATTACATGAACAAATATTAAAAATGAACTGGTGACTAAAATAATAATTTTAAAGAATTAATGGATCAGAAAAAAATCCCCATAGCATAGATAGAATTAATTTCATCAAAAAGCGACAACAATGAGACAACAAAATTTGGGGGATGTGATCAAAGCAATCTTTAGGATTTTATATCTCTGAGAGAGACAGAGACAGAGACAGACAGAGACAGAAACAGAAACAGAGAGAGAGGAGAGTAATTGCCTGTATGACCTTGGAGAAATCAACTACTTCTGGGTATTGGTTTCTTTATCTGTAAAATGAAGGCATGATCTAAATGGCTTTCAGGGGTACCTTGTAGCTCTTAACTATGGTTCAATGAAATTGTAATAATTTTAGAGACAAGAAAACTAAAAGCAGAGCAATTAAGAGTCTTGCATACATAGTCAAGGAGGGAGTCAGCACTGGAATCATCATGGTATCATGATTTCTCTATCCAATGCTCTTTATACTTTTAGTTATTAAAAAGAATGTATTCTGATGTTTTTTTCTTATATTTATGTCATATTTCAAGGATCCCATGATTCCCAATGCAACTCTGACTTGTAACAAAGTATCATAATGAAGAAAATCAAATCAATACGTTTAACAATGGATGCTTCATTGTACATCTATAGTCTACCACTTCTTCCAAAATTGGAGGCAAACTTCAGTCCTGGAAAGTCATGTCAATCTTTTCTCAGAGATAGTATCTTAATATTTAGAGATTCTGAAGAGTTGAGATGAATTGAGATTAAAGAGTATTTATATGCATGAGTTATTCAATGTTCTTTAATATTGATTTTAGTAACTCCCTTATTATATGGGCCTCACTTCAGTTCATGTATCATCACGTGATTTTTCTATGTACTGCATGTCAAATCCATGTATATTTCAACACAAAGTCAGCTTCGAAGTCAAAAGATTTACTGATTATATATATATGTATATACACATACACACATATATGTATACATACACACACAGAGAAAGACAGAGAGAGAGAAAGAGAGAAAGAAAGAGAGAGAGAGAGACAGAGAGAGAGAGAGAGAGAGAGAGAGAGAGAGAATAGAATCTAGGGACTTGAGCCTACTTGGATTTGCCCAAAGGAGAAGGCAGCTGATAAAAATCATCCTAATTTAAGTTTTAAGGAAACCATTTTTTCACATTAAAGAGTTATCAAAGACATTAAGACAATGAAAAGGGACCTATTTGTTCAAAGATATTTATGGCAGCTCTTTTTGTGGTATCTAAGAACTGGAAATTGAAGAGATGCCCATTAATTGAGGATTAACTAAACAAGCTGTGGAATATAATTGTAATGGAATATTATTGTGCTATGAGAAATAACAAACAGGATGATTTCAGAAACACCTGGAAAGCCTTAAATGAACTGAACTGATGCATAATGAAGTGAACAGAATCAGGAGAAAGGTTTATACAGTAACAGCAATATTGTTTGATGAAGAATTGTGAATGGCTTAGCTATTCTCAACAATACAATGATCTAAGACAATCCCAAAGGACAAATGATGAAGCATTACTATCCACCTCCAGAGAAAGAACTGATACTGTTTGAATACAGAGTGAAGCATGATATTTTTCACTTTTTTTCTTTCAATTTTTCATTTTGTTTGAATCTTATATAAAATGACTAATATGGAAATGTTTTACATGATTGTACATGCATAATCTTAATCTGATTGCTTACTGTCTCAAGGAGGGGAATGCTAGGGATAGAATTTGGAGCTCAAAACTTTAAATAAGAATGTTTTTAATTTTTTTAAATTAAAGTATCTTTTCTTTAAGGGGATGGTGTGAAGAATAGTGGTTATACCAAAAAAAAAATTTTCTGTGGTGCAGTGGATAGAGGGCTGGGTTGGCAGTCAGGAAGACCTGAGGTCAAATCCAACCTCAGACATTTTCTAGCTGTGCTACCCTGGGCAAGTCACTTGACTTCAGTTTCCTCTTCTGTCAAAAAAGGATAATAATAACACCTACCTCCCAAGGTTGTCATGAAGATCAAATGAGATAATAATTATAAAGCACTTAGCACAATACCTGGTATATAATAAGCACTATGTAAATGATAGCCATTATTATTATTTAAAGTTACATAGACATTACCACATTCCTCGGTGTGTTTTTTTAATCACATCTGAGATTTTATTCGTGTGGGAAGCTACCAGTGAGCAACCCTTTCTACAAATAAAAGTTAGCACCTTTGCTACTTAAGAATCTTAAGGAATTCATTGCAGAGTATGTGAAAGAGTTTTCCTATGTAGAACTAAGGCTTTGGAGTTGGGAAACATTCACTTCAGCCCATTTCCATATTACTTTTCTTTGATATTTTGTTCATACTCATACACTCCCAATAGATCTTGAAGCATCCCAGTACCTTTTCTATAGTAAATATAATGACTTGACAGAAAATGTCTACCCAATAACCTTTGAATGAACATAACATGAGACTTGGAAGCCCTTACACCATCACTGGAATAGTGAGAAGAGTGGGTTTTTCATGGTCCAGATGTGGAAAATGTGTCTATCCGTAGATAGGCCCTAAATGTTGCCTTAATTATTAGTTACCCAAGTGAAAGACTTGTTAAGGTAACTACCCAAAAAGGTCATTAAAAACCACAAAAACCATTAACACCAATTTCAGTTTAGCAGAATAAAGAAATATTGCCCAAGAAGGAATTAGTTCTGCTACCTAGGCCATCAAAATAAAATTTCCAAAACCTTAATGTCTAATATGAACCTTCTAATTGGTTTATTATTTGTTTTCTCTCCCCTCAGGTTCACAGTAAGATTCATATTAACAATGTTTTTCTTTAAAATTGAATAAACATTAAAAAAAATTTAAGTAAATAAAATTGGTTCCCCCAAATTGAGCAGGATCTTTAAATTGTAAAATGGACATATTTAGATGAAAATGGCCAATTTTCTACATATGAATGGTAGTGGACATGTAAATATTCCACTACTTTTGAATACTCACCTTGCAAACAGCCTCTACATACAAATGAACAATACCTTCTTCCTTACAACAGAAATCTAGCCAATGTTATCATAGGGATTTGATTGATTTATACCACTGATATCTTATGAAGTTGATATCTCCAAAGCTTTTTTCCTCTTCCCTCTGAGAGTTTCTTCTTTTATGGAAATCACAATAATCTAAATCCTTCCCATTCCCTCTGCCACCTGGACCCCAACTCCATCAAATTCAGTCATCATTGTAAGATATCTCATAACCATAGCACTTGTCTTCCCTATTTTCTTCCCTCCTTCCTATTCAATCTCATTTAGGGTAGTAAATCTCTTTGAAATGAAAAGATTCACATGACCATAAGATCCCCCTCTCTTTAGATAAATATTCTTTATTCTGGAAGGTTTCTCAATGTGAGAATTCTGAATTTCAAAGGGCCTACTTAGGCAAATAAATTTTGCATTTGCTCTTATTAAAAGCAACACATTTATGCAATAAATACATTTAATTATTTAATTCTATCCATAGGATCTTGATTCTTAGTATCACAAAGTTAGAGCTGAAAGAGTCATTCAAGGTTTAGCTAGTATAACCCTTTCATTTTACAAGTAAGGAAAATGAGACCAAAGGCTTAAATTTTTTGCCCAAGTGGCAGTACACACTATCGAAACTAGGCCCTGTGACTTCAAACATGGGGTCATCTCCACTACACTATGCTACCACTTTTGCTCCTAAATATATTATCTATCCATCCTTTCTTTGTTTTTCCTGAAAATTTATTTCAAAGTTCAAGAACTCTCTGGGAAAACAGACTGATCTCTGTGTCTCTTCACTATTGAATTCTTTCCAAATCAACATGAATTCATTAATCACTGCCTTGGTGATTTGTTGCTCAAATAGTTCATATATTGCCTAACTAAACTCATTTGGCTTACATATTTTCATCGCAATCACAAGTGTACTTTGAAAGATCTCATTAATTTTTACTGAAATTAAGGTATTGGACATCCACTGAATTCCCTAAACCTTTGACCAATCTAATGTTCCTGTCATAAAGGGAAAATAGTTTTACCTTTCATGATTCATTTTGATGAACCCTTCAACCTGTACTATCTCATTGTTTTTTCATGAACCTTCACTGTCTCAATAGTCTATAAGCGAGATATAACTCATAGAATGTAGCTCTCTTTAATTTTACTAGAATTTTCTGAAGTCTAGTGGTATGAAAAAAATCTTCTTTATTCTTCCTCTTAAAAATCAAGGCACCAATTGCTTCTCTTCAGTCCTTTGTCACATCTCCCTTTCTCCACAATTTTTCAAAGATCACTGACAATGGTACAGCAATTAGAACTCTCAGTTCTTTCAGGATACTAGGACATAGTTAATCAAGGCTGGGTTTCATGAACTCAGTGTGGGTTGCTAGGTACTCTTAATATCTCCTCATTTATCTTGGGTTTCAATTCCCTGTTAACCAATTTTTGTCCTATACTTTCTAGCTTTAAGATTATTCTCCTTGATGGAGAAAATAGAAAGACTATAGGAAAGGAATACCACACAGATCTGACACATTTCTAACACTTTGAAAGGTCAGTTTTCAAAGAGTTCAGAGAAATGGTACAAAAAATTCCATAGCTTAAGATTCTACATGAGAACATGTCAACTCAAGAGAAAGAGTTCATCTCCCTTCTCTCTATTATCTATTACCACTGACCCATCCAACCTATGCAGGGGTCCTGCCCTTTCTTTTACCTAAAATTTGTTTTTAGCATTGCTTTAAAAGACAATTTCTGCCTTTACCCTTCATTGAAAATTTCATCTCAATCTTTATGTATCTCTGACAAAGTTTTATTTACTTTTATCACTACCTTTTATATTTATCTTTGTCTTGAGCATGTGTGTGTGTGTGGGGAGGGTGTTAGTGGGGGTGGAGAGGATATCCACACTCTTGGTACAGTTACACTACTGATTTTTTACACTTCTCACTTTCTCATCTTTCTTCTACATTGGAATTTTTGTGTTTATACTATCATAATAAATTTCTAACAAATTTTGTACTTTCTCTTTTGAGTTGGCTTCTTGTTAGAATTTTCAGTCATGGGATCCTATTCTCTAAACTCCAAAAACATGTTTCCAAAGGTCTAGGATATATATAAGATTGTCAAGTCCAATTCTAACCATTTTTTAAGCAATCATGAACTTGAATGTGGTGGAGTAACTGCATCCCAGGCTTTTAGTTGTTCCTACTTTGGCTAGCAGATTTTCAGAATCATATTCTGAATAGGTACCTTGCTATTTCCTGTACTTTCTAAAGTATGAAAGTAAAATTTATGTAAGTCAATAATATCTTAGCTGGTCTGCCTTTGCCACATTTCTGGAAACTTGAAGTCCCCCATCACTATTATAACTTGCTTCTGTGTCATCTATAATACTGTCATTCAGTTAATATACATTTCTTAAACCCTTACTATGTACTAGGACTGTGCTAAGTACTACAGAGAAGAAGGGAGGTCAAAGCTAGATTTTCCTCTCAAAGAGTCCACAGTCAAGTGGGGGAGAATACATGTAATCAAATATGGACAAATGAGAAATAAACAAGATAAATTGGAGACATTCAACAGAAGGAAAAAATAAAACTAGTATTCAGGGGTATTAGGAAAGACTTTTTGTAGAAGATCTTATGCTAGCTAGGAAAGAAGGACATAGATATGAAGAAGGAGATTATTCTTGGGGGGCAGCCAGTAAAAATGTCCAGGGTCAGGAGACAGAGGAATAGCACCGAGGTTAGTGCCACTGGATCCCAAGTACATGGATGAGGAATGGGGACTAAAGTATAAGAAGACAGGAAAGGTAAGAGGGATCAAGGTTATAACTGGCTTTGAATACTAAGGCAGATTTTTTATTTGATCCTGGAGGGGATAGGGAGCCCCTGAAATTGATTGAATGGTGTGTGTGTATGTGTATGTGTGTGTTTGACATGCTCAGACCAGTTCTTTAGAAGGATCAATTTGACACCTGAATGGAGGATAGACTGGAGTGGGGAGAGACTTGAGGCAGGGAAAACAAACAAGAGGCTGTAACAAATTCCAGGCATAAAGTAATGAGTACCTACACCAGGGTGAAGAGGATGGGGTATATATGACAGATATTATAAAGGTAAAAATTAACATGACTTGGTAACAGATAGTGGGGTGAAAGACAATGAGGAGTCTAGTATGATACCTAGGAAGATAGCCAAGTGCCTGGTAGGATGATGGTGCCCTTATAGTAACAGCAAAGATCTAAAGAGGAAAGGGTTTGGGGACAAAAATAATGAGTTTGATTTTGGAAATTTTGAGTTTAAAATGTCTACAAAACATTTGGAACTCAGGAGAGAGGAAAAGATTGGAAAAGGTTATGATTCATCAGCAAAGAGATAATAATTAAATCCATAAGAGATGATGAGATCATCAAGTGAAATAGTATAAAAGGAAAAGTGTATATATGCCTGATTTATGCATTGGGTCCCCTTTTCCTTTTTTTCTTTCCCCCCTCTTCCTCATTCCTACCCTCCAACAGCAGTATAACTTCATACTGGAATATCCTCTTTCCTCTTGAATGGTTCAGTGTCTTTGTGCTCTCCAAATTCAGTGCTGTCCTTACATGAGTTATATTCCATGTTTATGTATATGCCTGAGTTGTATGCTTGGTCACCCTTTCCTCCCTTCCTTTGCCCCTCTTGCCTGTTGCTCACAGTAAACCTTTTCATTGAACTGATTCTTGTTGTTTTACATATGTAAATGAGTTCAGCACCTGAACTCATTGAAAAATCATTTTCTCTGACTTCTCTGGCTGGCCCAAGGGCCATTCCTTAACCATAAACTGAGTACCAGGACAAGAACTTTGCCTATCAACAGCCACACCTATACTGGGGGAGCATGAGACTGTGAGCTCAACTGCCAAAAAACTAGGGTCAATAGGGGAATCCTACATCCTACTACGAGGGACTCCTTAATGCCAGAGTACTATCACAAAATAAGTGTAACAATGAGCATGATCTCAAAACTCATACCTTCAATTTTTTTTCAGTGGAATATGAGACAAATTATCAGCTGAGAGGATGGAGGGAGGTGAAGCTATAGGAGGCAAGAAAAAGGATAAAAATTGTTTAGTAAGGCTTCTTTGGTGATTGTTTTGGTGAGTAAATAAGTTCTGTATAAAACAATTGCCCCACAGAAGTGAGCGCCCAGTAGGCTTATAAAACATAAATTTGTAGTCGATCTAGTAAGCATGGTTTCAAGACATTCTCCAGGTTTGTTCTTCAGCAAAGGGGCAGAAGATAAGTTTGAGGATGGTACAGTAGTCCAGGACTGAGGCTTGGCAGGGCAAGATCAGTGACAAGATAATAGAGACTGAAGAGAAAATGGGAGTGTAGAGTTACATTGGTTCACCAAGGGGTCAAGATGGGGAAGTGAGGAGACTGTTCCCAGTATGTGGCTGATGACTTAGGAAAGAAGTGAGGTATCAAGAGACTGAAGATTATGGTAAGGGAAAGAAATTGGGCTTGATATTTCAGGATAGAGGGACAGATCATGACAACAGATTTTGATCAGAGAGGGGAACTTCTGACTTCATGAACACGGAAATGATGCACTTTGGAGTGATGAAAATGTCAAGGGTATGACCATCTTTGTGTATGTAGCTAAGGTAGGGTGAAAGAAGGAAAGGAGGAAGAAATGACTAAAATGAGGAACTTCAAGTTTAGGTGTTTGAATAAGTATTTATATGTACTTAGTATGAGGGCAAGAGTTGGGAAGAAAGAGTGTTGGACAGGCATTAAATTCATTGAGGAAAGGAAAGACTGTCAGTAGACAAGAGTTCTGAAAATTTTGATTGGGTGGTGGTTATGGATTGAGTGCATAGGTGTCTGAAGGATGGAAGTGGAGGGAAAACTTGAAGGTGGCATTAGGGAGAAAGGAAAATTTCAACTCCTCTACATCTACCAGTGAGTTGGGTGAATTAGTTGGATGCAACCTATGCTGAAAAGGATGTCCAGAGAGGCAGTGTCTTCAAACATGAGTCAAGTTTCAGTGAGAGCCAGGAGATGATAGGAGCAGGGAAGATAAGATATAAGATTAAAGTTGGTTTGTTTTCTATTGAATAGACATTCCAGATATCATAGAGGAAGGAGTCTTAGAAAGGGGCATTAAGGTTGGTAGTTGGGTTGAGGGGGCTGAGAGTAAGGAAGTAGCTAGTAGCGAATGGAGAATGAGGTTTGAATCCAGGAGTTCAAAGTCATCAGGATAGGTAGGGAATGACTTGTTGGAAGTTTAAGTGTCTGGGAGGTATATAATATGTTCCAAACTCATTATTTCTTCTGATTTTCCAGTAACTGATCCTCACCCAAATGCTTTTCCCTGCATCTCAGTCATGTAGGTAATAGATACACAAAATAAGATGTCTTTTTGATATACTCTGATATTATCACTCTACTTGCACATAATGGGTTCCTTTGAAGAAGGTTTGTTCTTCTATGGCTGATTTCCAAATATGAGACACATTTAACATTTTCAGCTAAACCTATGAGATTGTATTTGCTCTATTTTGGTCAAGATAGCTAGTTCACTTTATTATTATTAATATTTTTGCACAATTTGTTTAAACATCTGAAACTATAAATGAAATTTTCTCTTCCAGAACAACACATATACATACATGTATATATACATATATACATGTATGTATGTGTGTATAGATAAATAGATAGATAATATAGTCATACCACCGACTATTATGACAATTAATTGCCAAGTACTTTCTTTAAGAACATGTGAAGGCATGATTTTTAGAAGACTAGCTCATTGACTTGATGGTGATGAACACACTATACTAATATGGTGATAAATTTTGCAGGTGCACAGCAAAACCTTATATCATAGTACAACATACATACAACTCTCTATATGGTTTTACCTTAATAGCTAACAATTGGTTTCATTACTTCAAGTCAGCAAAAAATATTTGATCAATTATAATGATGGATTCCTAATAAAGCTGAACATAGCCCCAATATTCTAACTTCATTATAGGCCTGGCCCCACTGAACAGCAGGCCCCCCTACCCCCTGCCAATGTCCTAATATCATATAAGCCTCACTGCTCACTGAATCAACTGAACTCTTAGTTCCCACAGAAATAGCAAGTGTGTCCATATGATGGGAGTATAAACTACCACTTATACCTAGTCACTGCTCCCAGACCCATTCCCACAGAAACATCTGTGTTCAACCACAATCACATCATCCATCTAACCCAAGACAGGACCACAATACCTAACTATCTATCTTGACCAGACAGGAACACAACATCTAGTCAACTGGAGGGCAGAATGGCCAAAATGTATAACCACCAAACCATAGATGGGACCCCTCTTCCATCACCTAGTCCCTTAACAAACTCCTCCTGTCTTTTTAACATTAATCATATTCCTATATTCTATGTAAATGTCTGTTATGTAATTGCATTTTACCCTTCAAAAATCCATCTTGCTCTCTCTGAAGTTACTGGTACCTCTTGGAATTTAGCCCACTTCATGAGAGGCATCAATCTCAATAAATGCCTATACTTGTACTAGAGGTGGTCTGACTCTGAATTCTTTGAGATGGTTCCACCACAACACATCATGAAACCGCGATATCATATGATACTTTATGCCATCATTACATGATTAATTCATTAATATCATACTTATGTGCTTTCCCAAAATATAGATGTAGGGACTATTGGTCATTCCACTCTACTTCTGTTCCTCCTATATCATGGCCCCTTGAAATTCCTCTGCTTAACATCCCTTTTTTTTTTGAGAATCTGCCTCACTTCTTGAGCAGAGTCTTTAAAAATGTGACCTTTAGAGTCTTGAGTTAAAAAAAAGGAATTGACAGAAAACAAATCTATGGTTATTCTCTAAGAGTATTTTGTTCCTATCCCAGATGTTTTAAGTTCATTGAAGAAACCCAGGTTAAGCCATAGCCCATAAAATAAGTTATGAGAAAACATCCATTTGCCTTCATCACAGACTAGATGCTGCACGTAGCAATCAGAAAGGTCCCAATTCATCCAAGGAACAAATCAAAGAGGGCAGAATTCCAACCAGACCTTTGCCTTCCCTCCCAATTCCATACTCTTTGGGCTTGCTGTAATCAAAGAAGGCCTAGTCCACCTGGGGAGCAGATTGGAGAGGGCAGCTCGCCAGGCCAACATTCCATGTTGTGAGCACTCTAATTGGAACTTTAAGGCTGGTTAAAATTCTACCCACACAGCTTTCCATCCCTCATACTTTACCATCTCTATTTTCTTCTCATCATGACCAGCTCTTTTACTCTCTATTTCAGCTCTAGAATATTCCACAGTTTTCTCATTCCCTTCCAGTATGCCCCTTAGAGCCTTACTCACTTCACCCTTAAACATTTTCAAGCTCCTTTTGCCTCCTTGCCTATGTAGAAACCTGTCTTTCCCCTGAGGTAACCATGTTAGTTATTGTCATGAGGAACAAATTAGTTCATATATACAACATTTTGCAAACCTAAAAACACTTTCTAAATGTTAGCTGTTATCAATGATATGCAGTAGTACTTATCAATCTCTAGTTTACTTTCATATTTTTCAACTACTTCAGCAACTGGAATATATATTATGAATTTTTCCTTTCTACATTATTCTTTGCAATTATCCTCAAGAAATTTAAAATCTACCTGCTTAGTCATTTTTATCACTCTAACTTCATTGTTCTTTGATATGCAACCTGACCATACCCATATATAAGAACAACCATACTTCAGACGTCTCTGCTACCTGTGAAATTATGAGCTATTAAATTACAATCACTAATAGCAGTCTCATTTTTTTCCACTTGTCTGACTTCCTCCCTCACATCAGACTTGTGATTTCTCATATCGTTACCTCCAGACCTTCAATTTCTACATAATCTTCTAGGCTATCTTCCTTTCCTCTTTTCTGTAGTCAATCAATGGTTTCACAGCTATTGTCCTAAGATCACCAGTTTTCTTGACCTGCTCATATTGTCTTTCTAATCCTTAACCTTAGGTTGTCATTAAGATCTAATTTCTCTGATCCAGTCCTGCTTTTCTGGAGAAAGTCTCCTTTAAACATTTCATTCACAATAAACTACAAAATAGGGGCAGCTAGGTGGCACAGTGAATAGAGCATCGGCCCTGGAGTCAGGAGGACCTGAATTCAAATCTGAACTCAGACTTTTAATACTTACTGGTCATGTGACCTTGGGTAAGTCACTTAACCCCAATTTCCCTGCCTCCACCCCTCCAAAAAGCAAAAAATAATCCCCCAAAACAAAAAACAAAACCCAATAAACTATAGAATAATTGAATATATGTTGCAGAAGTTAATCAAGAGATGCACTAAAACTCACCTATGCTTTATTACTCATTAACTCCCTTTCTCTTTCCCCATGGTGACCAGTACAAAATATTACTTTTCTTCTCTTGAGAATCCAAATAATCTCAGGCATTTAATGCTCACAAAAGATTACCCTATCACCTTTTCTTCTGATAAGATTAAAGCCATTTTTCATGATCTTCCTCAATCTCACTACTCACACCAATTCCCCCCACCCAATTTTCACTCATCCTTTTCTCCTTCCCTCATGTCCCAAAAGAAAAGATACTTGTATTATAACATAACCAACACCACCACCAGTACCACTTCCAACCCATACCTTTAAATTCCATTCCTCTGATGTCTACAAAGACCTTGAATCAGCAATCACCTTCAATCCTCAATGCATTTTCAAAGACTTCCTAACCATTGAATGCTTCCTAATTGTAGTGACTTGCTTTTATCCTATATCCAAGATGTTTAAGAAGTGAAATTGATAGGCTTTGGCAACAACTTGGATACAGAGGTGAGAGATACATGTATCTATATCCATAGTTTCTTCTGTATGTTATTTATATTATGTATATATGTGTCATTTAATCAAAGATGACTCCTAATATATGTCTGAACCACCACAACACATACACATATATATGTATATATGAAAATATGTGAATATGATCAATATATGTGAAGAGAATATATATTTTATATATGTATGTGAGTGTGTATATCTTAATATATTTGTATACAAGCATATTTATGCACGCAGGAGAGAGAGAGGGAGAGAGAGAGAAAGAGATAGAGAGAGAGGGAGGGAGAGAGAGGAAGAGAGAGAGATTAAATGGGAAGGAAACATTTTTCCCATTAGGATTTGGGCCTCAATAATGAGCCTGATCAAAGGTCTAAGATTTCAATTTTCATGAAACTTGTGCCTAGACATAAGCTAATTACATAATGAAAATAGTATAGGAAGATAATATTTGCTATTTGGGATTTGTGAAGACAAAATTATGGAGGTGGAGTATCAATGAGTTAACTATGATCAACTAAGCCAGAAGGAGCCAGAGATCCATCAAGTTAAAAAACTACTTGAGAACACAGAACAAGAGTGACATAGTCATGACTATATGGATTCCCTACTTGACAAAGACCAGAAAAATTTTACTAAGGGAAACATCATAATCATTATAAAATAGTAGTTGTACTATCATGAGCTTATTTGAATATCATTAAGTAATATTTTCATGTAATATAGGGAAATTATAAAACATTAAATGATTTTCATTTTGTGGTTCCTATATATTCATTCTCTTTATAATTCTTTTATTGGGTCTATGCAGAAGACTTGCATTCTTATCAGACTCATTCTAATGAAATCAGCGACAATAGTAACAGTTTTCCCCACTGACCAGCATAGTCATTACCCATTCTAACAGAATGCAATACAGCTTGAAGGAATTACTAATAAAAATGGGTAAAGTGTAGTATTTTTAGATATGAAATTGATGCAGGTAAGCACAAGTAACCTTGATAAGTATTTTAATCATGGAACAATGATCCTTGAAGCCAGTTTTGGAAAGAGTTCACAGTCTAAAGAAGTTGATTCCTAATTAGATGCGAATTATACTGTTTTCTATATTATGTTTAATTAAAGAATGAGCAAATAGTTGTGACAACTGGCAAGATGGTTATTTTGTACCATCGCGGGCTCAGCTACAGCTACAAAAGGGGCATGCAATCAGCAATTGTCTTTAAAAAGAGCAGTTAGAATAAAATGATTAGTTTCATCAATTTAGACCTATTTTCTTAAACAAATAGAACTACTAGAATAGCTTTGTCTGTTCAGATTGGAAGACCTTTTATAACTGAAAAGGAGGACTATTTAGATACCATCCGTTCATCTTAAGGGGGGTAAATCGCCTCATTTCACATGATTAACATTTATTACATTTGCCATGGCACTTACGAAGTTACTGGTCTCTTATCAGTCACTAATTTGCCTGATTTTAGCATCCCGCTAAAAGTATATATAATGTCCACATAACATGTATCTATATCTATAGTTTCCTTTGTACATATATGTATGTTATTTAGTCAGACATTTTAAAATTTTTGACAATTATTCAAAAGAAGTTTTATTAAAATACAAATTATTAACAAGAATTTGGTAATCAGAAAAAAAAATATATATATATATATATATACATAATGGAAGAAGGGGGTAAGGTGGATGTCTATAAATGTTCCAAACTAATCTTACTCAAATAATTGGAAGTTATAAATATAACAATATTTTGCACAACACTTACTAGATAATTTTACTCTAGGGTCAACCTAAGGAGCATATTGCTAGAAGTATTTGAATTTCACACCATAATCACTTAATCTTCTTCAGATATACTTTTCATGAAAATAAATAAGAAAAATAGTCGGTTTGTTTCAAAGAGAATCATCATCTTTATCAAAATTATTTCACTGCTGTAACTTAAAATTCAAGATCACAGTGCAAAATATCAGAAATATCTCTTTCCTAGAGAATATACAGATTCTAACTTTGTTTTTAGGGATAAGAATAGCAACTAGACCTATGATTTTATTCAGATAGAGAAACTTTCTCTACCAATACAGTCAGTCAGTCAATAAACATTTATTAAACATCTTTTATATTCTGAGTACTCTGCTGAGTGCCCAGGATACAAAGAAAGGCAAAAATGGATCCTTTGTCCTCAAGGATCTTAATAGAGATGATATGCAAACAACTATGTATGTACAAAATGAGAGATGTCTCGAGCAAGAACAGGTTAAATAATTTGCCTATGATCACACAGAAAGAATTATCAGAAGGATGGATAGATGACTTGAAACAGTCTTCTTGCCTGTAAAGTCAACTCTCTCCAACAGGTGACTTTTTTAGGCAACCTTACTAAGGTTGGTCACCCTGTTTAGCTTTCACTTCATATGGCATTCACATAAATTGTACAGAGAATCTATTTGATTTGATTGGTGCATTAGTAAGACATTCATTTGAAGTGCTCTGAATTTTTATACAAATGCCTCAATAGAGCAAGAACTCTTATCAGTATGCATGACATTATGATGGAAGACATTGATTAAGATACTCTCAATGTATTATCAGATATTATCTTTGGCATAATTCAGAAAGAATTAAGTTAATAATTTCCCATCCTAGTTTCCAGAAAATCTAGTTTTCTTTAATAAGGCATGATTTATTGCCAAGACAAATGATCATTTTTTTAATAGGGTCTTTGTATTAAATTTATAAATATTTTAGTCACACAGGAATAAAATGAAACATATATTGCTCTAGTATCACTGGAAATGCCTTCCCCATGTAATACTATTTCTGTGTTGAAAAGTAAATGCATATGACAAAATAAGTCAACTAATTTTACAGATAAGATATGTGTATAAGTAAGATTTATTCATATGGGTGTTGCAAAAAAAAAATTGTAGCTAGGCATTTGGTAGGAATATAAATGCCAACAGACAAAAACATACAAGGCATCATATTAGTTGAATTGGTAGATGTTATTAATTTCTTATGCTGAATGAACCTTTAAAATAGGATTTACTAAAGAAAGTTGTTACTCCTCCATTGTATTAGTCTTTCTAAGATTGTGAAATAGAACACTTTAAAAATAGGTATATGTAGGTATATTCCGAATAAAAATATTATTTATAAAGCTATAATTTTGCAAAGATTCCATTTGCTTGATATTCAAATTACAATTTTGTCTCAAATAGGTTTTTTTTGCCTAATCCCAGCTCATGCCCATGAATTTAATGGCTATTTTAGAAAATATAGCTCTTGATAAATTTATAGGGGCTATACCCCATAGGACTTTATAAAAGAGATCAACCTGTATAACCATAACTCCTTCTGAGCTATAAATATGCAGAGTGATATACATATAAATTTATTAGCTCAATATAGTAGCACCTCAATAATGTACACACCAGTCAAGTTATTGTTTATGTTAGTGATATATTTTAATTATATTTTTGTTTGGTTTTCTGATAAATATAGGCTACATCTAGAGCATGCCAAAACATCTGGATGAAAAGTTAAAAAAAACTTAGGGACTCATCTGGCTATTTGGGGACATCCAGATGTCTTTCACTGAAGAGACTGAACATCTGGATGATTGACTTTTATTTTGTCATTTTACCTGGGGACTTTTCCATCATTTAGACACAGTTCCATTGGAGTGCCATTGCCACAAAAGTGAAAAGTCATGACCTAATTTGTTTTTTCCTTTAAATGCTTTAGTATAGCAAATGCATATATATCATATTATGCATATGTATATGCATATTTATGTATATGCACATATTTTGTGCATGTACACATATTATGTGTATGTATACACATATCTGGAATAGCTAGGTGGTTCAGTGGTAAAGAGTTGAACCTGGAATCAGGAAGACCTGAGTTCAAATACAACCTCAGACATTTACTAGCTGTGTGACCCTGGGCAAGTCACTTAATCCTGTTTCTTCATCTATGAAGTGATTTGGGGAGGGAAATGGCAAACCACTCCAGTATCTTTGTCAAGAAAACCCCAAATGGGGTTACTGAAAAACAACTAAACCACAACTACATATATGTAAAATTACTTCTGAGTTTATTAAACTATTTACGTAGTACCCCTTGATGAGCTATAAACACACCTCAAAACTTGGCCAGAGAAATATAATTGGCTGGAACATTATTAGAATGCTCAAAACTATAATGGGAAGAAATGATGAATTGAAAAGAAACCTAGAAAGTAGTTCAAAGTGGCTGGACTCATTTAGAGATAGTAAATATCTTCTCTATTGCCTGCATTTCTCAACAAAAGCTCCACTGTTTAGCCTAATGGTAAATTCTTGGTGTGAATTTGTGTCCTTTCATGTTTTCACAACAGTTTTGACTGCAAAGCCCTCACAGAAAAAAAGAAAGCTTGTCTCTGGAAAGTGTGATTACTCCAAACAATTGATTCAATTCTAAACATCTGAAACAGTATATGAAACGACAGCTGCATTTGGGTAAATACATCAAATATACAGAAATATATAAAACTTAATCATGTCATTTATAGTGTGGCCATTAAGCTGAAAATTGCATTGGGAAACATATTTTTAAAAAGGGAGTCACCTTAACAGTCTGCCTGCCCTGCTCCTTTACATTAAGCTGAAACTAATTCTGCATCGGCGTGAAATGAATTGGATTTGGTTCATAACCAGGACACAGTTATTATTTAGGTCTTTCCCGGGCTATATACATACAGAGTTGGGCAAGTGTCAGTGATAAATCATGTTTGTTAATGGACTTACTCAGAGGAGAGATATTCTTGTTACATAGCTACGAAATCAAACTGTGACTCAATCAGCTTAGTATGGCACTCTCACCCCATTCAAAGTTAGGGGAAAATAAGAAAAAAGAAGCCTCCTAGAAACACAATAAGGATTCAAATCTATGTAAGTTACTGGTTTGTTTTTTTTTTTAATTGGTGGGGAGGTAATTGTTGTTGTAAGGGATGCCTAGGAAGGAGGGTGGAACCAAAAAGGAGGGTAAAGCTCAAGAAGTTTTGTTAAACTTACACACAGATTTTGGCAAATGTATACCATATGGCACCTCTCTTTTTTAACAGAACTATCAGATTTCCTCTTGGGATGGAGATGAAATTCTAGCCTTACATCATCCAAAGCATATTTACAGGGGACAGGACTCAGAATGCTATAGCACCAATAGACAAAATAATTTAACCTCCTCTGAGTCTCAGATTTCCCATCTATAAAATGGGAACACTCATATTGGCACTACCTGTTTCACTGGGTTTATTGGTGGGAGGGGAGTTACTTTTCAATTGTTGATCATTTCACAAACATGAGCTAAAAGGACCTGAATGCAAGCATAATTCAAAGGGGAAAAGGAAAACTAACAAAGAAATAAAAACAAAAAGTATTTAATGAAAAGAAATTCTTAGAGAATTATAGTATGCTCTCAGGAACATGAACTGATAGAAGACTACAGAGGAAAAAATTATGGTCACACTGTGTTTTCATTTTGGGTTCAAATTATCAGAAAGTTGGCTGATATGGAGAGAATTTGTATATGCTATATGATGGAAGCTTTTACAGATCCTACAATTTTGGAATATTTAAAGACTTATTAGGCCTTCATTAGGTTAAAATAAGGGTAACCAAGTGGTGCAGTACAATCAGGAAGACTCATCTTCCTCAGTTCAAATCTGACTTCAGACACTGCCTATGTGATCTTGGGCAAGCCACTTAACCCAGCTTGACTCAGTTTCCTCATCTGTAAAATAAGCTGGAGAAGGAAATGGTAAACCACTCCAAAATCTTTACCAAGAAAAGCCCAAATAAGATCACAAAGAGCTGGAGATGAACGAACAACAATAAGAACAGCAAGGCCAAAATAACCTCAGATAAATTATTGCAATCAGCTTAGAGGCCTTCCAGTCTTTCATTCTGCAGATGAGGAACTGAGGTCAAGAGAGTTTCATTGATTTACTCAAGCTTATAGAGCTAGTAAGTGTCTGAGACAAGATTTGAACCCAGGGTTTACTTACTCCAAATAGGTAACTGCAGGAAATAGATTATCTTGGCACATATTGTTAATAGGTGGATTTTAAAGGTAAAATAGAGCTGGTTAAAGTGTATACTCCTCTTAAGCAGTCCAGCCCTTAAAAGATTATTTCTGTTATTCAATTTCAATTTTTAAAAAAGGAAAAAATAATGTTCTAATATAATGAGGCTTATTTGTATAATTTACCATAAAAACTTCCATAAAGAATTAAACTTTTATCGTCTCTTGTATAATCTTAGGAAAAAATAATTGTAAATTGTAGATATCACAGCTCCAATCTCATTATTAATTTAATAATTCATCCATACACTTAACCAATCAGACATTTATTGAGCATCTACTGTGTATAAAATACTACTGTTAAGGTGTTTACAATCTAATTCATTTAACAAATATTTATTAACTTCTAAGAACATGAAAGATACTTTGAAAGGCTCTATAGGAGATGCCTTTTCATGGTCCTCTGCTTGTATTCCTTCCCTATTTCCTTTTCTAGTGTTTCATTCTTCTGCATCTTAAACACACCTTTCCTCCAAATGTCTGTCCTTGTTTCCATTCTCGTTTCCTTCTGAACTCTCTACATTGTAGGTTATTTCAACCATACCCACAGTTTCATGATTCCAGTCCCGTTTCCAAGAGCATACTAGATGTCTACCTCATTGCCCTCTAGTACAACAGCCCAACACTGTAGCCAAATAAATTAGCCTTTGTCTTCTCCAAAAGTTTATAGTCCTCCTAAATGTTTTTTATCAGCCTCTCATTCATAGTCATTGATTTACAGCTGAAAAAAATCCTTTGAATCACCTAATCTAACCCCATCATCAGATAAGGAAACTGAGTCACATGAAATTGAGATTTAAATTTCCAGAATGAAATCTCACATTTTCTGAGTCCAAAACCATGACTCTTGACACCATAACATACTGTTCCCAGGACTCTTAATTCCTAATTTGCTTTTGATTTTTCCTTCTTCCTTACCTCCATAAAAAGCCAAGTCTTGTTGATTCCACCTCTGCATTTTATTTCATATGTTCACTTTTTGCTTTCCATTCTCTTTGCAACCACCACCACTTAAGGCCCTCATCTCTTCTCACCTAGACGCTTCTAAAAGCCTTTACTTGGTGTTATTGCAACCAATTGATCTTTTCCCCATGCCAGTTTACCCCTCACACTTCTGGGATATTCATCTTCCTAATGTATCAGTCTTATAACATCACACTTTTCGGTAACTCTCCATTGACTACTGAATAAAATAAAATCTCTTGAGTTTTTTTATTCCAAGCCTCCATAATTTGGTTTCATTCTACTATCTCAGTATTATACTAAGCTGCTTCACATACTCCACATTCCTACCAATTGAACTACTCTTTGAATTCCATTCTTATCCTGATGTCTTCCAGCTTCTTTATTCATTCTGTCTCCCATTCCTATAAGGAATGCTACATGCATCCTTTTTTTAAATTCCAGTTCTAGTTCTCCCCTTCTTTCAAGAATCAACTCAGGTTTCACCTTTTCCATGGAACATTCTTGCTGTCCTAACCCAGGTAAAAATGTTCTCTCCTTCCTCAACTTCCTCCTAGCACTTCTCTTCTCCTCTCACTTGCACCTATCACCTTCTCTCTTGCTTCAGTTATTTGTACAAAGAACTTTCTCTCTATTTGGTTGTAAACTCCTTAAGAATGGGATCTGTGCCATATATGCTTATCCCTGTTGTCTAGCACAGTGCCTTGGATATAGATGGCACTTAACAAATGTCTTTCTGAATTTAATTTGTTTAAAATCAAAGAGTAAGACAGTTTCACACCTCACAAACTTAGATTCTAGTATGGGATCTAAGAAGGGTACATAAATCATTGTAAATTAGAACTTGCACACACAAAATAAAAAATATAATGGGATGTGGTATGTCAGGTAAGGAAATGTAGGGGGAAGCAATAAGCATTTATTAAGTGCCTACTGTGTGTCAGACACTGAATTTTTACCAATATTATCTAATTTGAGCCTCTTAGTTATGGCAGGAATGATGGGGGGGGGTGGGATTTAAATAGATGAAACCTTAAGGAGGCACTGCCATTTGAATTTGATCTTGAAAAAAGAGTAGCAATCATTGAAAGTTTGAAAGTTTGGATGACATCTTAGAGATCATCTAATTTGACCTCTTTACTTTGTAAATGAAGTTCACAGTTAATAAACATCTGAGCTGGGACTCTGCCTCAGGTCCTCTGAATTCAAATCCCCAAATCATTCTACTGAAACACTTTACTTATTTTAGGAAGAATTCACAGGGAAAGGTAGAAGTTCTTTGAGAAGTCAAAGCAAAATCTTAGAAATGGTTTTAAAACATAGCATTCCAATTCATATTTTCATTCATTGAACCAAGGAAGGAAGCTGACAGGATTGGGTTTAAGACTCATCATAAAATATATTAATATGGTTACCGTGTTTCCCCGATAATAAGACCTATCCCGAAAATAAGCCCTCCCCTTACTGTGTAAGATTCCTCTAAAATAAGCCCTATTGAGATTGCTACTGTAGTGAAGGTGATCCCCTGCGCTACATGCTACATTACAGTACCCTCTGTATGCACCGTCCCCGCCCCCCCCGTGAAATGCACGCCGCGCTCCGAGCTGCATCCAATCAGAGCTGCAGCAGTGAGCGCGTCATCCTATTCTTCCCCAGTGATTTGCTTATTGAATAAAGGTACATTTTTCTGTTCACATTTACCTATTTATTAAAATTGCTGTCAATGTTCATTAAAATAAGCCCTCCCCTGAAAATAAGCCCTCTGGTGTTTTTCTGTCCAAAACAAATAAGACAGTGTCTTATTATCGGGGAAACACGGTAGAAGTCAGAGACATAAATTTAGTATGGGTCTACCTCAATGCTTCTTACCAGATTAACACATCTAGTAGATCTAAATATTGAATTATCATGAAATTTAGATTTTGATGGAATTGCTATATTTCAAAAAGAGATTCTAAATTTCTTTCAGAAGCCTTTTCCTCCCTCCTTCCTCCATCTTGTCTATTGGAACCAGTGCAAAATATATACAGACTATATCTGAACTTTGTCTCAGTTATCTCATCTCAGAAAAGTCCTAATGAGGTATATTTTTGGAAAGGCAGTTTATTGGACAATATGGACAAACTGATCTTTATGATACATTTCAGCATCTGTTTTACAAAGTCACTGAGTGGTCTTGACCATTTTCATCAGTTGTCACTGAAATTGTGAAACAACACAATTCTGTGTGTGTGTGTGTGTGTGTGTGTGTGTAGAGACAGAGAGAATGAGAGTGAGAATATAAGAGAGGAAATTAGAGAAAGAATATGAAAGAATGTCTGAATGAGAGAGAGACAGAGAGAGAGAGAGAGAGAGAGAGAGAGAGAGAATTCCCCAACAAAAACAGTGCACATCATGCAGAAATTGCCTTGGCATGCAGGTCATTGGTGATTTCATTTGTAAGTAATGTTTTGATTGTCACAGATTATATGTTGCTCTCATCCCCCTGACATTTGTTGTACAGCAGGATTGATTTTTGTGCTCCAGTATGAAAAGGTCACTTTGATCAATGCAGTGTAATTGGCACTAAATTAGGATCATATCAGGTTATTTTGCTATTTAATGATGAAATATTAAAGAATAGCATGGGTAGATTGCAGGCACTAAAGTGCACTTTAAACCTGCTGTAATGATGTTTTATTTTGTAAGAAAAATGGAGAGAAAAACAACTAAAGTGCAGAAAATGACTGTGATGTATTGGAAGAGTGGCCTGGAATTATATATTTTCACTTGAGATAGACTGAAAGCCCCAGACACAAAACGCCAGACCCAGCAGTCAGTCCTGCATCTGTTATACAGAACGAAACCTTATAAGGAAGTCTAATGATGATTGTGCTCATTACGTGCTAGTTAGAAGTGTTAAGCCTTTTCATTCTGCATATGGTAATTATGTTTAAAAACATTTGGGTGTTCTGCATCCATTTATTAGACAAACCTCAGCTTTTGAAAATCTGCAACTTGGTTATGGTCCCCCAGGTTCGAATGCTTTTCTGCTTTCAGAGAATATTTTAAGGACTCTGCCTGGTTTTCAGGGTTGGGTCGCAAGTAATTATAAGCATCATAAGCAGCGTTAAATACTGCGTGTTATTTTCTCCATTGTAAATAGAAGCATTCTCCCATTATTCTGAAATGTTGTTGAACAAGAGAAAGCTGCATAAGATTATACTTTTAAATGCAGCTAATGTTGCAGGAAATTTGTTTGGGGCTCCACCACCATTAACTATATTATCTAGCTGCAGCAGGAACTTAAAAGGCTATTAAAAGATGTTAACCTTTTTAACTGCTAGAAATATGGTACTACAAATATTGATAAAATAATCCTGTATATTGTTTAATGGAGAAAGAAGGGAAGAGATCGCACATGTGTGCCATGACAATGGCATAATAAAGCACACTGCTAATGAGAGAGCACAGAGATCAGGACTCACTTTTGACAAGTACACTTGGGTAACACAGAAGAGGAATGAGGGTGAGTCACAGCTTATTCTCTTGCATACTTTCCTTAGTCATAGACACTCAGCATTACAATAAATTAGTAAATAAACAAATAAGTGGATGGATGAAAAAATAAATAAGCAAATGAATAAGTTAACAAATGAAGAAATAAATGAATGAATTGCTAAGTAAAATAGATGGATGTATAGACAAAGAAATAAGTGAAAAAATGAATTACCAACAGAAAAAATAGACAAATTAACAAATGAATGGATAAGTAGGTAGGTAGGTGGGTAGGTAGACAGATGGATATATAGATGGATGGAAAGAAAGATGATAGATAGATAGATAGATAGATAGATAGATAGATATTTTAAATAACATATTTTGCCAAGTATGTTATGCTAAAGTTCTCCACTAGGGATGAGTTGGACTGTTGGTCCCTGCTTATCAAAAGTTTGCTAAAAGTGAGAATTGTCGTTTGAACAGTTGTTCACTAGGGTCAGAATTTACCATATTACTGAGAATTCAGTAGGAATAATTTTTTCCATGTTCTAAACCCAGGAACAATTGCAATGTTTGTAATTCAAGGACAACACCGAAGTTTTCAATTTATCTGAATTCTATCCTTTATCTGAGGTCAAGCTCAAGTTCCATTTTACCATATCTAATTAATCACTTTTTATTCATTAAAAATTACTCCTGAAATGCTTATAGTGTACATATTTCTTTGCTTATCCATCCCATATTACTCTGTCCCTTCTTTGAACTCCTATTGCACAGATAGCATCACTAATCATATCACAAAGTTTGACATTCAGTTATTCTCTAATACATATAGTTTTACCTCATCATTGTACTATTATTTATGATTAATATATCTCAATGTATAAGAAATATCTTAAAATATGGCATTTTTTCTTTGTCCACTAGCATATATATTTTTTTAATTTAAGCAGAATTTTTTGGATTGAGGACATAAAAATAAACAGTAATTCTTGTGCCAGGTGTGCCTAACAACAACTTGTGAAGCAAATAAATATTTTTCTATGACCATTGGGTGGTTAATGCTACTAGAACTAAAGGCAATATTATGATAAGTCTAGAAACAGCATATTTCCAGATGTAGAGTTTTCTTAGGGCTTCAATTTCTTGTTTCCCAATTTGAATCAAAGACATATGAAATGGGAAAAGAAGGAAATTGAATTTTTAATCAGAGCCAAAATGATGATAATACTACAGATTTATGTTATGTAATTTCAACTAGGTCAGAATTAACAATCCCATTAACCACAGCAGCTTTTCCAAACATTTTCATCCCTCTTTCAATCTCCCATGGCTTCCCCTTCCCCAGTCCTCTTACCTGAGAACATTACTTTACAATTTGGTAGAAAAAAAATTCAGGCCATTTAAAGAGAACTCCCTTTTCTATCCTTTCATCACCTCACATCAGGTAGGTGCTTTTTGCACCACCTACTCCTTCACGTGAGCCCTGTTTGACTCATAGAGGTCACCTTCTTTCCAAGGAAAATCCCAGTACATGCACAAATGATCTCATCCCATCCAATCTTCTCCAGTAGATTGTCCCCTCTATCATTTCCACTGTCTAAGTTATCTTCAATCTTCCTCAGTCTATATACTACTTCCCTACTGTCTACAAAAATACCTATCTCTTCTGTCCTCAAAAAACTTGTGATCTATGCCCACAATCTTCCTATATCTCTCCTCCCTTTCAGCGTTAAAATCTTTGTGATGGTAAAAATAACATTTATATTTTATATTTACATTTCCAAGTCCAGAATAAAGCAAATTTAATATAAAAAATAAATAGCTCTCTCAAAAGTTAAAAATTATCTTTAAATTACCAAATCAAATGGGTTTTTTCTCAGTTCTCATACTTCTTGACCTTTTCTCAGCCTTTCACATGATCAAACATTCTCATCCTTGACATTCTCTTTTCCCTAGTTTTTCAAGATTTTCATTACTTATCTCTTATTTCTTTTCTTCTTATTTTTTAATTTATTTTGCTTTCTGGAGGGGGGAAGGTAGGGCAATTAGGAGTAAGTGACTTGCCCAAGGTCACACAGCTGGTTTTTGTGTTTAGTGTCTAAGGACAGATTTGAACTCATGTCCTTCTGACTCTAAGGCCGGTGCTCTATTCACTGCACCACCTAGCCACCCATCTCAGTTATTTTCTTAAGCTGTGGAGAAAGACTGAAGTGAGGTTGACACTTAGGTCATGAGTCTGGGTGACTGATGGTAACTTTTACCATACACTACAGAGAGGTTCTGAAAAAGGGAGAAAAAATAAGTTCAGTTTTGATATATTGAATTTAAGATCTTGACAGGACATCCAGTTTAAGAAATTACATAACATAAATCTGTAGTATTATCATCATTTTGTCTCTGATTCAAAATTCAATTTCCTTCTTTTCCCATCTCATATGTCTTTGATTCAAATTGGGAAACGAGAAATTGAAGCCCTAAGAAAACTCTACTAGAAACTCTACTAGAAAACTCTACATCTGGAAATGTGCTGTTTCTAAATTTATAATAATATTGCCTTTAATGGCTCCTCAGTTTCTTTTGCTGAATCTTCATCCATACTATGCCTACTAACTATGGGTTTGCCTTAGTCTCTGTCCTTAGCAAGCTTTTCTTTTTACTTTGTACTATTCTCCTTGACAATCTCATCAGCCCCCATGGAGTCAATGATCATCTCTATTCTCGTGACTCCCAGATCTCTTAGTCTGGTTTGACCCTCACTATTGACCTCTATTCTATCATCTCCAACTGCCCTCTAGGACACCTTAAATTGGATGTCCTGTCAAGATCTTAAACTCTACATATCAAAATTGAACTTATTTTTTCTCCTCTTTTCAGAACCTCTCTGTAGTGTATGGTCAAAGTTACTATCAGTCACCCAGACTCATGACCTAGGTGACAACCTCAGTTCAGTCTTTCTCCATATCTAATCAGCTACCAAGGTCTATAGATTAAAACTATGTAATATATCTTAAATACATCCTATATGGCCCATGGATATAGTGTTGAGACTCAAGTCAATAAGAACTGATCTCAAATCTGGCCTCAAATATTTGCTAGATATGTGGTACTTGGCAAGTTACTTACCTCTATTTGCCTCAGTTTCCTCAACCATAAAATGTAGATACTAATAGCACCTGCCTCCCTATGTTGTTGTGAGGCTCAAAGGTGATAATATTTTAAAGTGCTTAGCACAGTGCCTGGTAAATAGTAGGTACTGTATAAATGATAATAACAATAATAATAATTATTATCATTATTCTCTGATACAGCCATCATCTCATGCTAGGCTACTGCAAAAAACCTTCTGTTTGGTTTCCTTGTCCCAAGTCTCTCCTCATTCCACTTCATTCCTTGTTCAACAGTCAATCTGATCTTCTTAAAGCACAGGTATGACCATATTGCCATGTCTTCTCCCCCCCACCCCAATTAAATCATCTTCATCAGATCCCCATTAACTAAAGAATGTAACATAAAATCCTTGATTTGGCTTTTAAAGCCCTTCATAAGCTTAATTCTTACTATATTTCCAGTCTTCTTATACCTTAATCCTTTCTCTATACCCTTTAACCCATTGACACTAGCCTCCTTGTTATTCCTCAAACATCTCCCAACTCCAGGAATATTTACAGGCTATTCTCCATGCCAAGAACCCTCTCCCTCTCATTTCTATCTCCTGACTCCCTTCAAGTATGAAATCAAAATTGTACTTGCTACAAAAAGCCATTCCTAATCCCCTCTGAGATTTCCCTCTGAGACTATTTCCAGTTTATCCCTTATATATCTTTTGTACACATAGCGTTTTTATATCATTTTCCCCATTATTTTGTGAGCTTCTTAATATCAGAACTGTTTTATATTTCCCCCTTTATATATATATACTCAGTTTGTTGCATAATGTTTGGCAAATAGTAGGCCCTTAATAAATTCATGTTGATTTGACTTAAATGAGTTACAGTGGGTAGAAGACTGTTTATTGATTTAAAAAAAAATGTTCTTCCAATTATTTATGCCATATATTGAATCCCATTATATCTCACAGGAAAGGATACTATCTCCCTTTGCTGTTATGCAGGTTCATAGCATTGGAACCATCCTAGGTTCTTCCTTTTTCCTCATCCCCATATCCACTGAATTGCAAAATTCTTTTGTTTCTACCTTCACAACATCTCTTCTTTGTTTCCCCTGTCTAGTTACCCCTAAGGTCATCTCCCTCCTCTAACCTGATTTAGGCCCTTTAAGATCTCTTTCTTGCACTATGTTCATAGTTTTCTAATAAATCTTCCTTCCTCTAGCCTTTCTCCTCTCCAATCTATCCTCCAAACCAGAGGTGTGAAAGATGAGTCTATACGACCTGCAACACTCCTAAATATGGCCCAAACCAAATTGAAGGTAAGAGGAAAATATTTAATAAAATAATAAAAAAAAACATGTAATGGCAAGCACAGAAGTAGTTGACACCTTGTTTCAGCAATTGAATTAACACCTTTGGGGGGGGGGGGAATGGAGACAAGATGGTGGAGTAGAAGCAGTACCTCCCCTCTGCTTGGCTTCCACCTTCCCCAATCCATGTAAAAGGGGAATCTAAACAAACTTTGGAGCTGCAGAACCCACAAAATTACACAGAGAAGCTAACCTCCCACTGAGGACAGCCCGGCAGGATGGCAGGAATCAGCCAGCACAGCACTCTGGGAACCAAGCCCAGCCCCACACCAAGGCTTTAGCCCCAGGGTGGGCCTGACCAGCCACCAGCCAGAGGGACTCCAGATCAGCAGCAGCTGTGGCTGTTTCCAGATTTATCAACACATAGATGCGAAGGACAAAGTGAGAGATCAGTGCATTCTGGACTTTGGGATCCAGTAACTGGGAGTGCATGGCATTTGCCCCCCCCTCCTGAGAGAGAAGCCACTGAGAGACTGGCACAGCCAGCCAGTGCCATGGGACAGCTTCAGCTCCTGGCCTGCAGAGTGTAGGGGGACCAAGCACCAGTCTGAGAGGCTCTTGCTTTAACCTGTTTGGATCTGGACTGCAGTCTAGGGTGGAGATCCTGGGGTGTGTGTCCAGCTTGCCAGAGTGTGTGGAGACCTCAGGGAGGGCACCCTTCTAATACCTCCGGCAGCTGAGAAAACCCCAGCATTGGGACAAAAGCTCCCCTGTCTGGTGGCAGAGACCCCCTGTGGCAAAAAGCCCAGGGGTCAAGTGACTGAGGGGCAACATGAGAAGGCAAAGGAAACAAAGCAGACAGAAGATTCCAACATTAGACTCCTATTTGGAGGACAAAAAGGAGCAAAGTATGGAACAGGAGGAAGACAGTGAAGTCAGAACTCCTGCACAAAAAACTTCAAAGGAAAATATGAGATTGTTACAGGCCATAGAGGACCTTAAAAGCAGATAAGAGAAGTGGCGGAAAAATTAGGAAGAGAATTGAGAACAATGCAAAAAAATTATGAAATGAGAGTCAACAGCCTGAATGAGGAAAATAACACCTTAAAAAATAGACTAACTCAAATGGCAAAAGAGGCTCAAAAAGGCAATGAGGAGAAGAATGCCTTAAAAAGCTGAATTTTCCAGATGGAAAAAGAATCTCAAAAGCTCACTGAGGAGAATCATTGCTTCAGAATTAGACTGGAGTAAATGGAAGCTAATGACTTTATGAGAAATCAAGATGCTGTTGAACAGATCCAAACAAATGAAAGAACAGAAGGCAATGTGAAATATCTCATGGGAAAAACCACTGAGCTGGAAAATAGATCCAGGAGAGATAATTTAAAAACTATTGGACTGCCTGAAAGCCATGATCAAAGTAAGAACCTAGAAATCATCCTCCAGGAAGTTCTCAAAGAAAACTGCCCTGATGTTTTAGAATCAGAGGGCAAAATAGAGGTTGAAAGCATCCACCAATCACCTCCTGAAAAAGATCCCCAAAAGAAAACTCCTAGGAATATTATAGCCAGGTTCTGGAATTTCCAGATTAAGGAGAGAATATTACAAGCAGCCAGGAAGAAACAATTTGAATATTGTGGAAACACAATCAGGATAACCCAGGATCTGGTGGCTTCTACACTTGGAATATGATATTCTGGAGGTCAAAGGAGCTGGGATTAAAACCAAGAGTCACCTTCCCAGCAAAACTGAGTATCATGCTTCAGGAGAAAATATGGTCATTCAGTGCAATAGAGGACTTTCGAGCATTCTTGATGAAAAAACCAGAGTTGAATAGAAAATTTGACATTCAGATACAAGAAGTAAGAGAAGCATGAGAAGGTAAACAGGGAAAAGAAATCCTAAGGAACTTATCAAATTTGAGTTATTTACATTCCTACATGAAAAAAACAATAATTGTAACTAATCAAACTTTTCTCAGTAGTTGAAGGGAATATCTATATATCTATAAAATCTATCTATCTATCTATCTATCTATCTATCTATCTATCTATCTATCTATATGTCTATATATGAGGGTATATGGGCATATGAATACATATGTAAATGTGTGTATATACTTACAAGTATACATAAAGGGCACAGGACTAATTTAATAGTAAGGGATGATACTTAAAATGTGAAATTAAGAGGTGAGAGAGGAATATAATGAGAGGAGATGGGGAGAGACAGAATGAGGGTAAACTATCTCATACAGAAGAGGCAAGGAAAAATGGTTACAATGGAGGGGAAGAATAGGAAGGTAAAAGGGAATTGGTCAACCTTATTCCCATTGAATTTGGCTTGAGGAGGAAATGAAATACACACTAAATAGGGGTATCTCACCCTCCAGAAGAGTAGGGGGGAGGAGATGAG
Source organism: Petaurus breviceps papuanus (assembly GCF_028583685.1). NCBI lineage: Eukaryota > Metazoa > Chordata > Mammalia > Diprotodontia > Petauridae > Petaurus > Petaurus breviceps. The sequence continues at coordinate 5,762,208 of NW_027185887.1, forward strand.
AGGGGGAATGATGGACGGGAGGGCAGGCTGGGGGGGAGCAAAGTTGGAAGCACCCACTTTTGAAAAAGGATGGGATTCAAGTAGAGAATAGAACAAGTGGAAGGTGGGATAGGAGGGAGGGAAATATAGTCAGTCTTTTACAATATATCTACTATGTTATTGTTTTGCATTAGCCACACATGTACAGCCTATACTGAACTGCTTATCTTCCCAGTAAGGGTGGGAGACAAGGGAGGAAGGGAATGAATCTGGAATTCAAAGTTTTAAATCAAATACTCAAAGATAGATAGATAGATATAGATAGATAGATAGATGATAGATAGATAGATAGATAGATAGATAGATAGATAGATAGATAGATAGATAGATACTATTATTAATACCATTTTACATGTAATTGGGAAATAAGATATACAGGCACTGGGGCATAGAGATCCACTGGAAAAGTCGAAAGGGGTATGGGAGAAAATATGGGAGAGATCAGAGTGGAGGAAGGGATATCTTGTGGGACTGCTATTTTGGGGCAGTGAGTAGGGGAAAAATGGGGACAAATTTTGTAATTCACAATCTGGCAGAAATGAATGATGTGAATCAGAAGTTAATAAAACATTTGAAAAATAAAAAAAAATGAATTTACACCTTGTTTCAGTTCAACTTTCTTTTGAGACTTGTATCAAGTCTGTTAAGAAACAGAACATGTGATCCTCACAACTTGTGAACCCTGGAACTCATGAAATCCGGCAATAGGAAGGGGAGGAGCTAATGACCATATATAATGACAATTTCAAGGCTAGCAACAGCAGGACTGAAGAGTGTACTCTTGTGGTGGCAGAGTCAAGAAGGAGAAAACTTATGGTCTCCCGGAATCTGTCTGTTCTGTCTGTGTTGATGTTTGTTTGTGATAGTTTGTACAGAAGCCCTAGGACCTTACTAGAAGCCCTGAAAGAGGATTTTATGGTTGTATGTTTACAGAAGTCCTGGAGGAGGGTTTTGGAGGTCCTGGGACTTTACTGATTATTTGTGCTGACCTCTAGACCTTGTTTGTGGGTCTGTGTTGATGTCTATGTTGATGATTTGTGTTGAGTTCTCCAACCTTGTTGGTGGTCTGTGTTGATTTCTATGTTGATGATTTGTGTTGAGTTCTCAGACCTTGTTGGTGGGTCTGTGTTGATTTCACAGGGAGATAGTGAATTGATGATGGTGCCTGCAATGTAAATGAATATTATTGTGGCTCTGTCAAGCTTTTTCTTCCCAGAAATAGGAACTGTGAAGGACTTGAAGTAGACTGAACACTGTGAACTCCAGTATGAAATAGGAACTGGATGAAGAACTGGACAAGGACCTGGGAGCTGCCTGTCTTTGAACCCAAATGACAGTTGGAGCTGGGACCATGGAAGAGGAATATTGGAAGCTGAGAGCCAATGTTGAGTCAAGTTGAAAGAATACTTTATTTGGAAACTTTACTTGGATATCCTGGATGAGGATATTGGAGGTCCTGGGACTTTACTGATGATTTGTGCTGACCTCTTTGCCCTTGTTTGTGGATCTGTGTTGATTTATATGTTGATTGTGTGTGTTGAGTTCTCAGATCTTGTTGGTGGGTCTGAGTTAATTTCACAGGCAGATAGTGAATTGATAATGGTCCCGGCAACATGTTATGAATATTATTATGGCTCTGTCAAACTTTGTCTTCCCACAAATATGAACTGTGAAGGACTTGAGGTGGACTGGACACTGTGAACTTAAGTATGGAAGGGAACTGGATGAAGAACTGGACAAGGAGCTCATCAAGGAACTAGGAGCTGCCTGCCGTTGAACCCAGGTGACCGTTGGAGCTGGGACCATGGAAGAGGAACCATGGAAACTGAGAGCCAGCCTCGAGTCAAACTGAAAGAAGACTTTACTTGGATACTGCGTACTGGCTGAGAAGATTGTGATATACTTTGACCTAGGGGTAGGGAACTTTGAGTTTTGTATTTTGTGATTGAATTACAGATTTTGTGATTGACTAAATTAATGTATTTTGTTTAAAACTATGTGATCACTTTGGTGAAAACTATGTGTGCATTTTAGTTAAATGTTGATAAGTTGTAAAATTGTGAATGCTGTATTTTGATTTTCTGTGATAAGTTGTAATATTGTATATGCTGTACCTTGATTTTCTGTGAATGTTTGTTCTGATTTGTTATTGAATAAATAGGGAGTTTGCTATACTATATAATCAGAACCTTGAAAGCTGTTCACAGGAACAGTCCTCTGTAATGTTACTCCTGCTTGGCTTTACAAAACACAATGGAATAAAAATAATGTTAATTTGTGGTTTTCTTAGTCTTGCCCAAAAGGTCCTTTATAATTTAGTGCCCCTCCTTTCTGTTTGAACTTGATAATACTGCTCCACCATCCACAAAATAATATGATTAAAGCACAGTCCCCTTCACAAACTTAATTTAAGAGTATGGGGACAAAATACTTGCTACTTGTTCAATAAGTCAAGGTTTTTTTTCCCTCTCTGTTTCCTCTAGATGCCAAAAGACATGTAGTGGCCAAAGTGATAATCACTGAGTGATAATTACAGTTATTCCCTGTTGCCTCGAAAATAAGATACAATCTCATCCATCTGGTATTTAAGGAACTTCATTATTTGTTCTCAACCTACCTTTCCAGACTATTTTACATTATTCTATTTCATGTATTCTTCATTCCAACTAATATCTCTAAACTCAAATTTCCAATTCCCATTGACAAAGAGACTTTGTACCATGCCAGAAATGGTGTATATTCAATTCTGCTTCTCCAAATCCTTGTTCCTTCAAGGATCACTTCAAATGGCACTTCTTTTTTGAAGTCTTTGAAGTTGTATTTAATTGTTAGTATTCCCTCCCTCCTCAAAGTACAATAGATTTGCTCCTCTGTGCATATGTGATAGCCTATAGTAAAATGTTAATTTCTTACCTTGGGGACTATTTTCTTTTATCTTTTACATCCCTAGCACCTATTACAGTGGTACAGTGTCTTGCATATAGTAAGTTCTTCACAAATGCTTGTATTTCTGGGACCCCTCTTGGTCCATTTTATAAGATTGGAAATGTGCAAGTAGAAGGTACAAAAATAAATTGACATAATTTTTGTGAGAAAAATAATGAGAAATTTAGTATGTGACTACTACTGTAGTTATTTCACCTTCAAATTTTCCTAATTTATTTTATGTCATAACTTCTTTTAAACTTGTGTAACTCACTGGACTTGAGAAAGAGATAGTTATATTAGGTATGTAATAAAATAATTGTAAAGGCATTGGCTTAATAATCTACATAGGAAAATAAAAAAGGATGAAAATTAAAATTTGGAATTCTATGTACAGTTTATTGAGTTAATTAATCAGTGCATTTTTTGTTGGGTAGGCAGTATATATATATATATATATATATATGTATATATATATGACAATGAGCTATTCTCAGTCATTCACCATTGTCAGTCAGCTCCCACTATGTGCCAGTTACTTAATCTCTACTTGTCTTAATCCACTGGAAAAGGAAATGGCAAACTACTCCAGTATCTGCCAAGAAAACCCCATGGACAACATTGGTGCACCATAGTCCATGTTGCGTATGATGGAGCAACAATGTGCCAGGCACTGTGTTAAGCACTGGGAATATAAAAAGGTAAAAGTCAATCATTGACCTTAAGGAACTCAAAATCTAATGGGGGTAACAGCATGCAAACAAATATGTATAAACAAACTATATACAGGATAAATAGGTAATAATTAACAGTGGGAAGACCCTAAATAGAAATTGGAAACAGCTTCCTGTAGCAGATAAGATTTTATTTAGAACTTAGAAAGAAGACAAGGAAGCCAAGAGGTAGAGAGAACATCCCAGGCAAGGAGGACAGTCAGAGAAATGTCTGGAACCAAAAGATAGAATTTTATTTGTGGAAGAACAAGGAAGTCAATGTCATTGGATTGAAGAGTATGTGGAGAACGAGCAGCTAAGTGGCACAGTGGATAGAGGGCCATGCCTTCATCCAGGAAGACTCATCTTTCTGAGTCCAAATGGACTCAGACCTTTTCTAACTGTGTGACTGTGGGCAACTCACTTAACCCTGTTTGCCTCAGTTTCCTCATCTGTAAAATGAGATGGAGAATCAGAAAACCATTCTAGTATCTTTGCCAAGAAAACTCCATATGGAGTTACAAAGAGTCAGACACAACTGAACAAAAATGGAGAGTGTAAGGTGTATAAAAAAAAACTGGAGCAGAGGGGCAGGTCATGAAGGATTTTGAAGTCCAAACAGAGAGTTTTTATACCACAGCCACTGCCACTCTTACTGCTACCCATGGAATCATTTTGGCTCTTCTTTCTATTTAGCCTGTGGAATAAGGTCACCTACCCAGAAAATCAGTGAGTATGGGGACAGCAATGCTGAGGAAATTACTGCCAAAGTCAGACAGGAGTGCAATATCTTTAAAAGATGTTTCCACCATCAAACATCTGTTTGAAACTTCACAACTTTAAACTATGCTCCTTTTTAAAGAATGGAAAGAAGATAAAGAGGAGCCTTGTTTTTTTAGCAATAATTAGATTCACTGTTCAATGTTTCTATGACTACTGAACTTATAGAAATTTTTTATTAAAACCTTTTTTAATACAATTGAATAAGCATTTTTTGAGGACCTATTTTGTGCCAGACATTGTTCTAGGTACTAGGAGTACAAAGACAAAAATCATAATAATCTCTAACTTCATGAAACTTACATTCTACTCTATCCTATGTAGATCCTTAACCTAGGCCACAGTCAATAAAACACTAAAAAAATTTATGTGACACAATTCTGATCTAGAGACATATTTTCTACATAACCTGAACTTTCTTATCTATCTATCTATCTATCTATCTATCTATCTATCTATCTATCTAT